>NC_059473.1:18845782-19153225 GCF_018139145.2 Gymnogyps californianus
ACATTGACATGTAGAGGGCACATTAGCCAGTCAAATGTGTTGTTTCCAAGCAGCATGTTTATAATTAAGTGATAATTGCATTTTCTGCAGAGTTTAAGATAAATAAACAGAGCATGAATCAATAATTTATTGATTTATGCAGCTTACCTGTGAACGCAGTCTACTGACATTTCAATTACAGTTAGGATTATAGTTCACCCTTCCAAAAAATGGGAGGATGCTGTCTGAGCAGATAGCTATTATCCCAGCCTTAAACATGTCTGCACCACCTGCCAACCCATCCAGATGTAACACGCTAGCCTGACTTTTCTCAGCAGAGAAGTTGTGAGTGTTCCTAGCAACAGGGAGAGGTGGGATGCTATTAAACCACATAAGAGTGACACATGAACGTCTCTCTAGTCAGGAAAACACTGACGCAATTCCACCAGGAAAACTAACATCTATTTATCTACAAAATACTGTTGCAGTCTTCCTCTGTATCATTCCTTTCCTCAGGAAAGAGAAGTTAGCTTATACCCACAGCGGCAAAGTGGTCCTTGCATCTCCAAAGCTGTATGCAGGATCCAAAAGATCAGTTCAAGCCATCCAGTGGCACTTTGCCTTTGCAATAACCAAGGACCCTTTTTGTCTCTCTGTGTTCAATACTCCATAAAAATACTGCCCTACTCTCATGGACTCTGCTAACCATCCTCGTCCCAGATTCAGACTCATGGGAGGGGAAGAAGGAGCGGGAAGGTGGATGCACAATTGCTGCAGGGGAATTCAATAGAAGCAGCCAGCCAGTGTCTAGGGGCATGGCCAGAGCTTACTCCAGGTAATAACAACTCTTTCATCCATGACTTATCTGGAATTACCCACTGGGAAAAATGTACACATAGACAAAAAGGGGTACCTGAGCTAGGCCTAGTGAGGAACACATATAAAACCAATGCTGCATTAGTTTTCCCTGGATTGGATATCTGTGGGCAGTTGCTTTGCAGATGGAAATAACGCTTAAGGAATTGATTTAGAAACGCCTGCTTCATTATAATGGGTGCAAGGCAGAGGTCCTTTACAATAAGCCTATAAAAGAGTGGTTCTCCTTATGAGATTAAAGCTTTAAGACCATACTCATCACTCCAGGGCCCCTTCCACTCCCCATGGCCCCACGGATTCCAGATCCTGATGATATGTTTCCAGCCATTCTTGTAGCGTATCTGTAAAGAGCAAAGAAAAATAAACTCAGTCACAGCTTTTCACAATTGTGATATTCAGTGAAGAGATGGGTAACAGAATGGATCTTGTTCTATACCTTGGAGACCTAGTTTAACTTCTGATTTCATTTGACTGCAGCTAAAAATCAGTGCCTTTTGCTACATTGTAAAGGAATGACGTGTGGGAGAAAACTGCACCCATTTTGCTTTTCTGAGGACAGTGAATAGC
This sequence comes from Gymnogyps californianus, assembly GCF_018139145.2. Taxonomy (NCBI): domain Eukaryota; kingdom Metazoa; phylum Chordata; class Aves; order Accipitriformes; family Cathartidae; genus Gymnogyps; species Gymnogyps californianus. The sequence continues at coordinate 18,847,205 of NC_059473.1, forward strand.
TGACACAGAGGGAAGCAGCAGCATTCCTGCCACACCGCGTGACTTCAACAGCCTTGGGAAAGCCCAGTGCCTAATTCTGCACATCTGATGCTGTGAGTCAGCAAAGGCAGACACTTTGAGGAACAAGGCCACCAGACTGCCTGGAGTGAATGCTGACTGTCAGCACGGAGAGATGATGATAAACAGAATCTGTGGGTCTGTATCTACAGTACTGTGGTTTCCAACAGCTGGAGTTTCTGGTACTTTTCTCCTCTTGCTGGGGCCTTCTCTGTAGCCTGGCAACCCCCATCCTTCCATTTTGGAGCCTCTTGGCTATGAGCAAGTGTCCTCTGAGAAGCAGCACACTGACTATGATCATGGCACCAAGCATGCAATGGCATGAGGGGCTATGAACTAAAGCCAAGCTCATGCAGGAAATCATTAAAGAGAGAGGGAGAAGGGAGAAAATAGCTTAGGGAAAACAACGTCCCCTTTCCACAGTACTTTAGGTTCTGAGATTAACATGTGTTGTAGCTATCTTGCTTGATAGCATAGACATTTTTTGGTTTCCTTCTTGGCCTTGCTCACTGTTAACTCTCCCTGTGTGTGCTACAGCTTAATGGGGTAAGCCATGTTCTGACTTCTGGTTGTAAAAAATCTTTCACTGCTTTTGATCTGTGTGATAAATTTGTCCTGTTTTCAGATCAGCAATATTAATATCTAGCCAGGATAAGCTCTGCATGAGTAGAACAGCTTTAAAAGATGGAGAAATGCTGTTCTTGAACCAGCAAGTTATTCACTTTTCACACAGTGATTTTTGGCAGCTTGTGATTGAGCTGAACAAATGTAGATTTGCATCATATGACAAATCCTACAATTTCAGCCAGTGCTTCTATTCCCATTTGAAACAGAAAAGTGAATTTTTTAAGAGTCAGCATGGAATGAAAATCCCCAGAAATGCTGTATTTGCTGTTGAAGTGTCCCAAAACAAAAGTGAATTTAAGTTGCATTTTTCCATTTAAAAAAATTATAGGATTCAGATATCCTCCCTCTTCCCGTTGTGCCAGAATCCTTCCATCTCCTGGAATTTGAACTACGTGATTTCAACAATCCCTCCAAAGCATGAAGCTAATTAAAATTACTCTGAATGGAACAGCAGCGTGACTGCCCTGTAGTGGATCACCAGTACAAGACCACCAGGCAGGAACAAGTCCTTGATCTTACCTTCACAGCTCCTGTGATAGTGTAGGCATGACCCTGTACAATCCCATTCCTCAACGTGTTGTTCCTCCTCGACTGCAGAAGGGAGAAAGCACAGGTTTTAGCTCTCTGCCACACTGCAAAGGTGTGGCCATCAGCTCCCAGAACTGTCATTTGGCACGGCAGAAAAAGAGACTTGGTTTTTCGCAGATACACTGGCTCCAGAGGAATGTGACTGTTGTTCGCACTGCAGCCATAAGCAGGCCAGTAAATTTAACAAAACTACAGGTCTTCACAGATTTGCAAGTTCTTCAGCGGTCCAGAGCTGCTGCAACTGCACAATGACCTGGACTGGGTCACTGGCAGAGTTTCCCTGCCACCCACAGCCAAGCGTCAGCCACCTGAGCTGAGGGGCTAGTCCTTGGCTTGTTTGCAACAGCTGGGCTTCGTGTCCCGATGAACCAGGCATTACAGGAGCAATGTCACACACTTTGCAGTCTTCCCTTACATGCTGTAAGGGAAGCCTTGGCAACCTTTTAGCAAGATGCTTGCTGAGCATCACAAAGCCTTTTGCAACTTCCCAGCATTAACACCAGTAGCTTGCAAATCACAATGCGATAATAGCATCCTCTCGCAGAAGAGAGGTGCATTTTGGCCTTGCTAGAATCGATCACAAAGCTATGAGGCCAAGATCAGCCGTGCTGCAAGAGGATACCACTCTGTCGCAGTGGAATTAGCCAGGAGAGAAGCCACAGACCCCTCTCTGACAGACCAATCCATCTACATCTACCCAAAAGCCTTTACATTCCTTACTGCATAACCTTATCTACTTTCTGCTGCCAAGATCTCTTCAGGCATCCATAAACTGTAACTATTGCACAGAGTGATTATGGACTTCCTTTTTCACTCAAAAGAGCAACCTTTATGTAAACATGGTAAACCAAGAAAGTGTCCTGGTTTCAGCTGGGATAGAGTTAATTGTCTTCTTAGTAGCTGTTACAGTGCTGTGTTTTGGATTTAGTGTGAGAATAATGTTGATAACATGGTGATGTTTTAGTTGTTGCTAAGTAGCGCTTATCTTAAGCCAAGGACTCTTCAGTTTCCCATGCTCTGCCAGCAAGCAGGTGTGCAAGAAGCTGGGAGGGAGCATGGCCAGGGCAGCTGACCCGAACTAGCCAAAGGGGTATTCCATTCCATAGAATGTCATGCCCAGTATATAAACAGGGGGGAGTTGGCCGGGAGGTGCGGATTGCTACTCGGGCATTGGTCAGCGGGTGGTGAGCAATTGCATTGTGCATCACTGGTCTTTTCTTGGGTGTTATTTCTTTTTTTTTTGTTATATTCCTTTTCATTACAAATATTATTTTTTAATTATTATTATTATTATTATTAGTTAGTAGTGTATTTTATTTTACTTTAGTTATTAAACTGTTCTTATCTCACCCCACGAGTTTTACTTTTTTTCTTCGCCTCCTCCCCACCCCACTGGGAGGGGGGAGGGGGAAGTGGCTGCGTGGTGCTTAATTGCTGGCTGGGGTTAAATCAGGACAGAAAGGCATGCTACTGGCCCTCTGACTCACCTGGCCTGAGGTGCTACACCCCATCAGACACCGAGATTTGTCAGCTGCTTTCAGTATCTCCTCCAGATCAGGAGGGGGATCCTTCAATGAAAACTGCACTTGGACTCCACCTGTGAGGTCTACTAAAGCATCAGAAAGGTAGCCTCCATGCAAGTTCTGGTAGGAGCCCCGCAACCTGGGGGGGCGGAAAAAAAGTCAATTAGTCCTTACACTGTGTTTTAATAAACAATGTACAGTGATGGCTTCCAAAATGGACATGCACATTGAGGCAGTGAGCATGGGGAGAGCCTGGGGTGTGCAGACATTGGGGCCAGGTAATGAAAGGAAACGTGATTGAAATACATGGACAGACACAACACATGCACTGTGGAATGAATGAGGCAAAGAGAGACTTTTTCCTGTGTATTCACCCACATCTGAGGCAGCTGTCTAGAGACATTTACAGACAGTGGAAAATAATAAGGTGCATCTCATGCCAATGCAGACATTTTAGGGAGATGAGCTGCATCTCATCTTGAAGTATCCGGTTTCCTTCTTCTGAACAGAAAGGGAGCCAAGGGTCGCTAGTCCAAATGGATGTTTCAGATCAAATGGAGCTGAACTGTTAGTTTCTACATCGTATTTTGTCATGACTCTTCACAAAAATGGCCAGTATCCCTTTTGCAAATGAGAAACAGGAAGAAGAGAGAGGTGAAGGTATTTGCCCATGCTCCCAAGGCAAGACAGAAACAAGTTTTCAGCACTGTTCCAAATTCATTCTGCTAGAGTGCAATAATAGGATAATAATTTAATATTGTCAACAGAGTCCTTGTTGTTTTTATCGCGTGCTTTTTATTGAGACAGCAAATAAGCTGGAACATGCCGTACTTAGAGCAGGTAGAGCATGCTGTTAAACCCCACCATACACACTGTATTTAATGAATGTAATCAAATGAAGTCTGCGGCTAATTGTATTTTGAAGGGTTGTCCTTGTCCTACACTGATGAAAAGAATTTGTCATGGGCACTGGGGAAAAACTTCTCAAATGGGAATCTCATAAACAGCATCGCTTGCAACTTTAATTTAATAGAGGTTTGGTTTGCTTTGTAATTAAAATCTTATGCAGCAAATTGATGCTGAATCCTGAGTCAACTTTTCTGAGATATCTCAGGGCAAAATGCATCCTATTCCTGAGTTGCTCAGATGCTGCTTTAACATTTGCTTATCCTGACCAAATCTGCCAAAATAATTAGCTCTCTTCTTCAGCTCCTCTTTACTGCATTGCAAATGTTACACCAGCTTGATGTTGGGCATGTGTACCAAGTTCCAGCCCTTCATACTACCCCTAGCACAGGAATTTCTCTTCAGCGTATTTAATAATGGGCAATGCTACAGATGCTAAGGGACCACACTCTGATCCCTTCACTCCTCAGAGGATTTTTTAAAATTATTATCTCTTTATTAATCATTATTAATCCTGCAGTACTATGGGGACCTCAGCCAAGAGTCAGAGCTCTCTGTGTGAAGTGAGAGCTGACCAGAGACTCACAGGAGTGCACGTCTTGTGCCTGGGCATGTTCTTCAGTCATCCTTCCTCTCATTGCCTGCTCCAAATATCTGCACGATCTCTGATTAGTGACTCTAAACAGAGGTAATCCCTGCTTAGAGTTTGCAGTTTTAAACAGGAAAATATGGAAAGGAAAACAGAAGCAAAGAAATTTGCTTAAAGTAAGGAGGAGATGCTCAGCCCCTTTTGTGTCACCAGCCATTACCCTGTTCATTTTACTTCTCAGGCATTAACATCCCAGAGTTGGACTGGGTACATTTAGGTCTTCAGCCTGAGACCAACACCTCCAGGTTATGTTGGCCCTGTGTTTGCATGCAGCCACAGTTCCTTGCACAAGCACAGCACAACATACACAGCTGGTAGCCTGAACTCCTCCCTGTGTGCTTTGCGTAAAGCAGAGGGTGAAACGACCCGTAGAAACCGTTCAGCACTGGGTGGAAGAATAGACCAGGTATATTTACTTGGCATATGCTTTTTCCAGCAAGGATGGCCAGAATTCATTTGACGTTCGAGGGTGTACAGACAGGTATCTTCCATTTAGGAATGGCAGCCGGTCATCTATCACTACATCCACCCAGTCTCCATATTGCCAGAACTGGAAATAAGAAAAAAAAGAAAAAAAAATGAGAGAGAGAAAAGAATGAGCCTCTTTTAAGAGCTAATATTCCTGCCAAGTAACAGCCTCCTGAAATAGCACAGGAATTAATCTAAAGCATAGATATGTGCAAGTTCTCTCCTGAACTGCTTCAGGCTAATGGTCCACATTGTTAAACAAGCTACCAAGTGTCTGGATTTCCCAGTGGCAGGGGAAGTCATTTGGGAATATAAATAGTCCTGCAATCAGTGGAAGGAAAGATTCAACATGGGAAATATGCTAATATTCTTGGGCAATAGCAAGCATTCAAGATGATAAAGAACAATCATGCAGATGGTTCAGTGAGCCTCACTCCTCAGTTGCACTTGAATTTTCCCCGGCAGCACAGCTCTTGGCCAGAGAGCCTCTGTCAAGATCCGGTCTCTAGATTTTCTTTCATCTGTGTTTCAATTAAGACTCTGACATGCTGTCATGGACAGGGACAGTGTAGTGACTAAAGACTCTTTTGAGGTGTTATCCATCTCCTTGATAGATGAGGAGGACACAGGCCATCTCTCCAGCATGTGGACAGAGCAGGTGTTTCTCCAGCTGATACAGCTGATGAAACCTTTCAAGGGAGAAGATAGGGAAAGAGATCTGTGGGGAAGAACCAAAGGAGCCATTTCCAGAGTCATTAGCAGATTAATGTAGCTTAGCATGATTCACAATCATAAAAGGCCAAGCTCTTATTTGCAGTAATGCTAAGGACTCCAGTGGAAGTATGCCAGCAATAGATTTAGTCTAGCATGATTTTATTTCAACAGCTTTGGTCAATGAAAACCCCCAAAATGAGCTGTTCTGTTAGAAAAGCACAAGACCAGATCTGCCCAGCAGCAAAGCAGTTTACAGTCTGCTAAGCCGAAAGCAGGTTTGATCCTACGTGCGTTCTGCCTCACCCCAGCCTCTCACTTCCTACACTAGTGGCGGCAGGAGGTGGCAGGGTTGGACTCTCCAAACTTGAGCTCCAGAAGTGGTTTGAGGCTTCTGCTTGATTTTGGCAGGATGGGGTTTGAGGAAAAGCCTGCCACTGGCTGTCCTCTGCCCGAAAGAGAGACAGGGAAAAGGACAGTCCAAAAGGAGCTGTCCTTTCGGTCACCTAACGTGCCCTCCTGTCACCAGTCAACACCTGGCAGCACGTCTGTATGGAGAAAAGGTGTGACATCCAGCCACACCTCCCCATGGTGTTTCATGTGCAAACACATCAGGTAAACAAGGAGAACGATATGGAACTGGCTGTGGAGATTAATGCAGTCCAAACCCACTGAGTGACATTTTTCCAAAAGCCAAGCTTTGTGGCCATCTTCGGTAGGGAGCTCAAGTTTGGGGACCTTCTGAACACAGCACTGTATTTTTCTTCAGCTGGATGAAGAGAGCTGCTTTGTCCTGACTGCCGCAGACTTTCAGATCGTGGTTTCATCTGAGCTCACAAGGACAGGAAAAGCCACAATGGGAATGAGAAACCTCATGGGAAGTCCTAGGATGCTCTGGGAGTGCAAGAGTGGTACAGGAGAAGCCGTTCTCCTCCATATGCCTTCAGAGAGGGCCAATGCCTTCACTTTTCGGCTTGAGAGGCTGACTTCGTTAAATTTCTTTATACCCTCAGGATTTAAAGTACTGCAGCTGGGAACGGGACAGTAAGTGAAAAAAAGAATCCCTGTTTAGGCAGGCTGCAAAGAGGGAAGTTCTTTGCTTCCACATTTGTGGCAAGCCTTTTAAATCAGGACTTTATTTTCCTGGGCTTAGAAGAGATGGAAAAATAAATGGACAGTTGCAAGATGACAACAACACGTCTAGGGTGCTGCTGGTCGGAGGGGGAATACTATGTGGTTATTTTTCCTCCTTTTTTCCCTCCCTTGACAGGGATCTTAAAGAAATCCAGTTCTGGAATTGAGCAAGGTGAAAATTGCCTGCCTTTCAACCACTCTTTTTTGCATAGTGTTAGAAGGCACCTTTTGGATGTGTCCTGAAACGGAGATCTTGACCACTTATGGCCTTTAAAGATTTCATCAGTTTCTTCCTGAGAGCAGGGACATTAACGCTCAGGGCAGATGCCCCCTCTTTTGAGTTGATGCACTGTGCCATAACCCCCTGTAGTCCCTGCAGAGTATTTCTGTTTTTTTCCCGGGCTGAGCTGCTGCTGCTTACTGTCACAACGCGTGGCACACCCTGCCTCACAGGCATTAGAGTTTCTATGGCAGAGAAAGTGACTCCTATACAAACATGGGACTAACTTAATTCCTGGTGAAATAACGTCATTGTTATTATTCCCTAGATAAAAATGTCACCCATCTTAACTACAGCTGATGAAGTGCTTAACACACTTAACTCTTGCAGCCGAACAGCCAGTGTTGTGTCGGAAGACTGGAGCAGCCCTTTGTACTCCTGAGAGGCAATGTGCTCCAGATCCAAAAGGGTGAAAAAAAGTTATAAACTAAATTTTTTGTATTACCATATGATATGCCTTGTTTGCGATTCTTCACTGAACTGAGGACTGGTGGCTTAGCCTGTGGATGGCAGTAAAATATCTTTGATGGAATAATTGAAAGGCATTGCCGAGAAGCATTTCCATTCAGAGTAGCTTTCTCAGGGGGTTATTGCTCAAGGAAAGCCAGAAACAGTTGCATTGATTTGCAGATGAGATGACAGGGAAAACATTTTCAACTACTGTAAGGTATTTATACTGCTTAAGATTTAAGGATTGCCCCTAACTAATCTGTTCAAAGCTCTCATGAAAGACAATCTAGCTTGCATCCTTTTAATGTGTTTTAAGCGGACTGGTGTCCCTTCAGCTGGTTTATCTCATACAGTGCACCTCTGCATGCTGGAAATGGGCCAAGACAGAAACATCTGGTATTCCGAGGAGCAAAGGAACAGAGCAAAATTTAGACTGCCCGCAAGATAATCCTTCTGGTGCGGCTCCACGAGAGCTCCAGGAGGTCAAAGAAGTCTCACTGCCAGAGCTCTTTGCTTGGTACTGAACTGCATATAACAAAACAGATTTGTGAAAAAAGGGGGATGATGAATGGCTGAGTATATACTGATTCTCTCTACATCCAGTTTAGCTTCTGGAGCTTATTGGTACTGCAAGTGCTTCTAATCCCACAAGATATTTGGTCGACTCAGATACAAGCAAGCAGGGCCTGCCAGTTACTATCCCAGTCACCCTCTTGGGAGATTCAGAGAATTTCAAGAGTTGGTAGAAAGTGAGATTTACTAAAAAGCCTTGCTCCTCTCTCCGAAACAAATCCCTTTTCAAAATATCAAAAGCCTGTTCCTCTGATCTGTCTCCAAGGATTTGTAATTTCAAGCCATTTCCACGAACTAAAAGGGCAAGGTGAAGTATATGGGCAAACAGAAAATGAGTCCAAATAGATAAAGAACACAGGTGTGCTGACAGCCATAACAAACTGTCCAAAACAAAGCAGACTCCAGAATGCCATCTAAAACATATATGTACACAAGTCTATCTGAACAGCTGGTATCTGTACCTCTGCAGTGATAACTTTCAGAAAAGGGCTTCAAATTCCCTGAAGTGTGATTGCACCACCTGAAGCACAAGGAATCATTAGAAAATTTGAGATTTTCTGCAAAATTCTGAACTGGGAGTCAGCACTGAAGAACCAAAGCATTCAAGGATGTCGAGACCTGGGACTGCAGTTTGGACCCCTATATAATCCAACCAGCCAAGCCTGAGCAGTACCAATACAGCAGAGAATACATACCCGGAAATGAAAAATCCCAGCATAATCCTCCTGGAATCCTTGGTCCTTTGGTAAAACATTTTCCAAAAATTGCTTCTGCAGTGTCAGGGAGCCCAGGGCAGCCAGCATCCAGCAGTCACCTCAAGGGAGGGAAGAATCCAGTGCATTCAGTCAGTTACTCACTGTTGTGGACCATAACTAACTCTTTAGGAAAGCAGACTCACTTCAACATCTAAGACATCTAAGAACCAGCTTGTTAAAAGAAACCAACTTTCTTCTGTCTCCCTTTCCTCCCCAAAAATGCTGAACCACTACCCAGTATTCACCAGCAATGCCCTTTGGGAACCCTGATGCCACTCAGCCATCCTTTTCTACTTTCATGCTCCTCCTACCTTTTGTGGTCATGTTGAGACTCGCAGTCTAGAACATTGTTTAGGAAATCTTCACGCCTCTCAGTGGGGTGAGAAATGGGAAGACATTTCTTTCTATATGGGAGCAGAGCTGCTCCCAAAGACAAACATGGTTATGGGCCAGGAGAAAAAGATAGAACTGATACAGGGTGCAGACACATGTCTGGGTAAGTATCAGAGATGGACAGAAATATCCACAGGAAAGAAAACACTGAGAGTCAGATGAAGACATTAGGATGAAAAGAAAATTCAGTCCTACACATGTTGGAGCTGTGCCTACTTACACCAGAACTGTGTTTGACCCTTGTACTTGAGGCATCTGCCTGATCTCAGTTGGACCTCCCTTTCTATGCTTGTCCTTATATAGAGGGAGGTGTCGTATATAAGTAACAGGGATTAGAGCTGCTGCATTTGGGAATCCTGTTAAATATCTGCAATAAATTGTGTGTGGACTTGTGTGAGTCTGGATTCACCTGCACTAATTGTTTACTGCAGCTACTATGGTCCACGTCTTCCCACCGAGCACTCAGAACATAGCAAAGCAATCACAGGTTATTGCTTCATGACAATCTTTTCCAAAACAGGAATCTGACCTTACCTATTTCTCCTTGCATGATATCAAATCTGCTCACTCCATCCATGATCAAATGAGGATTTCTCTGAAGTTCCTAGAGGAAAGAAAATGCAAAGAGCAGTGTGAGTATCCAGCCTTTGCCAGCAGTGTGTTCCTGCCCCTTGAAAGCCCTTGCTTGCCTTCCTTTTCCACAGCTGAAAACTATTTCTCTTGAGCCCTGATGTTTTGTTGCCTGTCACCAACAAAACCAGAGGAGATACTCAGGCATCTCTTCTTTAGTCTGCTCAGCTATTCCTAGGAATGGGGACTTGTGGCTGGGTGCTCACTGAGTTTTCATTTGGATTTCTCTAATGTTACCAACACCTTTCAGAGAGGGCTCTGAGCCTGGCTGCAAAATCATGCAGTTTCCTGGGGGACAGTAGGGCAGAGACACAGCGGTTTCCAAGCAAGGTGGAGCAGGGTCTGTACTTCAGCTCAGCACTGGGTCTGGGAATGTTTTACTCTCTGAACCTTTTGTGATTCCATGCAGGACTAATACAGATCAGCCTGGGCTGCTTTTCATCACTCTGGTGAGGAGGCTATAGAACGAGAGCTTAATCTCTGGCTGCAAAATCCCATAGGCCTGGCTGACTTATTTTTAATTCAGGGAGAATTTTCCTTGCATTCGTTGAGAGTCTTGCTTGAGCAGTGAAGGGGGAAACACTTCAGAGATTGGCTTTGCACACAGAAATGTGAACCGTTCTCCCACCTGCGTTTGCTATTGGTCTGGGATATCTGAGTGCTCAGGTAGGAATGGCCCGAGCATTCCCTATGAATAACCCTTGGCACACCCCAACTGGGTAAGGCTCTGTTTTGAAAGAGCAATCAGCCTTAAATAGGAAAGTCACCGCGCACCTAAGAAAATGAAGATATAAAAGGGAGAAAAAACATCTGAGTAAGAAAAACAATACAGCAGCTCTTGCCTAAGCAGGCCCTGGCATTTCTTCTCCCCAATTGATTTGACATGCTGCACAAAAATGAGACCCGCGCACAACGTGACTTGTGACTCGCACAGCTGCATGAGCTCAGCATTAGCAAATGCTGTCAGTTTTCTGAAATGGCTTCACGGTGATCAAATCCCTCCAAGAAGTTTCCCTTTCAGGAGCAGATGCAACGCAACGTCGCTGCTCCAGGCCGGCGGACAAATCGTGCTCCCACAGCACTGCTGACACCGGAGAGAGCAGCCTGGGCAGGCATCTTCCTTAACAGATGCTTTCACACAGCCATCCACACCTATCCCAGGACTTCGGGGATTTGTGATAAGAGATTTACCCATAGCATGGGAGCAGGCCTAAGAAGTGGTGGTCGCCAGGAGCAGCGGTTGGTCATTGCACAGGGAAGCAGCAGTGCTTAGCCCTTCTCCCTTCCCCTCTACATCCGTCCCCGCTTTATCTTCTCCCTGCCTCTATTTCCCTGACAGCAGTTTGCCTTCCTCAGCCGGGTGAATTCAAAACCTCCTGCGAGCAGGAAAGAGTAATTTGCACAAGGCTCTGAACATGGTCTGTGCCTTTGTGTGTGTCTGACTTGCCAATAGTCATCCCAGAAAACCAACAGCACAAAGGAATGGGTATTTTTGTTCCCTCATCATTTTGAGGCTGTTGAAGTCTTAGTTGCCCCAGGCAGGGTGGCTGGGCTCTGATGGATGTGCTACAATGCATAGCTGCCATGGGGGTAACCACCATATAGAAACACGAGCCTGAAACTAATGGGAAGGTAGCTGCAACTCTTATGGGATTCCTGAGGAAAGGGCTGATGCTCTGCTCTGTGCTGGGATGCTAAAGCTCTTAAGTGCACTGTGGATCCTGCTAGCCTGTTATGGAGACCGGCTGAAAAGTCAGTCCATTAGATGCCTTAGCAGATACCCTATTGCCCACCAAGATGTTCGACTCCCCAGTAAGCAAATGGGGATGAGTTGAGTCATTAAGCAGGTTCCTTGCTGAGAGAAACCAGTAATTTTGTTTAAATTAACAGAAACTAAACTAAACTAAAAGGAAAGACATGATCTGAAGTCAGCCCCAGCCAACATGCCTCGACTGTGCATACAGACCATGTTGTGGTTATCAGAGAGAACCAAAGCTGAAGTCAAACACTCTCGCTGTAATACCCACCCACAACACGCTAAGCTCTGCTTCCAGTGGGGTGTACTCCCCACAGACTTAGGGGGCAATAACTGGAAAGCAACACAGAGCATGTGACTAGCCATGGAAAAGGGGCTGCTCAGCAGCTGTGCCTCTGCAGAAACCACGCGGCAAATGCAAGGTGAATTCCCACTAGGCTGACACCAGTGCCGCTGGCTGAAACGGCAGCTGTCCTTGCTGTGTGCACTGCGGTCAGAAATGGCGGGGCAGGTTTTAACGAGAGGTTTGTGCTCCTGAGTGTAGCCGTCTCTCTGCAGGCTTGAGAAAAAGAGGCAGCATGGGCACACTTCAAAAGGGTGCACTGCACAAAGCATGGGCTCTTTGCAGAGTGTTGGGTGTGAGCCAAGGAAGGGCAGGGGACAAGCAGAAGCTGAAGCAAAGGCAGGAGGGGGCAGTGGCGGGGAATTGCAAGACCAGATACTCCAAAGAGCTCTGGAAAAGCACGACCCCTGAAGTCAGTGGTGGAATGGCTGTTCCCTTGAAGGATGCTGTGTGGAGCCTGAACTAAGCACAGAGGGTTTCTGAAAGAGCTTAGAGAGGACATAATTGTGATGGGTGCAGTGCTTTGGAAATCTGGGCCTTCTCAACCTGAAGGAAACAGAGGAAAGGAAGTCTCCAATTAGCTCCTCTTCCTTCAAAGGCAAGAATACAGCAGTCAAAAAACACCAGAAACTATCGTCTATTATTACAAAACACAGCTATGCACAGTTACTGCTACACAAAACGTGCAAGCCTCGCTATTCGCTAGTGCTCAAGTTGCACGACAAATACAGAAACCACAGATTTAACTATAAGTCTGTCCAGAAGCAGTGGCCTGTTTCACTGAGAAATTATGATGAGGGTTTGTGGCATTTTCCCTGAGACTTTTCAGTTTTAGCTGGAGGGGAAAAGAAGAGGAAGCATAAGGAGGCATGTGGTCTCTTCTCAGAGTATCTACGAGTTCAGCAGTGAAGGCAACCATATGGGCTGCAAGTCAACCGCTCTGCCTGAACTCATCCCCCCAGGACAAAGCTATCATCACTCGCTTTCCCTGGCCCACTGAAGACTTCATTATGTATTCAAAATAAAAGAGAAGTTCAAGTTCAAACCAGTTCATCCTATAGAGAATGGTCTTGCCACAGAAGTACTGCTTATCCAAAGGGCAAGATGGAGAATTAATTTGAGAGGTGGAAGGAGAACAGCCTGTACGTGCATTTGTCTCTAAATTTCTTTTTATAATTGCTCGAAATTTTAAAGGAAGAACAAGTCCCCAGAAGAAGCTGGAGGTGAGTAGTGCAGATGTAGGCCACGTGCAGATGTATGCAAAGGACACGGTCAGACATTCTTGTGGAAAATTCAAAGCCTGAGGTGGGATTTCATAGGCAGCATAAGCCAGCCTGATTGCAGGCTGCTGCTCAGTACGGCGGTCTGGCCGTGGCCACTTTCCCACAGATTTCCCCACTGGCCCAGCATGATCCTGAGTGCAGGCACAAGGCCACTGATGGCTAAGAGGCAGGACATGACTCTTTGCAGCGCTGCCTCGCGATCAGTTCACCTTAACCCTACAGTGAAATCCCAGCCCCACTTCTGTTCCTGCCACAGCACCACGTCTTTCCATTCAGCTGCACTTGTGTTGCTCCCCCCCCTCCAGCTCCACCTTCCTGACACATCCTGCCATCATGAGCCACAGTGTTCCCTGTTCAACACACACCAATTAAGAAAAATAAAAAGGCTGCTATTGATTGAAAGCCAAACTCTGTTCTCAGCTGGACAAATCTTAATTCAGCATCACTGCTGTGCCTGTAATAGTGTTGTTCTGGATTAAGAAGCAAACACGGTGTTGCAGTTCCCTGGGCTGAGGGCACTGCCTAGCAGTGCACTGAGGAGGGGTCAGGCACACCACTGTCATACATCCCATAACCACAGGAAACCTCCACGGAATAGCTAACACAGAAATAAGCCAGCTGGAGTAACAAGGGAGTGCAGAACAAAGGATAAGCTGTGCTGGGTCACACCCAAGGCCTGCCTGTTGCAATGACTCGTCTCCAACAGCTTGGAGAGGGAGAGGATAACCGAGCAAGTCGAAACCAATGCTTCTCCAGCATGCATCCTCCCACTCTCCATCGCTTGGGGGCTAAAGGACTTCCCAGGCTAGAGGCTCTATCCACAGCTTTGTGTTTACTAGACCTCGAGGGAATCGGGAATCTGTTTCCTTGAATCTGCCTAATCTTTTTTTTCTTTTTTAAACTCATATTCTGCTTTTCTTTGACATTCTCTTACACAGGAAGAACCTGGCTTATCTCAAGGGGTTTGCTTGCACCACCAGAACTCAATTCCCTGCTTTACAGCGGAATAGCTCAATTCCTAATTGCCTGTTTTCAATTTCAGCCTGAGCTCTCCCTCACAATGGAGGAATGAGGTCCTCAGACTCTGCACAGGTGGGGAGCCCACAAATGTGAAAGCAAAGTCCTGTTGGAGGACGGACTGGTGTCCAACAACCAGCAGAAACAGAAACCAGCTCAGATTTTACCTGCAACTCGTTTGCTTTGTGTGGTTTAGTGCTAAAAAACAATGACAACTGCAAACAAAGGAGGTAAATAGAGAGGAGGTAAACAAGGGGGGTAGCCCTGTCTACCCCGAGCTTTTGAGAGGCAGTTTCCTTAGAGGTCTTGAAACCTCCCACTTGGACCATACAGTACAAGCTGAAGTTTTCAAAGTGGCACGGTGTTACCAACTATTCCCCTGAGGCCACTACAGCCATATAATCCTGCTAGCTGACTCCCCAGCCTGAGAAACAGGGAAGCAGGTGAGTCAGCAGACCATCATAGGAGCACTGCTTTCCCCTCAACTCAGGATGCGTGCATTCCCCCCCAACAACCAGCCCTTTCCAAAAGCAAGAGAGCCCAGAGATACTATGCAAATAAACCCTCCTCATCTAAAGCCTGTGCAGAAAGACAGATGTAATAAATAGTGACGCACTGCAGCTTCCTCGGCCCAGAGAGATGAACTCTGAAGTTGAGGTCAGATGCAATCAGCTGAGTAGGCAAGGGCTGAGACAATGGCAGCCTGGAAATGCTGCTCCTGTTCAATTACACTGATTGCACACGCACACTCAAAAATAAGGTGAATTGATTTTGATTTTCATCAAGGAGAAATACTGAACAGGATCCAAGGGCCTTGTGGTCCCTAGGAAATACTGAAGCTGTGAACTCTGCCACGAACAGCTGGCAAGTGGCTTTGGCTCATGCCAGAGAACAGCCCCACAGTGACAGACCTGCAGGTAGTGCAGGACAGCACTATCCCTCATTGCCACACATTTCCCGTAACTTGCTTTATTAAAGCAGCTCATGTGACAATCCACACTTCTTTTGCCTTTTTTTTTTTTTGGTAGGTTTTTCTTCATTTTCCCCCTATGCTATTAGAGCTAAGTTTTTAGGTTAACTTCAAACTGTTGTCTGATTTCTTGCCTAAATAAAATCTGTCTTTTTCTCCCCTCCAGCTATAGACAGGCCAAGGCTGATGCAGTAGGAACTCCAGCTCAGCTTATCTGTCTGGAAAGATCCTAACTTCAAAATTATTTTTTTAAAGGGTGCATTTTGGTTTAGTCAGTTCCTGCATTCAAAATTCCTTAAAGTTGATATTAATTCCTGGAAATTTCTGGGAATCAAATAAAATGCCAATAAACAAATAATCACCAAAAGCAGTACAGAATCATGATAGGCACTCTGTCACTGAAAGAAGGTTACATTTGCTTTGGGAAGGGACAGAGGAAGAGAGGAAAAAATGTGACCAAGCCCTTTTGCAAAATTACTGAATCAAAAGATGAATCACTTTTCCCAGCAAACAAGCATTGACTCAAACTGTATGATTTTCACCATGCTTTTTAGATTCTAAGTGCAATAGCACGGTTCCTGAGTCTCTGCTAAGGGAACAAGGTATTTCCCTTGCTGAAGTTTACATTAAAGCAGCCTCTTTGTGTGGCTTCTATCCAAGGACTTCTTTTAGACCCTACTCTTCCCTTCCCCTGACACCAGACACATGTGGCAAATACCCAGGAGTCCATGCCCTGACGCTATGAACAGACTGTGATGATGCAGAGGAAACCCGTCTTGGCTATTTCAGACAGTCCTTTCACCGTACACCCTCCTACAAGTCACATCAGAGGCACTCAGGGATTTCTCTCATGCTGACCCTCAAACCTCCATTGGCCACCTTGCAGCTTTTCCCTCTCTTCTGGTTGCCTCACACGCATGTTATAGCCTGTGTTAAACAGGAGATGGACCCTCCTACGAAAGCTCTTGCTCAGCAATCCCTCGCTCCATAAGGTAGCACCAGCGTCCCCGAGAGATGAAGGGTGAGCAGCTGCAGGAGCAGTAGTCTGTGACCTTGAAGACATTCAGAAAAATCTTGAGCAACTTCACCCTCTGCCCATTTTAGCCTTTTTTCAAAGCATAAGCGCTGAAGATCAGGAACTATCCTTAACATTTATAATGGGCACCATATCAAGCACAACGGTGGGCTATTCCTAGTGCAGGGCCAAGGCACTGCTGCATACGTGGTAATCTCTCTCCCCTCACACAGACCGTGTTTGAAAATATAACCACAATATAACACAATGTTAGCAAAAGTGAAGTTTCTTTTTGCATCTGTATAGAATTATGCATTATGATCAGAACAGAGTGAAATCTTTAGCCTAAACATTAATTGATTAAAAACGCATATTCAACAACAGCAAATCATTTCGTGACTTCCTCTGTTCCACTCAATTGCTTGTGTGAAGGAAAAGCACCAAGCAATGAAAGAATTTGTTCTGAACATTTTTTAAAGGAGCATCTCAGTTTTTAAAAACTGACATAACTCTTCAGGAGAATTTCCCTTTGACTGATCTTTAGAAAAGCCCAGCTGTAGAAAATACTTTGTTCAGTCTAAAACAGAACTTCTCTTCCATTTCTCCAAACTGTGGGTGAACCAAAAGACCAGTTCATTGCAGAGCTCCTGCTGTATCTGGTACCTCGAGCCCCACCTCTAGTAATGCTTGAAGTTCCACTTGCAAAATCTCTGTTACAAATTGCACCCATTTCAATAGACGTAGACTAAGGGCCTGGGGATGAAAACACAACCTGGAGCAGTCTCCATCTGATGGGAAACTGCAACTACTGCAGAGTTAGGAAAAGTGATATTTCAAATGTTGTCTTGGTGCTCCTGATCCACCTCACCCTTCAGGGACTCCCATATTAAATCAGCTCACTTTACAAGTCAAAATAAGTTGTTTCTGACTGTCACCATGGACTATTGCTGTCTGAAAATCAAGCTGTTTTCTCTCTATACATTACCCACAGACATGAAGACTCCAAACTCTGAACGTAATTGGCAATTCTCTTGACAATGTAGAAGGTAAAATAGAAGCAGCATGTTGCTCAACAGCTCAATTGGATCTGGAACAATGACAGCAGTTATAATTGCTATCTATCACTTAAATAACCAGATACTATATGACTCAGAAAATGGAGGCTAAGAGATTATTAGGACCAAGATGCCAGTTTTATCACAGGTACATTTCCAGACAAATTTTTTTTATGTCAATGGGAGCTAGTGGTGGAGGCTGAGAAAAATATAGACATAGGTTGAATTGGCCATGCTCTGTTGGTAGGATGCAACTATGCTCACTCTTTGGGAGATGTATTCAAGTAGAAACAGTCTCCCTTGGGGAAATTATAGGCATCATTTTGCCATGTAGTTTACGTAGCTTAAACACCTGGGATCATGTATTCTTACAGTTAGCATTGCAATGACCTAAGAACAAAGCGTCTATGAACATTTCTGCATGGGTGAAAGGTGCCCAACTGAAAAACTTCAGGAATGGGGCACTTCTTTGACTCCTAAAACTGCAGCCTTCCCTCTTCCTCCCTGGGGACCAACTCCCAGAGGCAACTGGACACAGCACTGGCCTTTCAGGACATTTGAAATGCAAATACAGTTTTATTTACTTCCTGACCCTTGGCTCAAAACATCTGCAGCTCTATAAATGAAAAGCAACCACTGCATTTTAGCAACTTCTTCTGCCCCTGCTTCATTCTGCCAGGAGACAGAGGCCACGCTTTGATGTCACCGTGACACAGCATGGGTGTTGTGGTGACGTTTGAGAACTTCTGGTTGGGCTCCCCAGGCAGTTGATGCCATTGCCCTTTATTTTCATCTTGTCTAGCAGGACGAAGCCTGGCTGGTTGGGAAATGGCTACAGGGGGAAATTTTGGTCAAACAGAGAAAAAAAAATTAAAATGGAGCCTTCTTCAGCACAGACATCCTGGGTTTCTGTTCCAGCCGAGCCAGTTGAGTTGGCAGTCTCAACTTTTGTCCCTTGAGTACATCGCAGAAGAGCAGCTGGTGATGCTGCCTTAACCTCTATGATAGAAGAAATGGCTTTTCAATGTTCGCATCGTGAACCCTGGGTCATGAGCATACGGTTTAGTTTTTCAGAGAAGAGCTCTGGCAAAGCAATGACTTTTCATCCCACTCCTTCCTGAAAAAACTCTGGAAAATTGTTGGAAGCAATTGGTTTCAGTCAATTTGGTGGGATGATGCTGGAAACTGTTCAGTGATTGCTGAAAAAAAATCTTCAAAAGGAAGTGCTGGGAAGGAGAGGACCTCTGCAAATTTTGAAACTGATTCCGCAAAAATTTTCATTCATCAACTTAATCTTCATGGATTCAGCAAAATGGAAGGGGATTCTCCAACACCTGCCTCACCTGACAAACTTCAAGCACTAGCAGCAGCAGGTTCTGCTTTTGGCAAGGTACGTCAGTCCCTTCCACATGAAATAACTCTCAGAATCTTTGAGTAGGATAGATGTTCATCCCACACTGTGGTGCCTCAAAATTAGTGGTATTTGGGTTTCTAAGTCAGTTTGTATGCTTTTGAAATCCTATGTTTCTCTGCTGCTCCCAAACGGCAAAAACACCAGGGTGGTTAGTACTTAATGGAACTGTATCATAACATTTTATTCCAGTTTATTCATCTTTAAAATGCCCCTGAGAGTCCTTTCTAATATCTGTGTTTGTCTTTTGTAAGTCTAATGCTTAGTTATCATATCTTTGTCTTTCTCAGTCTGGAAATGGTGGCCACTAACTCCTCTCCCTTGCATTTTGTAGTTACTCTTCTACTACAACCCCTATTTCAAGAGAGATTATCCCCACCTGCTACAAACCTGTAAGCAGAGTGCTGGTGTAAAAAACACAGTACCAGCTGCATTCTCACTGGACCCAGATTTGAAGAAAGGCTGCCTGAGGAGAAGCCCAGATGTTCAGCCAGCAGTAGGAGCTGCTTCTGCAGCAGAGAATGATCCCTTTGTAGCAGCTCCACAGAGGACACCCAGACATCTGCACCCAGCACCTCCACACCTACCAAGCCATGTGATAAAGCATCGACCCAGGTTGGAAGTGCCTGTACCTCTGCACACACAATTTCTCTGACATTTTCAGGCCCTGCTGCAGCAGTGGGTAGTGAGAAGTTCAAGCCTCAGGCCCCATCCCTATCACCACAGCACTGCAGCCACAGCCCTGTTGGTGTCCAGGCGGCAGCTTCTGCTCCATCTGATACTTCACCATATCACATTCTTTTTACACCAGGGCTGGGGCTTCCCGCCTTTCCGTTCAGGCATCCACATTCAGCAGCTATGCAGGCTCCCTGGGCTAGCCTGTTTCCCTTCTATGAGCCATGGCTTTCAACGTCCATGCTAGCAGCAGCCTCTGCTGCTGCTATGCCAAGGCCACCGCACTGCCAAGCTCCAGCATACCCTCATTGCCCTACTTGCATCTGTTGTCCAAATAAATCTTTTCTAGTTGTCTTGTCCTGTCTCTACAGTCTCACAGTTACTGTCTCTACACCCTGAGCGGTTGCCTTCAGGGAGATGAAGTGGTTTGCTCCAGCCCAGGCACTAGCCCTAGGCACTAGCAGTACGCTCAGCAAAACCCAGCAAAAGGGCAGTGCATGGCAAATCCAGTAGCTGCACCAGCAGCGAACGGTACACAGCAGTGCTATACAGTGCAGTCTGACTGTGGAAAGATTCCCTGAATTAGGTCCTAGGATAAAAGAGCCAAGTATGTAATTCCACCTCCCAGTTTAAACATCCATATGCAGATTACGACAACTGCCTATTAAACTGCAACTGGGAATCGGCAGACAAACATACTTTATCTCATGCTTTGTCCCAATTACTTTAAAATAGGTATTGCTGAGTCAGTGGCTGGGATTACACATATCAGAGATCTTTAATAGAATTTGACAGCTTTTCAGGTTTGCACAAAGTCCTCTAGAAACAGATCAAAGTGGGAACATGTCCTGGTTTTGGCTAGGACAGAGTTAATTTTCTTCCTAGTAGCTGGTATAGTGCTGTGTTTTGGATTTAGTAGGAAAATAATGTTGGTAACACACTGATGTTTTTAGTTGTTGCTAAGTAGTGTTTATACTAAGTCAAGGATTTCTCAGCTTCTCGTGCCCAGCCAGCAAGAAGGCTGGAGGGGCACAAGAAGCTGGGAGGGGACACCGCCAGGACAGCTGACCCAAACTGGCCAAAGAGCTATTCCATACCATATGACATCATGCCCAGTATATAAACTGGGGGAGCTGGCTGGGCGGGAGGATCGCGGCTCGGGAACTAACTGGGCATCGGTCAACGAGTGGTGAGCAATTGCATTGTGCACCACTTGCTTTGTATAGTTTAATTCTTTTAGTATTACTATTGTCATATTATTATTATCATTATCATTGTTTTTCATTCCTTTCTGTCCTATTAAACTGTCTTTATCTCAACTCACGAGGTTTTTTTCCTGATTCTCTCCCTCATCCCAGGGGGGGGGGGGCAGTGAGCGAGCGGCTGCGTGGTGCTTAGTTGCTGGCTGGGGTTAAACCACGACAGAACACTAGTTCTAGTCAGGATCACAGGTGGAAACAAACTTCCTACAAAAATGTACCCAATGAAATCATCAGTGTTACAGAGGTTATCATCTTCCCTCCACATATCCCACAGCAAGGATCCCTCCTTGCAGTGTTGCGCTCCCAGTGTTCCCCTTGGGGTCCACTTCCCTGCTTAGCATAGATCTCGTTCTGCAAGGTGAAGGCCTTTATCCCCTGGCCATCAGCGCTCCCATTCAGGAGCAGGGCTACAAAACACCCTGGCTGGCATAACTCACAGTTGGCCTCTTCCATTCTATTCGCCACGGCTTATCCTCTGGGACCAGCTTGGGACCGATGGAGCTGATGTGAGCAGGGAAGGTGGCATCCTCAAAAAGCAGTCCTTCGCTCAGACACAAGGCTCGCAGGTGGCTGAAGTCCTGGTTATTAAATTTCTTCAGGTTCTGGAGACTTCCCGTTGCCCCTGTTGTTTGCCAGCCCTGCTCCAATGTCAGAGCAGAGCCGGAGGCAAGCATTGTGCCCCTTTCCTGTGAAGGAGAGACATGGACTGCCATTAGTTTCCCGATTCGAAGTGGTGCCTTAGGAGTGTGTGGGAAAGCAAACACCTCCCCACCCCCCCAAGAGGACTGCGGAGCAGTAGCTTGCAAAGCTGAGGGCAGTCACAGTGACAAAATCCTTATTAGCTGGAAATGCCTGGGGAAAGAGTAGTCGTCAAATCCCAACTGGTTTATCTTAAACCAGTGCTGTCACTGCTACAAATTCAATTTTGAGTCTTCCCTGAGGACAGAGAGCAAAGCTGTTAGCAAGCCGCTGTGTTAGCATTGAGGTACATCTGCAACATAAGCGAGTGTAGGGGATGGAGCAGGAGCTGCAAACACAGGGGAGGAGGGAGTGGTGTGAGCAGGGAGGCTGCTCAGAGGTACCCAGGACTCTTCTGGCTGTGGATCACACCTGTGCCCAGGGCATTTTTCGAGTTACTTATTTCATTTCCACAAGTGAGTGCTTGACAGTCACTCCCTGTGAGACCTAAAGAAGAAAGAAACTTGCCTTTCCTTGGGATCTGCTCCAAAGACCCCAGACAGATTAGGGGGTGGCTTCCTACCAGCTTACACAGATGCTCCACCAGATTCCCTAAAGCTACTGTGCTGAGATGGGACCAAGCTGCAACACCCAGACCTGGATCCCACCTGCACTACTTGCTCACATGAGTGTGCACCAAGGTCTGGGGTTTTTGAACTCAGTAGTTCATTTGGTGGCCAGTGTTTAAACAGATCTGAATTACAGATTCATATTTAAACTGGCCAGTCATTGCATGGCATCTGTAGCTATTCCAGGCTGGAGCACGTTCGAACCCCTCTTTGTTAACATGTCTAAAGTAAAGGGGCAATTCACTTAGGAAAAGCGAATATTTCACACACACAGTGAAACCCTAGAATGGACAGACCTGCTAATACATCTGCTGGCACAGCTAGGGAGGGATGCAGGAGATAAGATCATAGAATGATAGAATGATTTGGGTTGGAAGGGACCTTAAAGATCATCTAGTTCCAACCCCACTGCCATGGGCAGGGATACCTTCCACTAGATCAGGTTGCTCAAAGCCCTATCCAACCTGGCCTTGAACACTTCCAGGGAGGGGGCATCCACAACCTCTCTGGGCAACCTGTTCCTGTGTCTCACCACCCTCACAGTAAGGAATCTCTTCCTAATATCTAATATAAGTCTACTCTCAGTCTAAAACCATTACCCCTTGTCCTATCACTACACTCCCTAATAAAGAGTCCCTCCCCATCCTTCCTGTAGGCCCCCTTTAAGTACTGGAAGGCTGCTATAAGGTCTCCCCTGAGCCTTCTCTTCTCCAGGCTAAACAACGTCAACTCTCTCAGCCTACGCTCATAGGGGAGGTGCTCCAGCCCCCGATCATCTTTGTGGCCCTCCTCTGGACCCACTCTAACGGGTCCATGTCCTTCTTATGTTGGGGGCCCCAGAGCTGAACACAGTACTCCAGGTGGGGTCTCACAAGAGTGGAGTAGAGGGGGAGAATCACCTCCCTCGACCTGCTAGCCACACTTCTTTTGATGCAGCCCAGGATGCAATTGGCTTTCTGGGCTGCGAGTGCACATTGCTGGTTCATATTCAGTTTTTCATCCACTAATACCCCCAAGTCCTTCTCCTCAGGGTTGCTCTCAATCCACTCATCACCCAGCCTGTATTTGTGCTTGGGGTTGCCCAGCCCATGTGCAGGACCTTGCACTTGGCCTTGTTGAACTTCATGAGGTTCGCATGGGCCCACCTCTCAAGCCTGTCAAGGTCCCACTGGATGGCATCCCTTCCCTCCAGTGTGTCAACCACACCACACAGCTTGGTGTCGTCAGCAAACTTGCTGAGGGTGCACTCAATCCCGCTGTCCATGTTGTCGACAAAGATGTTAAACAGCATCAGTCCCAATACTGACCCCTGAGGAACGCCACTCATCACTGCTCTCCACTCAGACATCAAGCCATTGACCACAACTCTTTGAGTGCGACTGTCCAGCCAATTCCTTATCCACCGAGTGGTCCATCCATCAAATCCATGCCTCTCCAATTTAGAGACAAGGATGTCATGCAGGACAGTGTCAAATGCACAAGTCCAGGTAGATGACATCCGTTGCTCTTCCCTTATCCACCAACACTGTAACGCCATCGTAGAAGGCCACCAAATTTGTCAGGCATGATTTGCCCTTAGCGAAGCCATGTTGGCTGTCACCAATCACCTCCTTATTTTCCATGTGCCCTAGCACAGTTTCCAGGAGGATCCACTCCATGATCTTGCTGGGCACAGAGGTGAGACTGACTGGCCTGTAGTTCCCTGGGTCTTCCTTTTTTCCCTTTTTAAAAATGGGGGTTATGTTTCCCCTTTTTCAGTCAGTGGGAACTTCACCGGACTGCCACAACTTCTCAAATATGATGGATAGTGGCTTAGCCACTTCATTCGCCAGTTCCCTCAGGACCCGTGGATGCATCTCATCAGGTCCCATGGACTTGTGCACCTTCAGGTTCCTTAGATGGTCTTGAAACTGATCGTCTCCTACAGTGGGTGGTTCTTCATTCTCCCAGTCCCTGCCTTTGCCTTCTGCAACCTGGGTGGTGTGGCTGGAGTGCTTGCCGGTGAAGACTGAGGCAAAAAAGTCATTGAGTACCTCTAGCCTTCTCCATATCCCAGGTAACCAGGTCTCCTGTTTCCTTCCAGAGAGGGCCCACATTTTCCCTAGTCTTCCTTTTATCACCAACATACCTATAGAAGCTTTTCTTGTTGCCCTTGACGTCCCTGGCCAGATTTAACTCTATCAACCAGGGCTTTAGCTTTCCTAACCTGATCCCTGGCTGCTAGGACAATTTCTCTGTATTCCTCCCAGACTACCTGTCCTTGCTTCCACCCTCCGTAGGCTTCCTTTTTGTGTTTGAGTTTGTCCAGGAGCTCCTTGTTCATCCATGCAGGCCTCCTGGCATTTTTGCCTGACTTCCTCTTTGTTGGGATGCATCGCTCCTGAGCTTGGAGGAGGTGATCCTTGAATATTAATCAGCTTTCTTGGGCCCCTCTTCCCTCCAGGGTTTTATCCCATGGTACTCTACCAAGCAGATCCCTGAAGAGGGCAAAGTCTGCTCTCCTGAAGTTCACGGTAGCGAGCTTGCTGTGTGCCCTCCTCGCTGCCCTAAGGATCTTGAACTCCACCCTTTCATGGTCACTGCAGCCAAGGCTGCCCTTGGGCTTCACATTCCCCACCAGCCCCTCCTTGTTGGTGAGGACAAGGTCCAGCATAGCACCTCTCCTCGTTGGCTCCTCCATCACTTGGAGAAGGAAGTTATCATCAATGCATTCCAGGAACCTCCAGGATTGCTTATGCCCTGCTGTGTTGTCCCTCCAACAGATATCGGGGTGGCTGAAGTCCCCCATGAGGACCAGGGCTTGTGAACGCGAGGCTGCTCCTATCTGTCTACAGAGGGCCTCATCTGCTTGGTCTTCCTGGTCAGGTGGCCTGTAGCAGACCCCCACTATAATGTCACCTGTCCCTGCCCTCCCTTTAATCCTGACCCATAGGCTCTCAGTCAGCTCCTCATCCATCCCCAGGCGGAGCTCCATGCACTCCAGCTGGTCACTGACATAGAGGGCGACACCCCCTCCTCATCTCCCCTGCCCATCCTTCCTAAAGAGCCTGTATCCTTCCATTCCAACACTCCAGTCACAGGAGCCATCCCACCACGTCTCCGTGATGCCAATAAGATCATAGCCCTGCAGGCGTGTGCACACCTCTAACTCCTCTTGTTTATTCCCCACGCTACATACGTTTGCATAGAGGCATTTAAGTTGGGCCCCCGATGAAGCTGACTTGCTGGCTGGAGTGGCTGGAATTCCTTTGTGCTTCTCTTCAGGTGCTCTCCTGTTGTGGACTCTGTCCCCTTTACAGTCATCAAAGAGCACAGCAGGACTTCTGCCATCGAAGGTCTACTTTTGCTCCAAAGGCAGGCAGTGCATTGTCCATGGAGATGCTGGACTGTGGGGTGGGAGGGCTTTTGGAACATGAACGGGAGAAGGGCACAGGAAGGCAGAAAACTTGCATGTATGGACAAGCAGTGGCACCAGAGCTTTAAAAGAGCAATTTGTTCTGTCTAACCGGAGTGGGGGCTTTCAGGTGCATTCCCCAGAGCCGCGCGGATGTACAGAGAGACGCACACATGTGCACCATCTCCCTGGGATCTTCCTTCAGCTAAAAAGCTCTGTTGTGGATTTCAGAGTTCAGAGAAGTAGCAGGAACGTTGTGCAGCCTGCCTTGCCTCCTGGTTCCTCCAGCACTTTTCATGACGCAAATTACATGTTGCTGGATCAAAATATAACTCAAGGTCCACTCAAGTTTTCACCCTTCATTCACACTTGCCCTCACAAAACCAAAATTTTAACTGTCCTGAGCTATAATTCCCCTGTTGTCCCTTTCCTTATGAAAAAAGAAGCCCCTGGTGAACTCCTGTATTAGCAGAGTTTGAAGGGCAAGAAGGATCACTGTGACCACCTCCTCTGGCTTCTTGCATACCAGATGCCACTGCACTTGATCCAGCGATTCCTGCCCCTAGCTCCTGGCTTCCACTTAAGATGTACCTTCTCATAAATTAGCACTGGAAAATCCACCACATGCCCTGGGCAAGCCACTCCTACAGTTAATTAACATCGCTGTTTAATTTCTAGCCTGAAGTCATTTAGTTTGCTTTCAAGCCACTGGATGCCATGGCTTTTTTTTTTAAGATTTTTTTTTATTTTTAGTAGATGAAAGGGCTCTTTCCTACCAAACAAACTTATCTGTAGATCCGATATGTTCCTGGTGCGGTACAAAGACAGCAGATGGCTCCAGTAAGAGCAAAGCCTCAGATTTTTGTTGTGAATCATTCACATATGTGAAAAACACAGACTAGCCACACTGAGGGTGTGATACAGGCGTGTGTGTCATCCCCCCCCGCCACATACACTTTTTACTTAGTGTCATCACCTTTCTTGGTGCTTCAAGTCACTTGGCCTTCTGGCATTGTAAGAACAGCCTAGAAAAATAAGGAGTTTTACATCTCATTGTTTTAATTAGAAGTCCCACAAAAAAATCAGATGGAATTCAGAAATCACCCTCAGCCAACACGAAGAGAGAACATTCCCCTTGGGCTTGCATTTTTTAATACAATGGAAATAAATCTCATGTAATGTACCATAACACGACAAGGGAATGGCTTCTTCTTAACAAATACTCATTTGAAACTGTGCCCAGGCCCCATGCATGCTAAGATCTATTTCTTGCAACAGTGTTCCAGCAAAACTGATTACTAATTCCAAAACTCAAATTAAAACTAACAGAGCTTGAAGGCTGGGTCTGACATGCGTTCCCTCTCTTCTGACAGAGAACAAGAGTTTTTAGCATGTGTGTGTGTGTGTTTAATTACGTTGTTTAACATATCCGGAATAAATTAGCAACCAGACTGAAGAAAATAATACACTTAACTACTTTTCCCTTGCAGGAATAACTTCATCAGCATTGTGTCTGGGGGCACACATGCACAGGTACATGAGCTCTACATCTGTCCATGCCACTGCGCAGGCACCCCATGGAGTCACACATACCCAGCTAGCACTGTCCTGTCCGCACCAGCACACTCTGCCAGCCACCTCTTCCGGAGCAGCATCCTGAGCCCTGGCCACAGGTTGGCTCTCAGGGGTGCATCAGCAACAGCAAAGATCACAACAGCTTTTAAAGCAGAATATTGCCTGCCTGGTTGGGGAGCTTCTTACCGTTACTGAAGTCTGAGGCAAAAAGGTTTTGAAGGGACAAAGTTATAATGCAAGGGGTCTCAGAGGTGTTGCCCTTGGACTGCTCCCTGCCACGTGACGTGGGGAGAAAGGGAGGGATTTCAAACACTCACAAAAGCTGGTTCAGACATATTGTGAAACACTGGAGAAAAACAAGAGACTGACTCTCAACTAAGGAAGGACATTATTATTCAGAAGGGGTTAAACATACATTTACTTAGTCCTGGGATCTCCTCCAACACATTTACTTATCTGAAATGGAGAAAGGAATCGCGCCCAACTTTGCATCTACTGCTCTTTTTTGGTCCCTCTTCCTTCTCAGCAGAGAAAGATCCTTCTTGTTCTCTGTCTCAGAGGGAGGGTCAAATGACAAAGGATGAGGGAGGGAAGGGGAGCAGTGGAAAAGCTACAGAGAGAAGGAGAAAGAGACCAGGTGTGACAGTTGGAAGGGACGGGAAGGAAAGGGGAGTCTCTGAGGATATCAGAGCAAAAAGGTTGGTGACCCCCGCAGAAACAAACCTAGGAACCCCAAGCACCCACCATATTCTGCGTTAAACAGCTTAAAAGCCAGCGGCAAAGGGTGTGTCTCGTCTCCCTCCAGCACTCATTCACGAAAGATGTCAAGCAACTATTATAATCAGGTACTCAATGGTGGCAAATGCTACTGACAGCTAATTACACTTTGCATAAAGATTTCTGTCAGAGTACAGACATAATTTCCTTCAATGGCTTCTGATATTTTTCACTGAGTAGAAGGTGGAAACAGGCAATCAGAAACATGTGTCTACTTCATAGCTGAACTATCCACCTTCTCCTCTCCACCGGTTTTCTCAAAACTTTTCCATTAAATGTTGGCTCAGCTGGGTTTCTGTACTTTAGGAAGAGCAGCTGAATTTTCTCAAACACTACAAAGAATACCAGAAAAGCCAAAAAGCCAGCAGCCCTTCTTCCCCTGTTTCCTCTCAAACACTCCAAACTATCACTGTACATTTCATCTCACCCATTATATTCAATATATGCTACAGAAATGCAAGCACTCTTTCCCTCTAAGACCCTGTCATTCATGTATTTGGAGCATTGCAAAAACTTCAGGGAGTCAGTTCCAGAATTGTCTTATAATGAAGGAAAGCGTGAGTTTATTAGCTCTCCTTGCATTCAGAGAGAAAAAAAATGAGACTGTGCTGCTTTTCAGCACCTTGCCTGCAGTAACAGCAAACTGCAGAGGCAGAGCAGGGACCTGAACTTGGGCATCCCAAATCTCAGATGAACAACAGCTCCTTGTACATACAATGTGTGAAAGCCTTGAGTACCTCAGAAAATCAAAAGCAAAGCCAGGCACTTTGGCAACCCTCCAGGAGGTTATTTCCCAGTGGCATCTTGCATGACCTTCTGCTCCAAACAGTCTGTGAAGTCCTCCCTTTTGGCTATTTATTAAGTCAATTTTCTCCTCATTTTGCATACATAGCATAGGACAGTTCCAGATACCTTTTTTCTACCTCATTTAACAGCAGCATACAGTAACTATAGAGTCCTCTTCATCTTAGGATCTCCAGTCCCGCTTGATCCAATTACTTCTGACAACTTACCGTTTTACTATGAGGCTCTTTCTAGGACGGCAAACTCATCTTTTCTTTCCCTCCAGGTAACATTAAAGACAGAGACTCTAATTTATTCTGTCTCTCCAAGACAAATCCCTCTCAATGTGTCTGTGGTGCTTTTCCAGCACTATTACTTGTATTTCACCTGCTTGATCTTGTACTAAGTAAAACAGCAAAGTGATGTTTTACCTGCAGTGCCTCCCGTGTAACCTTCCAGCCAAGACCAACAGAGTGACAGACAGGCTGGCACTATCCCCGTTCTCCTTTATAGGGCAGCTTTCGCCACACCTTAAGTAAACATAACCAAGTTGAAGTCAAGTTCAAGGCTATAAGCAAGCAATCTGACCCGGGCGTAATAGTTTCATACAGATACCATACCATGGAGATATATATATATACACTTCGATTAGCCATCCACAATTAATTGTTTATTGACCTATGTCAGTTGATAGTTTCCTGTGGCTAACTGTGGCTTCAGTTGCAGTTATTCTTATATGAAAACAGGATTTGTTTGCACCTCCC
The DNA here is from genome assembly GCF_018139145.2 of Gymnogyps californianus. Lineage (NCBI taxonomy): Eukaryota > Metazoa > Chordata > Aves > Accipitriformes > Cathartidae > Gymnogyps > Gymnogyps californianus. Next base: position 18,876,336 of record NC_059473.1, read on the forward strand.
ACACTTTCACATTATCTGTTTTGCTTCTTACATCAGCAGGAAATGCAGTAATGATACTGGAACCAGGCACAGCCGGGCAGGACTCACCATGAGACAAGTTACCATCAGAGCTGTGTGTCATTCTTTCTGCAACAGTAAAAGCAGTGGATACTTTTAGGCCAATGCCTGTTAGCATTTACACTGGGCTCTTACTTAAATTGCACATCAGTTCACTCACTCGGGTAGTCCATTTCCTCCAGGACTGCCTGAAGAATAATGCGTAGTTCTTTCCTTACCCAAAGTAACAGAATCACCTGGGCTCAGAAATTTCTTCAGAACAAGACTTTCTACTTGGACTGCAGTCTCTTTGAGGTGGGATGCTAGCAGTTCCCATAGCAGCTGGTCCCTAGGAGCTAGGGGAGATGAGAACATAAAAGTGTTCATGAAAAAGACAGTTCAGCTTCTTCATCAATGTTTTGTTTAGTTCTGTGGGTCTAAAAGCTGTATACTGCATCATGCCTACTCACATTTTAGGGCTTTCATTTCCTCATGAGATCTCAACATTTAGGCAACTCTAACAGGAAATGCATCCATGTAAATTAGAGCAAAACCTGCCCCAGAGAGCAAAACAGGTGCAGTTTTCCTTTAAGAGCTGTTTTCCACAACCGCTACATAAATAAAAGCTGATTGCACCAGAAGCAGGGAGCAAAGATTTCCTTCATTGCAGGAAAGGAGCTCTGGGGTGATAAATGCCAGTGCTGCTAGCTCATCTGACAGCACGTGTGCTGTTAATCGCCTCCTCTCTGGGGAAACGGCAGGTATATTCCCCTCCAGGTATGGTGATTCATTGTCTGGAACTGATATCTCTGCTTAAATGGTGGATTAACATGATTTAAGAAATATTCATTGCAAAGTTGATTAGAAAGCACCATCACCAACCTGGCAGGAGATTTCAGTTATTGCAGCATGACACCATTTTGAGATTGTCAGCTTTTCTGCAGAAGGCTGTATTGATGTGTCCATTTTCACAGTGGCTCCAGAGAAGGAAACCCAGAAGGCTGAGGGATTTATGCGCAGTAATGAGCCTTTGGATTATTTACTCTCCTAAGTGTTTGTGGAATCCTGCAAGAAAAAAAAAAAAAAGAGGCATTTGAGTGAAAAGCACAGGGCCGTGCATTGGGAAAGCAGGGGTGTTTTCTGCTAGTGGCACCCTGTGAGATTGTGGCAGATGCAACATTGCCCTGACTTGATGTTTGCTTTTGCAGAGCAGGGACATTAATCCACCTCAGGCTAGCTGTGAGGTTTAATCCACTCATGAGCAAAAGATGCTGAGGGATCACTGGAAACTCAAAAACTGCTTCTACGCTGTCAACTACCACCTCAGGGCTGTTAAAAGCACAAATAAAGGAGGACCCCTACGCTGAGGACCAACAGCTGTGGTGCATTCCTTCCTCTGGTCCAGTGGGCACTGGCACCAAAGGGCAAATACCAAGAAGTGCTGTTCAATCCGTGTTTTCTATGAAGTTAGTATGGCTTGCAAGGTCTCAGCTGGCACCACAGAATTTCATGTATTTTGGGATTTAATGAACCTTTATTCCTCTATGCCCTGGAATAAAAATACACAAAAAATGCACAAAACCAGGGCTTCTTTTAAAAGATATTTAAAACTAAATATATTTATCTTCTCTCCCCTTTGCCTAGCTTCCCTGAGGGCAGACTGCTGTTCTGCGTAGCCAGCAGCCTCTCTGAAGCAGCGAGTTTTCTACCATCTTTCGGGGGGGGGAGTGGAGAACACCATAATTTTGCCCAAGTACTGGTGGAAGCTTTGGCATTAAGAAAGGCAACTCTCCTCACTCCACCCACAGAACTTATGTGCTGAAGTATTAAGACTGCTATCTTTTGCAAAATTTCAGACATATGTCTTCATTTCTTACTTCTGCTGCTTTCACCCCTGTGAAGATCACACTCTTTTTAGCAGAAATACTCCTAATTTACACCATGGTAAATAAGAGAAACAGGCTGGGAATTTTTCCAGCGTAGTGAACACAACTACGTTTTGTGTAAAGGAGGAATCTTCCTTCAATCACCTTCACATTTGCTGCAGTGATTGGGTGTCCCACTGCTTTTGCATTACGGGACTAATGGAAGAACACTATCAATCCATTTCATTTCCTCATTCATAATTTTGTATATAGGTCAAGTGTTACCATTTATTTCCTTCTCTTAGACAAGATGCAGGGAGGCTATGAATAATATTAGTCATAGACAATCTCCTTTGCTCTGTGTTTATGTACTCATATTTCTGGCAGGACCTGCCCTTCTAAAACACAAACTTTTATGACTGTATAAACTATCAGGCAAATAGCTATTTGTTGTCCTACTTCAACATCTGTTTTTACCCAGTCCTCACCCACGAGCTGCCCCTTAGTGCAAATTCACCATGAGCTGCAGCACTTTGCCATATTCACATATGAATCACTTTGCTCGTAAATGAAGTACAACTGCTGCTGGAGTGAAATGTGGCAGCTGCTTAACAGTACATAATGAATCCACACAGCTAGATCCTACTGCCACTTGAGGGAGGGGGGATTTGGTGTGAAATATATATCTCTCTGGAGCCCTATTTTCAGAAGAAATATCCACTGACTTCAGAACTACAGTGGGAATTCTTCAAGAATAAAAATAAAAAGAATAAAAAAAAAAACCAGGCAGCCTGCTACCAACACCCATATTAGCACCAGAATTTCCCAATGGAATATTTTTCCTTCAGAAAAATGCCAATGTGTCAAACATGAAAGCCACTAGCGATGAATTTTCACCATGAGAAAGACACAATACATTTCAATAATGCCACTAAGCTCCATTTTGATTTTGGAATAGTCTCATTTTTTGCTTATGAAAAACCTAGCACTTCAGGATCCTCTCTGTATTATTCAAAAGGTTTAACATTGCAATGTAAAAAAGATTCCAAGTGTTATTGCAATAGCTCACTACATTTGGTCTGACATTATTTTTCAGAACGTGGTTTCCCAGGAAATTTCGGACTTTGTTTTTCTTTTGAATGAGGAACAGAATATGAAAGCACTTGAATGTACTGAACCTCTACAAAACTGAAAGCCCAGTTTGGCCCCACAGCAGCGAGCACTGAAACTCTCTGTGAGAATAAGCCCATCCCATCAGCATGAGTAACATGGAAGCATTTTTTAAACAGAGCTGTCATGACATTATCCTTGCAAGTGACATGGATACTCTTTCATCTGGTCATAGCACTGCCGTTTTGCTTTACCAAACTTTGCTAGTAACTGCTCAGTAAGGTAAGTAAGTGTACTAAGTAAGTGAAGGAGCACTTTTGCCCTTCTCACCATAGTGTCCCTCATCTGCCTCTTCACAAACAGGTATTGGGTTCCATGAAACAGCAGGGACTCCGTTAGAGCCAGACTTTTGTGGAGGGTGCATCAAAATGAAGTTCTTGTTTTCATCAGCAGATTAGCCCTCGTTTGGCATTTCTGTGTCCAGCCCTTGTTAAAGCCCTGTAGGCACGAGATAACTTATTTCACACTTTTTTGTTTTGTTTTTGTCTTGGTGTGAACAGATTGCAACAGTCTCGCATTTGTTTGTTTTTCAGAAACATTCCTGCCATCCTCTAATGAAGAATCCTTGGCCTGCAGATCATTCACAGACAGTTTACTAGAAACATTTGCAGTTCACAGTCCTCGCCTCAGTCTTTGCTGACTAGTGCCATATATTGCACAGCACAGCTTCTTCTTCCTTGACATCTTGTCATTTGTAAGGTGCCAACAAGGATGCACTGCCAGTATTGCAGTCAGTAGGCAACTTGCTGTCCACCTTTCCTCCTTGCTCCCACAAGACATCCAACACCTAGAGATAGTAAAGGCTGCAATTTGAGACAAGCCAGATAGCTGCTTCGGTATTCCATGTTCTTCAGCATATACTCAAAACCTGAAAATGGGGTTACTATCCAAATCAGGGCAGGGGGAGAAGAGGGATCTGAAGCTAATTATGGCAAACCCTAATACTGTCACAGTGGAATTAAGACCATGAGGTGGCTGGAAGTCACAGACATAACATCCTAGCCTTGTCCTGTAAGAAGCCCTTGTGGAGCTTCTCCACCACACAGTAAGCGTGTTGTATGCTGACAGTGTTGGTCATTATTCAAATATATTGGTTCTGTGAAATACAAATAATGAAAGAGAAGGAGAAACTGAATTAATTTCTCAGACTAACACTCCCATCAGCAAATTCCTGGAAATTTAAAAGATAAAAAAACAGCAAGCAAATGTTTTTGATGACTCTGGCTTCATCTTCTCTTGATCCAACAGAAGTGACCTCGTCTGAAGGAATAATACCCAAAAATACTTACCTGCAAGGTACCTAGCAGTTTAAAAAGCAAGACTGTCTTGAAAGAGGATGCAGAGCATGCCAAGAGACAGAAACCTGCTGGTAATGTCTGAAAAAAAGCATGGTCATCTCAGTTACCATGTTAGGTAAGACAGGCACAGGTCTTTCTGCCTCCGGGACAGGGCAGCAGGCAGTTCTCCTTGCAGCCACAGGGAGCATGGGCGCAAGGCTCCCAGGATCATGCTGTGTTTCCCTGGCATACACAGGGTGCCTAAAACAGGTCTTTGTAGCATTTGGATAAATTCTGAATGTGCCCCACTGCAACCAGGAGTTACCATCCTTTGCTCTCGATAACTGACACTCCACAGTTCCTCTCACATACACTGAGCCCAAACTCACTCCCATCCCACAGCATCTCCTGCTCAGCAGAAGATGAACTGCAGCACAAGGTGGAGTGTGGCTTCTGTCATTGCCCCGCATTCAGCTGCTGCTAGAGCTTTCTGTGAAAAAAGCAGTCCATGCTCTGTACCCCCTCTCACTAGAGACCCATTTGGTCTCTCTCTAAGAATGATTTTGGCCAAGAGAAGAGTCATCTCACAGCTTTTGTAACAGCATCAGCACTTGTCAACATCACAGGGTTGGGTGGTTAAAAAAAACCCCTAAAACATTACCAGCCTGAGTACAGTCATGTTTTCTCATCCTGATGAGTTTGTAGCCAGATGTCTCTGAGCTTATTCATCTGACTGACAGCAAGCAAAAAACAAAACACCGCCCATAAAGAAGGCAGCTCAGTTTATTCTTGAGCCTATACCTGTGCAACACGGTTCAGTGGTGTTGCTTCAGCTCAAACCAAGGGAGACTATGACCCCTTATTTGAAAGGCATAGGAAGGGTAGCAAAGCCATGGAGAAAAGCTCCAGACAGAAAGCGGGCTCCTCCAGTAATCGCAACAGTTTTGCTGCTAAGGGCTGCAGTCAAGGGATGAGGAAAAAAGCAACAAGAAGATTTTGTATAGAAAGAGTTCAGGGATTTACCTGGATGAACTTTTAATACCAGTACAGACTTGGAAGGAAAGAGTATTTGTTCTTTTGCAGTATGGCTCTGGTGGGTGCTCTAGTGCCTAGGACACATGAAAGACTCGAGCCCATCTGAGCCGAAAGAGAAGCAAACACCATGTGGTGAAGGTCTAGAGAGCAAGTGGAGAATCTAAGCCACAGAGCCCAGTGGTGCCCTTCCTTGGGCAGTCATCCTGAGCAGCACAGCATCAGGACTCAGCCTTGGTTCAGACATACAAATGGCTAAATGCCTGATGGAGAAAACTGTCCTCCCCAAATTCTGCTCTCCAAGAACTGCGAGGGGCCAGCTGTGACCTTGCTCTCATTTTCCAGCTTGTTGCCACATGCCTGTGGTGTGTCAGGCACACTGGCTGGCATGCCGTTTCCCACGCTGGCCCTTTACTGTAACCTCTTTCCCCACGCTGTGCTGGCAGCAGGCTCCCATTACGTGCATGAGCAGCTTCAGAGCAGCTCCAGCCCTGAGCTCTTTTGTCAGGATGAAAGTCTCCTCTCGGAGCTGCACAACATGCTTTGATAACGCAGGTCTGCTCTCTCGGCTCTGCTCTATCAGTATGCAGAACAATGAGGATTGGTACTATATCTGAGGTATTAATTAAATACCTTAAATAGATAGATAAGGCATTTAGCTAGGGCTCAGTGCATGTAGGAAGAGCAAGATACCAGTACAGAGAACAGCATATGGTCCCTGGTGAACATTTCTTACACTTTTCATTGATATTTCAACTGATGTTCTTCCCTGGTTACCTATATTCTACAATGTATTAAGGAAGCACATCACAGATTGCATTTAACTTTTCCAGCCAAACAGCACTATATTTCTAAACACCTGCTTTGTCTTGGGGGAGGAGGAAGGGGAGGACTAAACCCTTGAAAACTTCTGTGGTCAAACACAGGAGGCTGTGGGTAATAGTCACAAACCAGGATAGAAACAGGGCCAAAATATAGAACAAGAATGTAAATAGAAGGGCAAAGGCTCAGATATTTTACAGAGGATCGCTTCTGTGAAAATTACTCCATCCAGTAAAAAAGTGTAAAATGCAAGGCAATGCCGGAAAGGGAAGAGGGACACTGTAGGAGTGGACAAGGCTCAGCAGGACTGGCCCCAGGGTGAGACAGACTTGGAAATGGTTGCACCCCATTGAGGTGAGCAAAACTGGTACAATAGCATGCTGGGAAGCACTCAGGAGAGTCTGAAAATAGACTAGAAAACAACATGATAGTGCCTCAATTCCTAGTGCATCTTTAGTTTCAATTTTTTCTGGAACAGAACATCTTAATTTTCCATTAGGTGAGCTTATCAGAAACTCCCAGACCAAATCACTAATCTCACTATAGCAGCACTAAGATAAAAGAGGGTTTAAGATGGAGCAAGAGCTGGATGAGAAGCTGTCACATCCCTCCCAGCCCACCTGATTAGAAAGGTCTCATCCTTCTCCCAGTCATCTAATTTCCTCCAGCTACTCTGATGCTGGTGAGCCATGCAGATGCAGAAAGAGAGTGAGTATGGAGCAGAGCTCAGTGAAGCAGCTCTCCTGACTCACGAAAAGGCAACACCATCCTAGCAGCTCCCAAGAACAAATCAAGGACCTTGACTCTGCCACAGTGAACCATCAAAAGTTTGTTCTCCAGAGCAAGAAGATGAGACACTTTGAACTTAAAAACAACCAATGCTGGGACCTCTCTGTGCTGTCACATTTTGTTCACTAATGTGGGATAAGACTATGAGGCAATACTGAATCAAGCCCCTTGTTTACTGCATCCGAGAGAAAAATCTGTATAAGCGTGTGTGTGCTGTGCTGAAATGAAGACTAAGCTATTTGTCTCCTGTAGTCTGAATTTCAATTACTGTGCTTGTTGCAGCGTACTGAGACCAGGCCTTGGTAGCCATTAGCTGGAGAATCAAACTATAACGTGTTTGACCCAATATATGTCCTAGTGAATGACAGAGAATGGTATTGAGGAGGAAATACTGCGGGCTGTGATGGATCGGATTCCTGGAACAAAGAATTACCTTCTTCTTCTCCACTCCCTTTATATGCTCTTGCCAAAGCACTGGGTATGGTCCTATTAACTATGGGCTACAGAGAGCATTGCAGCATTTTGCAAAGAAGTCACAAAGACAGGTTTCATACTAAATAACTGGACTGTCAGAGAGAAACAGAAAGAGAGGAGAGGACACTGCATGGCTGGGAGACAAAAACTGAAAATGATACAGTATAGATACCCCATCGTGCAGCTTCTTTGGCACCACAGGCTGCTATTTATTATGTGTGTACAGTGCCTCATACAGTAAGACTTTGATCCCTGACTGGAGTTCCTAGGAACTCTGTAATCCAAACAGTAATAACAAACAATTACTCCATGTTAGAATGATGAATGGTTAAAAACATTTTATTGTGTTTTAACAGTTGGGTATATAAAAAACACCGGGAAGTTTCAGAACAGTTAATCTTTAATCGTTTTTTTTATTAACTAAACTGGCTTAATAAATCTCTGGGCACTTTGTTAATGAGCACAGTTACGTGCTGTGGAAAAGCCAAGTGATTATCATAAAAATTATGTTTTATGAAGATTTCTATGCCTTTGTTTTACTGGCTGTGTTACCAGGCCTGCAACACAAGTCACAGAGCTACAGTGCGGATATACAGTCACTTTTTAAACTCCCCCTCCTTTCAACTATGCACCCTTTGCCCTTTTTGCCACTACCACCGGTGGCAGTTTAGAGGTGGGTTAGACCCTGTTACCTTATTCAACAATGAGCAATAAGTGAAAAGCAGAGTTCAACAACTCTTCATCACTACTCACAGTGGACAACGCTAAAGTCAGTGGCTGGGACTGCCAGGGCTGTGCCCCACCGTCTGTCACCTCGGCACTGCGACGAGTTTGAGCTGTGTGCTTTATACCCCTTTGTGTTTGTCAGAACTCCAGAGAGAAAATTTTACTGGTGAAACATTCACAGAGAGACAGTCTAAAGTAAAATCAGAAAGCATTTAGTTGGAAAATGAATTCCCATTTATAATTCAAGAGTCCATCTCAGAAACACACCTGAAATTCTTGTTTCTCTAACCAGGGATTAGCTCAAGGCCTGGATCTCCGAATAAAACCATGCACAACTGCCTGCTGGCTTCAGGATCTAATCCAAAGGCCACTGACTTTGACAGAATGATTCAAGAACTTCAGTGGACCTTGGAGCACATCTTTTGGGACAAGGCAGCAGCACCCTAGCCCTGCCTGGGGTCAATGGCCATGTCATGAATGAGCCACGGACACCAAGGCTTCATCCCTACTGTTAAATAAAATGGGAGACGTCAATGGCCTGAGTCTGGCCCTAAGGCCGACTGGCATGTGCCCATACCACAAACTTACTTTCTCCCCAAAAGAAGGCAGTCTGATCCAGGCTGGCAGGGGATTGGCATCTGCAAACTGCCATCTGGTAAATAATAGTGCTTCTTTGCTACCCAGTGTCCTGGTTTTGGCTGGGATAGAGTTAATTTTCTTCTCAGTAACTGGTACAGTGTGTTTTGGATTTAGTGTGAGAATAATGTTGATAGCACACTGATGTTTTAGGTGTTGCTAAGTAGCACTTATCCTAAGTTAAGGATTTTCAGTTTCCCATGCTCTGCCAGCAAGAAGGTGTGCAAGAAGCTGGGAGGGAGCACGGCCAGGACAGCTGACCCGAACTAGCCAAAGGGATATTCCATACCATAGAACATCATGCTCAGTATATAAACTGGGGGCAGTTGGCTGGGAGGGCTGGATCGCTGCTCGGGCATCAGTCAGCAGGTGGTGAGCAACTGCATTGTGCATCACTGTTTTGTTTCCTTGGGGTTTATTTCTTTTTTTCTTTTTTCTTTTTGTTATATTCATTTTCATTACAATTATTATTATAATTATTACATTTTTATTATTATTATTGTTAGTAGTGTATTTTATTTTACTTTAGTTATTAAACTGTTCTTATCTCAACCCACGAGTTTTACTTTTTTTTGATTCTCCTCCCCATCCCACTGGGAGTGGGGAGGAGTGAGCAAGCGCTGCATGATGCTCAGTTGCTGGCTGGGGTTAAACCACAACAGCCAGCAAAAACAACCTTTTTGGGTTAGTTTCAGACCTGAAGAAAAGCCCATATGCCTGACCGTTTCCCTGTTTCCTTTCACCTGCATCTATATCAATAGGTCTAACACAAGATGCTACATCTCCCTGCCAGCCTGACCCTGCCCTTCATTTTCACCATTCCTCTCCAGCACTTCCCTAATGCCTGCCCTCACACCTGCATCTGTGCAAAGGCATTTGTTAAAGCTTGTGTCAAAAGTACTTGAAAAATAAATATTTGCAAAGACCAGGTCCACTGACTCTACCTGCTGACTGTTACCTGGGGTTGCGTTCCTCATGGACAGCAATCTGGGCATCACCGAAGCACAGGAAGGTTGACTTGTGTTGCTGTCATCTTCTGCAGTAGGTATTAGAGCCTGAACTGTGGTGCCCAAAGAAGAATTATAGTTAATGCAACACCCAGAAAGCCTCATTAGCACGAAACCAAACACCGGGCTTCAGCCTGAGCTTGGATTTGACTCACACACGGATCTGTTTACTCTTGATTGAGTAAACCACTTACAAACACCTCCAAGCAGCCCTGTGGCCTAGACAGCAGAGCAGGGCCAGGCCACAGGGTGTTCTGCCCCAAAGTCACACCAGCACCTTTGATTTCACAGTTACACCATGTCTAAACTCCACCCTTGCACATAACCAGGCGTCCCCCATTGATTTCTCTATCTCTTCCCCCAGTGACATGGGGTGGGGTGGCGGCAGTCTGAGAGTGCCTTTCATAATGGCAACAGCAGGGTAGTTCAGCAAGGCTGTGGACATCCCCGTTTGAACGATAGGTCAATGGGCTGGCATTCAATGAAAGTGGCTTATAATCCCCTGTTGTTTTTCTGAGGAATTACCTTTCCTCTTTTTCAAAGGCTTTGTTTTTTTCCAGGTTCCTGCTACTTTCATGTTACTTTTCTACAAATGTGCTTCTAAATAATTTTACTGGTGAGAATATATTCAAAAATGGTATTCTGAGCAAACCTTTCAGTCACAGAAAATAGTCACAGAAAATAGATTGAGCGTTGTGTAGACTGAGTCACTGAAAACAGACTGAGTTTCTATCATTTGGGTGAAAACACACGGCACAGAATTTCCACATCAACAGACTAGTGCAGTGTCCAGTCTGTAGCAAACAAGATGCAGAAAACTTTGCTAGGAACAGTCCTTACAAGAGAAGGCATTCATACCAAAACAAATCATCCCCTTCCACCTAGTTCTTTTTCTGGTAAAAGGGAAGAAATAATACGTGACTGATGCTGGTAACTTTGCTCAGGGTGCTTCTGCAAGATACTCAGATATGGCAAGGCAATGCACGGATCAAAAAGCTATCCCTGTAAAGAAGCTGGAGGAAAGTCCACTGCTATCATTTGTCAATAAGCAGCCCACAGCTGTTTCTTCCTAACTCTGGATCATATTCCTAAGGCATAGGCCAGCTACTAAGGATTTTAATGACTTATTATTTTTAGTAGTACGAAACATTTAAAGGTCACGCTCATTTTAGACAGAAAATAGAAACACATCAAGTACCTTAATGCATTCAGACCAGCTAATCAACACATCAGCACAGCCAGGATTTTGAATCTCAAATACCTTATTTGAGCTGCTCACGGACTGAAAAATTCATAAATCAGAAATGACTAATGGCCGTATTCAGCAAATAATTTCAGACAGTGAATGCATTTGAGAAGCCCTCAATCTATCCATAGGAACATCAGAAACGACAAGAAGAGATGACTTTGGCTGTCCTTCTCTGGGAAATGATTTACTCATAGGAAACCCCAGTTGTTTGAAGCCCAAGACACCGGCCCTGAGGAGCTGGGCAAGCCTGGGTCCAGCTCAGGGCATGCTCTTGGCAGTAATAGCAGTTGCCCTACAGACACCCTCAGGAAAAAGTTTGCAGAAGCTATCACATTTATTTAAAAAAAAAAAAAAAAAAAAAAATCTCTATCACTCTGTCTCCTGTGTTGGCTCAATCCATCAGGAAAAGAAACATCTGCTCCTGCAGTGGCTGGCTGATATATCCGCTGAACTGCATGCATGGCAGTAACAAAGCATTGTGAGGTTTTAAAATTAAATTTGCTATGAGATTGAAATCGGGCAGATCTGCAGCAGTTGCTGTAAAGCCATATACGCCCAATTAACAGCCAGCCATCAGGCAGTCGCAGCACAGGCACCGCAAGGTGACTACAAACCCTCAGACCTGTTCCCTGGCCGCAGAAGAGCTCCCATTTCGGTGTCCCCCCCAACTCCTCCCCTAGACCAGGCCGGGGGCCGGATTCAGGGCAGTAGCCATCCCAAGGCACCCAGGCTCAGGGGATCAGCTAGAGGATTTCACCTTTGGGACGACAGCACAGCTCTGGTGGACGCCAGCCATGCACATGCTGAGTAACACCACTCCAAACACTCCAGCTCGTCTTCCCGCTTCCCCGGGAGGCCCATGGGCAGCCAAGAGAGCAGTTACCGCTCTCAGCTCCCTCTAACTTGAGGGAGAACACTCTTTTCCCCTGTGTAGTCCATGTAGCGTGTGCCCAGGGCAAGGTGCTGGTGGTGGGCGGCCACCAGACATGAGGAGAGGCCGAGGCTGCCCCACGCCAGTCAGGGCCGGTCCCGCAGCAGCCCCACTGCAGGGCCCAGCCCAGCCCCTCAGCCAAGATGGTGGCACCCGGGCGAAAACATGCTTAAGGAAGGGTGAAATGCCACAAAGACAGAGAGAGGAAAAAAGTGAGAGAAACAGCCCTGCAGAAAACGATCAGAGAAGGAGGAGGGGAGGAGGTGCTGCGGGCGCTGGGGCAAAGATGCCCCTTCCCTTCCCTGGCTCCCCTGCTCCCCCTCCTGCTGCCCTCCCAAATCACTCAACGGGGAGAAAGTCTTTTGTCAGCCAAAATCCGAATCTCACCAGCTCTTTCCCTGGCTCTCCAGAAGCGACTGCCTGGGAGGAAGGGATACCAGGGCATCCCCGCCACAGGGCAGCTCAGCACCTTGGAATCCTCCTCATGGCTTCCCCCTCCACCCAGGGCAGCGCTCCCCACAGCCCCTGCAAACTGCCATGCACCGTATCCCTTTCTAGTGACAGAAGGCGGCTTTTTGTTTACCCACCTGTGTCTGTCTCACGTGTGAGAGACCACACACGAGCTAGAGCACAGGTGACTGAGCACGTTTAAACCCTACAGATGCATGGAGCAAAGATGTGTCCCAGGAAACCTGCCTCTCTGCGTGAGGGACGTCGCGTGTGCAAGAACATGGGAGAGCCAAAAACGTGTGAGCACACAAGGACCACAGCACAGCCACCAGTGCCGGATCTGAACACCTTATTCCATGTGGAAGCATGCGCCAGATCGGCTCACTTTTTCCCCTCCTACACAGATCTAATTAAAATGAGAAGAAGCTGCCACTCACAGCCGGCGGATCAGCCCCAGCCAGCCGTGCAGTTCGATGCCGGGTATAGACTTTACTGTCAGATACTCTCTAATCAGCTGAGCTGTTTTGCAGGCTTTTTTTTTCCTTCCTTTTTGTGGTTGTTTTGTTCAGGGCTTCGCTGTGCTGGCAGAGTTCTGCTGGGCTCCTGGGCAAATAACTCACACCGCAGTCCGTGCATGCCACAGACAGAGGGTTTTCACTGGAGTTCAATGTAATTGCTAGCATTTATCACTTTAATAGCCTAATGAAGGTGAGATGTAATTAGAAAGGGTGTCAACTGGAATATGGAGTTTGTTTTACAATTATCTACATAGCAGGTAACCACTGGCACAGAACAGTGCCTTTTAAAAAGCTGGTAATATGTGGCATAAATGTTCATCACTGGGTGACTTAAAGTGACCCAAAGCCGTGTTCTGTAATTGCTGCCTTTCTTCCTAGGCACTTGAAAGCAAACACGAAAAGATTGAGCCCCTCCCAAGGCGGCTTTTCCAGCCAATGAAGATGGTTTATATTCACACAACTGAGCCCATATAACTGTCACCTCCACGTCATTCCCACTTGCAGAGTGATCAGCAGTGATTTTGCTTGAGTGATTTTTGTCTGTGTAAGCAAACTCAAATGAATGCAACAATAATGAGAACTCCCAGCAGAGCCATTGCCATTGCAAAAAAAAAGTCTCCAGAAGCACACACACAGCCTTCTCATCGCACACACCAAAAAAAAAAGAAATAAATAAATAAAAAAATCACTGAGAATTAAAAGCAGTTCAGGAAGTTGCAATTCTTTCTGTTTTACGCAAAATAAGTGTTCATACTCAGGGTAAAGTGAGTTTTATGCAGTTGGCAGGATGGCTGACCCTTATTTAAGGCAGAATGTCTAAAGGCACGAAGAACGCTTCTCCTGGATAATGATCTCCTGCTGCTAAATAAATACTAGGGTTTGTTGCTTGATGGATATTGTGCGGTAAAGTAGTGATGGCTGATGGTGCTGTTAGCTTAATGCTGAGTGGGAGACTGGAGATTCAGTCAGTCAGAAGCCTCTTGAGCCCAAGAACCACAGTACAAATAATACTGAATAACAGAGTGTAGTTTTAATTTGTAAAATCTCTTGAGGGCTGGTCAGATTACTGGAAGAGCAATTACTTCAGAGAAACAAGCCCTTTCCTCTACAGAATGGAATCATGGACTTTGGTACTTTGCTAATATCATGAGTGTACTCTAGTCCCAGTAGCTTTCTCCAGAAGTTATAGCTGTAGGATTAACAACCTGTTGTACTGGCATCCTTCTGACATTATCTAAAATGGATTTTAATTTAGTGCAGAAGACTGACAAGAGGTAATGTTGAAAATTTTAGCTCAAAACGTCAGAAACAGTGAAGACGTAGCCTGCAGCTGTAAGAGTTTGGGCTTCGCCCAGCCCTGCTGTAAGATGAAAGCAGAGGATCTTGTGCCTGCCTATGAGATGCTTCCATTCAGTTCATCATGACAGGGTTCCCCCAGGTCTTACAAACCCATAACTGGCTCTGCACAGAGCCTCCCCGCTGCAGATGCAGCAGTGGGTTAGATGAGGGTAGATTCCAAAAGCACTCACAGGTGACACCAGAAGTGTTATTAGCTACTCATCAGATGACACTCCTGTCACTAGTCCACCATTTAACATTTTCACCAGACAGTAGGAAGCACTCAGGTCTTCCAGAAGCATCATCCTAATAGCTGTGAACTGAACCCCCTTCTGCATTATGTGACCAGCTATAGTGCTTTTGAAGAGTGTGGTCATACTCTTAACTAAGCATCAGTCTGCCTCCTGATACACACTCCCAGCCTGGTCTTCATTTCCTAGCCTAAATGACATGTGTATCACTTCCAGGTGGCACTTACTGTCATGGTGACATACAAATTGAGTTTATGAAGCTCCTTAAAATTCAAGTTGAGACCTGATTCCAGCTTCCCTGTACTTTGTGTAGCCATCTGAAGCTACACAAAGAGGACATGAAAAATGACCATTTCAGAGAGGCGCCATTTTGCACTCACCTTGCAGGGTTTTAGGTGCCTTCACAAAGAAGAGGTAGCAGCTGAGGTACTCTCTTTCTTTTGGTCAATGGAACACAGATCTTTGATATCTTCAGAAGAAAATCCTCCTGCTTACAGTTACATTGCAGCAAACAATGGGACTTGTCATTTGGGGATTGTGTATTTATTTTCTACGTGGACATCCCATACATGAGAATCAGCATAGGTTGCCCCAACAGGTGGGAGCCTGCAGAAGTGAGAGCCTGCTATAATGTGGAGGCCATATGATGACAGTGATGGCTTAGAGAAAGCGATGCTGCTAATTGCAGCAATTAAACAGTAATGATATAATTAATGCAAAAATTATGCATGGCTCAAATCCAAGCTATTGGAGTGCAAGAGGTATTCATCACACCTAGATGAAAATCATTCCCATTGAGATGATATCAAATCTGCTTTTACGACTTGATCATGGATAACGGTTACGGGGAATTCAGGGAACAGCGACAGACTATGTTCAGCAGTAGAAGCAGCTGATGGGAATGGCAATGAAACACAAAAGGACTTTAAATTTGATTGGACAAATTGAGCACCGAAGGTAAGGAAAACTGAAAAAGTCTTGCTATAGCAAGACCCATCAGATCCATGCCCCAGACCAACAGCAGATATTATGCCCCACATAGCCAGATGCAAAGACTGGCTTCAGTTGCCAATACACTTAAACAGACATTTGGTATGTCCCCTTCCAAATGCATGACAAGAAACAGGACCAGAAAAGTCAACTGGTTCATTTTACTTTTTGCAAAGCAACCTTTAGTGAAGAGCATGTTTAAGACCAGCATTAACTCTGCATAACCCACATCCTGCATTTCCAGTCTAGTATATTTACAAATCCCTAATTTGAGAAATGAAAGAAATTAATTGAAAGTGACATTACGAAACTTTAAGAAATTTGTATAATATTGCTTAAACTTCAGAAATCAGGTATTCCCAGATAGCTGGTAAAAAAGGGCTAGTTAGAAAGTTAAAAGTAGTCTGTTTTGTTTGCTCCATCCCTGTCCCAGCTCTCAGTTCATTCTGCAGTTTGGCTTCTAAATTTTGAAAATCCACCTTGTCATATTTCAAGGTATCTATCTCCCATCAGGGCTGTTAGGAAGACGTAAAAAAAAATGGCTGAGAAGGCCTCATAAATTGCAAAGAAAAGATTTTTTTTTTTGTGATGTTCAAAGCCAGTTGTGGCAGCCCACAAACGTAGACAGTCACATCAGTAAGATGGCTGTGCCCAGTAACTCTTTCCCACATTTAGACCAAAAGACTATTGCTGTGATTGCCATTTGATTGTGCAGCAACAGCAGAACTGCGAAATGCTTAGAGTTGTTTGGCTATGCTACAGATCGAGACCATTGTATGTTTGTTGGTCCTACAGAAATGCTTTGGATTTGCAAAGCTGGACTGAAAACATGGCCAGCCCCAAGCTGAAATCCAAGCCCACAAATCCAGCTTGAAATATTACTACATTAAGTGGTAGTTTACTGGAACGATATTATTTATGCTTCCATATTGGGTACCTTAATGTAGCGAAAAATAAAACCAAAATGTCTGCTGTGTATTACCATACATTTTACTGATTGGTCTTCCTATGGACAAGGACAGAGGTCTCAAGGAAAAGGGAAGGACTCAGAGCAATCTCTAGGCTGAAAATACACAGTGCATATTAGAAAGCAGTCTAGTTGCTAGCGCAGAGTTTTCTTGCGTGTTTTTTGTACCATGGCCCACATGCAACCACTTTTAACCAACCCCTCTGTGCTGAACCCAGAATCCTCTCTCTGGTTTCTTAGCAAGTCACTGGGGTGAAGTCACTAGGGAGTTTTGAGAGTCAAAATTAGCATATGGTGTAGAGCTTTGTCCTCCAGTAGCTTAAAACCTTTTGGTTTATTTGTCTCTAGCTAAACATAGAAAGCCCTGAGGTCCAGTAAAGCGGACCTAGTATTTGTGTGCATGCAAGCATACAATATATTGGCCATTTGGCTTTATGAACATACCTTGTTTGGTGTCTAAGAAGGAGTAATGGTTTTCCATTTAGACTGTGGAGTCTACTGCTTAATAATAAATACACTCCTGACATTGTTAAATGATAGCCTGCTTCTAATAAACCCCATGCTGATCCGAATGTTGGTTAGAGTGGGTAATTCATCTTCCTGGGCTGTTAAAACTTTAGCTGGGATTATAGAGACAACATGAATCAGACACGATCAGCATGTCCCCTGCTGGTTTGCTCATTTTCTCCCCATAACAAAATACCGGCTAGTTTTCTCTTTGCGTTGCAGATCTTGTTACTGGTTGATTTCATTATTAATGGCTCCTAAGGCTTGGGAGGCCTTTCCAAGGCACGTACATAAGGGATCCACATGGTCTACAGCTAAAAGATCACTATACTTTCATGCTCACACTTCTCCCAGGCTACTTGGTATCAAGTTGTAATCCCTTTGTGTTACTGAGTGAAGAGCCTGCAGCCACACTCTGACTCCACAAGAGTGAACTAAATGCTCCAATTTTTTTCTTGATTTGCTACCAGAAAAGAAAGAAAGAGGGGAAAAAGGGGGGAAAAAAATCATATTATCCTCAAATCTAATTATGGCCTCAATAACTGCTGAGGTTTTGGCTTTATGAAGTGGCTCATAAAAGCCTTCCTCATCATCATGCCCACTAATACCCTTTGGTCTCACGTGCTGATAAGGGCTTGTTTGAGCCATTTTAAATTAGCTGATAATACACCAACAAGTAGGCTGCAGGATGCATCAGACAGCCAAGTGCCCTAGAAAGAGCAGCCTCCAAGGAACAACTTGCAACTGCCTGAACAGACCTGGCTTCTTGCTCCATCGGGGTCTCACCAAAGGTAAACGGGCTCCCACTGGCTCCGGTGAGGTTGGCATTGGTCCCCCCAGCAGCAGGCGTGTCATACCAGGAAGGTATAGCATACCCAGGGCATGCACAGCTCACCACCAGTGAACCTCCACAAGCTATCACGGTAAGCCTGGGGAGATAGGACTCCCCAGGCCCCAGCACAGCCCTGCACACTTGAGCACACAGGACACACGATTTAGAAAGCAGAGCTTTTAACTCCCCATTGCCTCACATTAAAACAGCTCAGGGCTGACCTTTTAAATCACAGACCGGGTAGCGTGTAGTCCCTTTGCACCCATCCACCCACCCACAGCTGCTACTATTATTATTTGCCACAAAAAGTTGAAGTCAGGTTAAGGACATGTTCTTTTTCTTCCCCCAATCCAGTTACTTCTTACAAAATCCAGTTGAGGCACCATGAATTTTTCCTTTACCTTCTGGCTGCTTACGCTCTCAGGCACCTTTTGACAACTACCATTAATTATCGCGATACATGACCACGGACCTTTCATTTCCACAGCTGCATACAGGCAAACCAACAGGTGGTTTACTTTCTGCCACCAAAGGCAACAAGCTCAGCTGTGAATGTCACCCTGTCCCCTGCAGAATGACCAGTGTCTGCCCTAGGCCTGGTCAGCCAGGGTCTTTTTCCCTGTTGTCTCAGGGACAACCTGAGTTGGCATCTATTGTTAGGAGTCCACCTGCTCCTGTTCGGGGATAACTTCTCAGTGTTCATGAGCCAACCTGGCACTCCTGCCAAAGGAAAACAGCAATGCAGGACCCACAAAACACACACAGTCTTGGCACAACTGGAGCTGGCAGCGCTGTGCGGAGGGAAGAGAGGGGATGACTCCAGACAGGAGTTGCAATGCAAATGCATCTATATCTCCAGTACCAAAGTAATGTCCCAAATCCTGATACCTCTTAGATATCTATCCTAGTTTCGGCTGGGATAGAGTTAATTTTCTTCTTAGTAACTGGTACAGTGTGTTTTGGATTTAGTGTGAGAATGATGTTGATAACACACTGATGTTTTAGTTGTTGCTAAGTAGCGCTTATCCTAAGTTAAGGATTTTTCAGTTTCCCATGCTCTGCCAGCAAGAAGGTATACAAGAAGCTGGGAGGGAACATAGCTGGGACAGCTGACCCGAATTAGCCAAAGGGGTATTCCATACCATAGAACGTCATGCTTAGTATATAAACTGGGGGGAGTTGGTTGGGAGGGGTGGATCGCTGCTTGGGCATCAGTCGGTGAGCAATTGCATTGTGCATCGCTTGTCTTTTCTTGGGTTTTATTTATCTTTTTTTGTTATATTCCTTTTCATTACAATTATTATAATATTTTTATTATTATTATTGTTAGTATTAAATTTTATTTTACTTTAGTTATTAAACTGCTCTTATCTCAACCCATGAGTTTTACTTTTTTCCCCCGATTCTCCTCCCCAACCCACTGGGAGCAGGGAGGGGGGAGTGGCTGCGTGATGCTTAGTTGCTGGCTGGGGTTAAACCATGACAATATCCTAAAAATTAGATGTTAGCACACATCAGGAAAACCTATTACAAAAGACCAAGAGAGATGGGGAGGAAGGAGGGAGGGAAAGGTGGTGGGTTTGTTGTGGATTTTTTTTTTTTCTCACTGCTTTTCCCTTTAAAGCATACCCTCTGTTTTGCTGTTTTCTGTAGATTGGCTGCCAGAGTACCTGAACAGACAGGCACCAGCTGAGGACCAGACTGGAAGGACCGAATTGGTCAGAGGAGGGGAGAAGAAAGATACAAGACACTGAATCTATCCAGAGAGAAAAGCAAGCTGCATGCGTGACCCTCCAGAGCCACCGCTTACCGCCTGGCAGCCCAGGTAGAACCTCACAGACCAGCTTGCTGCCTCCTGAAGGCATCGGGAGCAGCCTGGCATCTTATTTGCAAGGCAAGTCCCTCAAAGCAGATAGAGTTGCCTCACTTGCCCTGGTAATATGCTCTGGGTTACACCACCAGGCCTCATGAGTCTCTGTAATATGATTGAGAAACATGATACACCTGTCCTGAATTAGTGTAGATAGGTTTATCTCATTTCAGAGCCAACTCACGGATGGGTAGAGATCAGATCAGCTGTAAGAAATTCCTTTTATTGTGCAGCTTGTTATTCATGGTAGGGTGAAAATGGCTTCAAAGGTGATCTCGTGCACTCTGAGGAATATCTTCTTATATCTAATGTAGTTTATACAAACCAAATTGGTTTTTGCTTCAAACATCTCTCCGCAGAAGAAAATCAATTTCAAGATGCAATGGCTGTGATCTTTCAAGCTAAGGATCCATTGCAAACATACTAAGTGTTTGGCAATGCAAAGCTGCAGAGACAGAACAAGTAATGCACATTATCAACGTATGTGCCGTGCCCAAATCAAGGTTTCACTTCCAAGGCACTGAATAATCGATTGCCACTCTAACAACAGTTTCACTAACAGAAGCGAAAATATGTTGTGACTAGATAAGCAAATTTCTTTTAACCCCTACAGCATCCTGGGGCAGCCATTTCAAGCCACTGGATCAGTTATCAGTCAAAATAAAAAACCCTTAAAGTGCAAGGTGCTCACCTGAGATCCGCCCAGGCTCTCTGCACCCCTGGGAGCAGGCATTTTCATGCTCAGATGATTTGTAATGCCCTTGGTTACTCCCCAGTCTCACCTGACCTGCTGCAGCAGCAGCAGCCTCACACCTCCACAACTTATAGTGCATCTCATGAACCCACCCACCTTGCCCCCTGTCAGCTCTTCTCTCAGTCAGACTACCTGCCAGTGCTTCCCACCACTGCCAAACGTCCAGGAAAACTGCCTTTCACCTTAGCTTATGCACAATACTCCCCAGATCAACGCCCCAAGGATTAGTACGGAGGTGAAAGCAACCTCAAGATGAGGATTAGGAGCACTCTCTCCCAACACTGCATGCTCTTTTGCTTCTCATGAAACGATCATTGCTGTGCGTGTCCTTGTTGTCAGTGGCCCGGGCAGCTAAAACTTGCAGTCCAGTACAACTTGCAATAGCTATCTAAATTGTGTTGGCTTAGCCCAAGAGGGTCAGAGCTAATGTTAGTGGATCAGGTTGTGACTGCACGTAGACTTTGGGTCTCACTCTGCGTTTAGAGAAAACAATAATCTCTGCTAGAGAAAATAGGCTGGATGTCCATGGGGTGATCCAGGATTGTCAGCAGGATCAGAATTCATGAAAACTGCTCAAAGTGCTTCTAACACTGATTTGTCTAAAAACTTTTCAAATGCAAGAACAGCATTACAGTACCAGGATGCCGACCTCCATTAAAATAGGCTCAGGCAACTTCTCCAAAGCTGAGAGCAGGAGGCATGGCAATGTATTTGTCTGCTGCAGAGACAGACAGACAGACACGTGGATCATTATGTGTCTCCATGGTCAGAGTTAGTTGGGACCATGTAGTGCATGTTTAATACCTGATACAAGCACGCTGCTCTGAAGGACCACAGGAGCACTGCAGAGTCGCATGCTCTTTTCAGTAAGAAAACCAAGGATTGGGGGGACTTTGCTCTGGTGCTGTGTTACAAACCTGACCCCATGGCGTAGCTCTGAGTCACTGGGGCTGAATTTGCAGCTCACTCGGACAAAGCACAGCCACTCCAGCCCATGGCCAGGAGGTCACGCTGCCACTTTGCAGAGGGTCCTGCCACAGCATTAAGGTGCCTCGTGCGCTCTAAGCGTCCTGGCAAAGGACTCCCTGCTGCAGCAGGGACAGCCACTACCCTACAGAGAAAGCAACACTCTCCCTCACACAGGGTAAAACTAAGAAATTTTAAAACTAGGAAGACTTACATCAACTTGACCTTTAGATGGGAGTTTCCTTCTTCCCACTTCTCTCAGTTTGAGTGGTGGGAACAGGCTAGCCAGGACACTTCGGTCTGCAATCAGCTCACAGCCCAAGGTAAGAAAGCTTGGGTCACAGAGACTGCAGGAAAAAGTATGTTTACAATCAGTAAATTTGTTCACACTTAAGATCTCTTTTTTCCACTCTTCTCTTAAAAATAACCCTAAACACATTCCTACTGACTTGCAGACTCCAAAACCTTTCAGCCTGGGAACAGTCCTGATTTTGCAATATCTTTCTTTTATTACATGTATCAGGTTACATACAAGCTTTCAATGCTCCTTTTCCTTTTTTTCCTCCTTGCTTGGTTGCTTGGTTGGTTTTACAACTGAATTTAACCCTGTGCAGTAGCAATGTCTTGTCTGGACACTTCTTTCACATAAATCACAGGAAAATGACAGACATCACTCATTGTGATGGACAGTCAATCATAATTACTAGACGAGCACTTATGCAAAACCCAACCATGAAACTCAGTCATGTTTTCTTTTGTACATCACACACAACCAGCTTGGATTTCCTTAGTGTCCAAGTAATACCACAGAAAACAAAACAGCCCCCTATACCACAAAAGCAGCATTCTTACCTGCAAATTTATATGTTGCTTTTTGTCAGCTTTAAGCTAAAATGCGGCTCAACTTGAAACGTAATTAGACTCAGTTGGAGAGGTAGTAGCTTGTAACAGGTTTTTATTCTTACAGGGTTCTGAAGGCACTTCCAGTGAGTAACAGAACAGTGGACATATGGAAAACATCCATAAATCTAGAATAATTCCACTGGATTTCAGCCCTTAAGTCTGAACATAAGCTGGACACCCATACCAGGCTTCCTTAAACTCTTCAGCCATCTAAAGTAGCCACATAATATTAAAACTGGAGCTGGACGGATCATTCAAAATTAACTTGGCCAGAACATTAATGAGCTACAGTTTCTTCTGCTGCTTGTGTGTAATCTGTTTGATTTCGATTCCTTTACCACTTCGACAAACAATTCTAGCCCATAGCTTTTCACTAAAGTTTAAGATCTGAAATTTGAGCAGTGCAGATCCTATTGCACAGTTGTGATCAGAGTCCAAGCCATGAAGAATACCAGCCTGTTACAGTACAGACCCTGGTTTGCTTAGGGCAATGTGGTGGGTTGACCCTGGCTGGCAGCTAAGCCCCTACCCAGTTACTCACTCACTCCCCGCCAAACGGGGTGAGGGAAAGAATCAGAGGGCAAAAGTGAGAAAAACTTGTGGGTCAAGATAAAGGCAGTTTAGTAAGTGAAGGAAAAGGAAAGGGAAAAAAAACAATCAAGTGATGCAAAGGCAGTCACTCACCACATGCAGACTGATGCCCAGCCAGTCTCCGAGCAACACCTACTGTGGAAAAACTCCCCCCTCGTTTTATTGCTGCGTGTGACATTACATGGCATGTGATATCTCTTTGGTCAGTTTGGGTCAGCTGTCCCAGCTGCGTTCCCTCCCAAACTCTTGCCCAACCCTAGCCTACTCACTGGGGCAGCAGAGTGAGAGATGGAGAAGGCCTTGACACTGTGCAAGCACAGCAATAACTAAAACATTGTTGTGTGTTATCAACACTGTTTTGGTCACCAGTCTAAAACACAGCACCATACAGGCTGCTGTGAGGAAAACTCACTCCATCCAAACCAGACCCTGTACAGGCAGATAAGGGCCCATGGAGCTAACTCCAGAGACTGCCAGTCCATTGCCAATCCAGTACTGCTGGTATAGCATGCAACAAAAACTAATACTTGGCTTTCTCTCTGTTCAAAACATTCAGTCTTCACTAAAAGTTTGGGAAACTGAGGCAGGAAAATGAAGTAAGCTATCCCAAGTCGCTCCTAGAAGCAGAAGGGATTAGCACTCAGGGCTGGTGCTTGTCTTGAACCACAGTCCTCCAGTCTTCATCCACCAGCCCCATTTTCCTATTGCATCACTGGATAATCAAAGATCTTTGAACTAAATTACTACATCAGCATGTCTTAAGCTGAGGTTCCAAGCACTGATGCTTTGGGTTATCACCTTATGGTACTGTGGTGGTACAGAGAGGATGAGCACAAAATACCTGGAAATCACATAAGCAGCAAGGTAGGGACTGTAACACTTCCCCAACCCAACTAAAACCAGATAGATTTGTTCTCACTGGAACACGGATCTCCTTTCAGAGGGAAGGGGAAGGCTAAGATGCTTTTTGTGGGTTTTTTTGCATAGCTTTTGTTGGCTCTTTAAAAGGCAGTAGTAGTTCTAGCCCTGAGTTTCCTGCTCTGAATCTAATTTTCCCAAGGCACAAGAAGTGACTTACCTGGAGATCATAAAGGCTGTCACAAAGCTCAACAGCCAGGATTAGAACCATATTTTCTACTTCATCATCTGTTCTTTCAAGTCAGTGCAAAATGTTACCAAAAAGCATTACTACCGAATGACATTAGGGCTTAAGAGGTATAGGCATAGGAGTCCATCTAGATACACCTATCAATGTCACGTATATCTCTGTTCACAGCATGATAATAAATGTCTAGGCAAGTAACAAATACAAAGCAAAAAAGGTTCATCTGTCTCCAGTGTATTTTAATGAGTGAAATAAACCTAAAGGTATGAGCTGGATTTCAGCAGCAGTTAACCTTTCCCCTGACACGATGGAAGGTCTCTTCACAGGGACACCAAGCAGAAGATTTGCTAAATGCCGTATTGGGGCTAACTCTGGAGACTGCCAGTCCATTGTCTGCTTATACAAAACTTCCCAGGAGTCAGGCTGATACCCTCGGGCTTCTCCAGAAACAGTGCTGATCCATATGGCTAATCTTATTTCTCGGACCATGAAATAAGCTGTAGTCTAAGGGTTACAGCTGATGGATGCGTGAGACACAATCACCAGTTTGCCGAGTGGCTGCTGCTCCCCAGGTCTGTTAGGTACTTGGTGGCTTTTGGGCCTGCAAGAGACTTAGCTGAACGATGCTACTCTCTGGTAGGGGACACCATGCCTGATGTCACCTTCCCCACTGCCTGCCTTTCACCGCCCCCAAAGAAGTTCACAGTGATCACCTTAGCGCCTGTGTTGGAATAGGAGGGGTTTGGTATAGCATTTGGGTTTCACAAAAGGCAAGAGAGCTGAAAAGCTGGTCAAACAACTTCTTCCTGAAATACATCCCTGCAGGTCCCATGGGTCTGTGTGCTCAAGCACACACACGTGTAGTGAGGTAGCTCTTTCTGCTAAGGCAAAGAAGAGCATTACCTATTTAGAGAGCTTTGGCTGTCAGCAGAACGGATACTTTCAGCTTTGGTGGAAAATAATAAAGCTAGATAGGTCTGAGGTCCTGCTCAGAGTGTACCTGCCAGGTGCTGGACTTCAAAACTGATGCCAAGTTGTTTGTCTCTTTGAATTTTCAGAATCGAAGTGCCAGCAGCTGGGCAGCCCCAGGCTGTAGGCACAGTACAGGTGTGAACACTTTAAGCTTCAAGCTCTTGGGAGCTGCTTTCCCTTGTAAGCACTAGACAGGGAATTACTACCACTTGCCTGTCATCACGGATGTGAAAAGTAGGTGTGATATTTCCCGGTTCAATTAAATAGAAGGAGTCCAAGGTCACTACCCTTCTTTGTGAAATGGGTCCATTCCATTTTAAGTGCTTCCCTTTGTTTCCTATGCAAAGTAGTAACATGGAAACAATGTCATCTCCCAGCCCTTTCCTCAGAGAAGCCCTTGAAGTTTGCACCAAGGGAGCCTGATGAGGTTAGTAATCACTGCAGCACACGGAAAGCACTTACACCCTGTGACCTTTTGTACATAAAGACTTATACTGGTTCTGCCTCTAAAGCTGAGGGAGATTTACACATACGGCTTTCTCCCAGCACTGAGGGAGGAGAAACTGAGGCAGTAAAATCCTGAAAACCAGAAATTTATTCAAGAAGGGATGCTGAGAGCACTTGAAGGCTCAAAGCTCATGCTATTTTACCTGTAGTTTGCAGCACAGGAAACAAAGGATAGGGATTTTCATTAAACCCTAGCATTTTTAGAGACACAAACTGCATCTTTTTTCAAGTCACATTGACAGTCCTGTGAAAGTTCTCTTGGAGAGTTGTTACTACACAAGAGCTGTGTGCACAGCTCTTGGTGATTCACTGCCTGTTACCTGTTGCTGTAGTGGGAGCTGCTCTGAAAGACAGGCTTGGAAGGAGCTTCCAGTCTTCTATTCCTAAGACCCCTTCTGAGGTCTTCTGTCCTAGTCTCCTTTGGCAGTCACCTCACTCCCACATAGTGATAGCACCTGACATGACCTCTGGGTAATGACTTATCTCCAAAAGCTGAACAAATCATTTCTGCCAAGTCTGCCTATGCTAAATGACTTTGGGAGAGAGGTACTTTGTGACCCAGGTTTCCCTGCTCACAGGTTTGACTGGGGGAATCCCAAACCTTTCCTTCAGTACTTCACATCTTGGGCTAAAGATACCTGGGAAGCAAAACCAGGTAATATCCCTTTTTCTTTCTCAGAGCAGTCTCTAGTATCAATTACCTCCTCTGTTCCTTTGGTAGCAGCACTTCATAGGAGTCCCCTCTTCTGTAGTTGGGAAATTGGGAAACAGAAATATGACACAATTACCTTCAATTACCAAAAATATTACTTTTATGGAAGAAAAGTGAAAATTTGACTTATTCCAGATCTGAAGCAGTGAGAGACACATAATGAGATTATAGGGGAGTTTTCAGTGACCAAGGCTCACCCATGGCCTTCAGAAAGGAGAAATAATCATGTTACTGCTTTTCCTCCCAGCTTCACAGCAGTTTATATCCTTTAATCTCACACACTGAATCCTCTGTTTGCTTGGGCTTTGGAGATTCAACAACCCCCATGTGCGGTTAGTACAGAGCAGGATTCCCCCATTACTTGCTGGTTTGATCCTGGCCACAGCCATAAATGACTGCCCTGCCTCTGTATACACAACATGTACGTGGATCAGATACGAATTCGAACGTGCAACAGGGCTCCACCCATGCTGTCTGCAGAAGACAAACTCATCCACAGCAATGAAAAGTGCAAAGATAATTCAGTGTTTTCCACTGGATCCCAGGCGATGTTTCTTAGCATCCCTTGGCACATCCCTCCTTGCGCACCTGCCTCACCCCCCAAAAGCTATTGAGATGCTTGTTTTGCTGAGTCCAAGTCTCCTTTTGGTCTACAAGGCTCTTCTGCGTGTGTTTCCAGAGAGATTAATCAATACTGTGCACACTGAACTTCTGTAGGGCCCATCACAGGACCCCCGGTATCCCTCTAAAACATTTCAAGTTTGTTTTTTTGCCAACCTTTCTCATTGAATGTATGACCGCCAACAGGCCAATACCGGCTGCATGTCTTGCAGACAACATCCGTTGTTCAACCTGGAGTGCCACATCCTTATTTTTATTTCAATGATTCTTCTCCTGTCCCGTAGTACACAAGGACCCCCAATGGTTTTGCATTTGCGCTCTATCTGGTGCATCTCGGCTGCATGTAGCAACATCTCAGTGCCCATCCCCGCTGTGTAAGTCCTCCAGCAGGTCAAGACATCACCATGTCCCAGCGCTGACTCATGGCTGTGCTCTCACAAGGGTTGATGACAAGCTCTTTGGTGCTTTCATTTGTGTCCCCAGTCGTCTCAGTGTCCAAACAGAAGCGTGAAGCTATGTGTTCAATGTGTGACCCAACTTTACCCCATCGCTGAGGAGAGACACACACAAGAGGAGAAACAGGGGTGAACAAGCTTCCTCCTCGTTATGCTTTTACTATACTGTTCCAGCATCAAGAGGACAGTCATCACTAAGCCTTTGTGGCCTGATGCTGGGAAGTACGGGGTCCCCAAACCCACTCCAAGTAGAGCACACGCTGAGCATTTCTCCCATCAGAAGCACACTCATTTAAGCTCAGCCTGTGCCTGGCTTCAGGAAGATAATATATTACTAACAGCTTTTTCCCCAGGTCACTGGTTCAAATGCCAGCTCGATGATTAACTGCAGAGAAACGTTAACATCTGCTGGCTGACTGGCAGCCCGTGTGAACTAAATTGCCAGTTTTGGTTTGACTTCTGCAGATAAGTATCCAGATCACCACCCGCACTAATAGACATCCTCATCAACACACTCATTTAAGAGGCAAAGGGTTGAACAGGCCAGAGTCTGTACTCCCAGATAGACTGTGCTTCCCAAATGAAGTCAGAGCACACAGGCGATTTGATGTGCAGTAATACTATGCTGAAAGAAAGGCAACTTCAAAGAAAACGGGGGATCAATGAAAGGGCTCACCTGCTTGTTGTCACCTTCTTTGCAAGGTGACAGCAGCACCTGGGAACCGGGGAAGAGAGTGTACACAGACAAGCACAGCTGCTGCTGGCGGACTTGGTGGTTGTATGTATATGTCCATTCCTGCAAAGAGGAAGACAAAGAAAGGAGGTGAGAGATCAGGGTTGATTCTTGGTATTCTTCTACCTGGAAAGCAAACACTTTGGCTTGGATCCTGCCCCCTCTGAAACCAAGCACAAACCTCATTGACTTCAAGAGGCATCAGGATGGGTCACTAGGATGTTTCAAGCCTCCCCAAAACTGCAGCTGTCATTGGGGGACTGCACGTACCAAAGAAAACGTTTACAAAAGCTGCTGGAAGAAAATGGCTCACAAGGCAAAGGATTTCATAGCCAGAACTGGGCTGTGGTTGGGGAACACGGGGATGGAAAAATGGCAAAAGAGAGGCAGAAATACTACACACGATGTGCAATCCTCTTTTTGTGAGGAAGAGCAGCAGAAATGCTTTGCAACTGGCAGCAGGAGAGAGAAGGTGATGTATAGCAAATGTGTGCAATTCCCAGGATTCTGTTCCCAAATATGACAAAAATCAGGGATAAAGCTCCCCTTTATATCAAAGGAGTGGGACCAAACTCCAAACGTTTGCTGTACTGGTTTGCTATGACCACTGCTATTCCTGCTCCCCTGGGCTGTCTTGGAGCTTGTCTCATGCTGCTTTTCATGTTCACCTGCTCTTTATCAGCTCCTCCGCCCAAGAAATAATCTTTGGCGGAGCAGAGACTCTGTCCTGTGCAAAGCTTACCATACAACAGAGGCTCTCTGGGATCATCCTCTTTGCCACCCATGGATGTTTTTCTTGGGAGAAAAAAAGAAGCAGCTGATAGTTTGACCAGGATTTCAAAATGTGCTAGACAAAGCATCATGCATGTACAGATACCCTGCTTAGCCCAGGAGGATTTCACAGAAGTTTACTCCAATGGTTATTCCAGTTGAACGTTTTCTATCATTCACCTGTGCTCACATTACCCAAGAGCACCTCCTGTGGGTCTGAGACTGTCCTGGCAGGGATGGCTCCCTGCTATGTGTGTGTGTACACAAGCAGACAAGAGCTGCTTTGGCTTAAGGGAAACCGCAAACCCTGCTTTTACTTAACCCCAGAGAGTGACTTCTGGAACAACTTTTTTGCTTATAACTTTGTGTGAGTATTAACTCTAAAATTAGGGCTGGAAGGGGTTTCTAAGGGCCTCTAGCCAGGGGGCAAAGCAGGATCAACTCCTGCTGTGTAAATGGCTGTGAGACAGCAGTCAGGCGAGCAGCAGTGGGAGCAAATGGAAAGCAGGTTGCTGAGCCATGGCAGTGCAGGGCAGCAGGACCAGAGGACAAACAGCGGGCTGGCTTCACTAGCACAGGGCAATAACCACGCTGGAGAGAGCAAGGCCAGGGAGCAAGAGGGTTTCCGCAATAGGCCCCAAGAGCCAAGGCAAATGCTTTGACAGGGTGCAGGCTATGGGAACTGGGAAAGCTGCTGTGAAAGAAAAGGTGCAGAGAGAAAGCAAAACAGTTGAGAGCTCAGATATGGAGGAGTCAGAGCTCCAGGGATGTTGGCAATGGAGGGGAAGGCAGTGCTCAAACATATCGCAGTTAGGCTGGGTCTGGAAAAATGAAGGGTAAAAGCTGCTCCTGGGAGATTGCAACCCTTTCTGAGTGCCAGAGGGGGAAGTGAAGAATGGCTGCCCGGACGTCAGAGCTGGGACGCCTGGAGCTCCCCCTGACTTTGAATGGTGGAGGCTTTGGGTTGCATTAGCATGAGTTATTAGAGCAGGGACATGCTTCCACCCCTTTGGTATTTGTCACCGTCAGCAGCTCTAACTCCTCTCCCCTACTTCAAAACAGACAGCTACAGGCATTTAATTCCTGGGAATATAAATCCCACTTCATTCAGGTTCTTAGCCACCTGGAAGGGAAAACACGCTTTTGCACAGCAGACCCAGATCCACAAGGACTTCACACTGTGATCCTCACACCTCGCGCTTCTTAGCCTACTACTCCCCACCAGCTAATGGAAATCAAACCTGGCTTTCTGAACAGCCTGCCCACAGGCTTCTCAGCGAGAGCTGCCCAGGATTTCAGCACATAACAAGCATTCATTTTCAAAGCCGTAGTCTGCACCCAAAGGGCCTTCTGGCAACTACTTCTTCTTTGTCAGATGGAGCAGAGTTTACCTGATCCTACAGTGAACATGTTCCAGACATCCCAACCATGCACGCTGTCAGCTGCTGTGTAAACCACCAGCCTGGGAAATCAGGTGCCAAATTAGTCCTGCATCTGTGAAGAACCAAGCCCTACGGGGCAAGCTCCAACACCTGTTCTTGGCGCCCGCGCTGCTACAAGCTGCTTTGAAAACCTTCTTTACGTTTTTAACCAATTGTTCGTCATTTTAGCTCAGGACAGGGCTGGAGCTGCACCCATGAGGCTCCTCAGCAGCAGCAAGCTCATCCTGTAACTCGTGTATATGTTGAATCCCCCAACTAACTCAGGCCATGGGACTTTTTTTTTTTTTTTTTTGCTTTGACCTCTTAACCTCCTCACTTCACTGAGGCACCTCATGGAGGACTGCTCCTCCCAGAGGTTCTCCATGCTTTTTTTCCAGGCCAGGCTCTGTTCAAGCCTTCCGAATATTCACATCCTCTCAAGGCAGGACCATCCTCTCATTCAGCAAAGCGCCATGGGATAGACAGGGTAGTGGTAACCATCTCTCCTAAGCTGTTGTTCATCATAAAAGTGAGGCCTTCAGAGCTAGATATATGCGTCAGTTCGATAGCTGACATTGGATCCTCCCCTCTTGCTCCCAGGCCGTCCTGCTATTGTTTTTATCTAAACTGACAGATTTTCACACGGCTCTTCTATTTTGGCAGAATGGCTTTTTATGGAAGCCAATCCTGTTGAAAATGTTTTATCCAGTTCTAATCACGTCTTGTCTCTTTTCAGCCCTAGATGAAAGCCAGACAAAATGATGCAGAAAATGAAGACATTCTGGGGGTGGGGTGGGGGGAAAGTCACTTGAGCACCACAGGATCCATGAAAAGCTTTGAGTTAAAATACAGGCAAATGGCCATGCAAATTTTTATCTTACCCCATCTCTTCCCTTATCTGTATCAGCTGGGATGAAAATTCCTGCTTTTTTTCCCATGAGAAACTACTTTGTTTTCTAAACCCTGGCACGCTGAGCACTCACGTGGCCAGCACAGCAGCAATAACAGCAGACCTTCGCACCCCAGAGGTTGAGGCGGATGGGGCAGCCCAGGGTACTCCTAAGAGAGACTTTCAAGGAGGTAACATGGCTTCAGGGCTGCAGTCTGGCCTGAAGAGATGCCAACGGGGTTTAGAGCTGACCCCGGCACCAAGGAAAAACAGACATATGAGGTGAAACTGAGATCAAGATTTCCTCCCTTTTCAAAGACAAAGAGGAAGTGGTGGTGGAGCAAGGAGGAAGAGGGTGGACTAGGAGAGCAGAGCTACCAGCTGCATACCACAACCAGCAATCCCCTTCCTCCAAAGCCTCGGATAACACTAACCCCCATCTGAGGCTTGCAACTATTTTTCAAGGCTTTAGCATCATTTGAGCAGGCACCTGTCACTGTTACTCAGCATCATTGTGAACTGAGGAAATTATTTTAAAATGTGACCTTCGGCTTGGCGTAGCCTGGCTGGCAGAAGGAGAAAGGAGCCCCTCAACCTAGCAAGGAGCAGCCCCATGGGAGCCCAGCATTATGTGACAGAGCTGTACATGCTCTGCTGCTGAGCAAGAGGTCCACTGTACCCTAAAGCCGGGGCAGCAGCTAGAGAAAAATGTTTCTGAAGAAGCTGGGAACAACCTCAGCCCTCAATTATCTTTTTAAAATCACAGGGAAGGATTTCCCAAGGCACGCAACTGCATGGGTCACCTAAGGATACCAAAGTGCTTCACTCATCAAAAGGCCCTAGGATGCAACTAGCACTTACACACATCTCAGGAGAGGGAAAGCAAAGTACAAAAGGTGCCCACAGCAGCCTGGGTGCAGAGGTGACACTGCTGCCAGCCAGACCCTCTGCTCTGCTGGCTCAGCCCAGCTCCCACAGCTCCAGCCGGCCTACAGCTGGGGCAGGACGTGCCCATGGAGGAGAAGAACGAAGACTTTTGAGGGGAGGAAGGTCGGAAGAGAATTTTTATGGTTGAGATGTCTCAGGAGGGACACTGTCAGGTTAGTTTGGATAGATGCTAAATGTTCTCCAAAGAAAGGGCAGATCTGGTCAGCCCACAGAGGTCCTCGAGCCAACTAGGGTAAGCTTCAATGCCACCTCAGGTAGATTATCACATTGCATTTCCTTCACAATGAGAGTCAAGGACATGCCAAACAAATGCAATGGCAGCCAGACAGCTCCAAGGCCCAGATATTTTGGGGTGCAGCCCAGATATTTTGGGGTGCAGGCCAAGGAAATGGATGCTGCAACCTTCCCACTGTTTCCTCACTTGTCTAGGAGATGACTAATTTTACACTCATCTTGCGGCTACTGCTTACACGTGCGTAAGTATCCAGGCCAAAGTGTCGTCTGCTTTCTTATGTGAAGTATGTCAGGTTTCATGGAACTGCTAATGATTAATGGTTTATTAAATAAATCCCAGAGTCAGATGTCTATTCCAAAAATGTATGTACTAATATCAACTGACACTTAGTTTGAAAAGAAAACTAATCACCGAAATCTTCATCAGGTAGACCAGGGCAAAATTATGATCAATTATTTTCCCTCAGATGCATTTCTCTTGTGAAAAACAAAATCAATCAGTTCATTTAGCAAATGAGACACAACAAGACATAGAGTACCAAGGCTCCAGTGGGCACGAGCGCAGGCAGAGCCCGCTGTGCCCTGGGGATGGGCAGCACTGCATAAAGACCTCTGCCACTCACTATCTCAAGAGCAGGTCCCTCTGAGAGCCACCCCAGGGGACAGAGCCTGCCCTGACTGCTACCAGACCGTTTGGAAAGGGAAGGGCCAAGTGGATCCCAGGGATGAGAAGACAGAGCTCTCCTACACAAAGATGAGGGGTTGTCTTGTGCCTCAGTGCCCCTTTTAGTAATTCAGGACTAACACCAGACACCACCAAGGAGAGTTTGTAAGATCTGGTAGGAGCGTAAATCTGATTTCACTGCAGTCAGAGTACTCTTCTCAATTTACCTAAACTACGGATGTGGCCAGAGGGCTCACAACATCCTTCCCCTGCACTACAGATAGAAAAAAAATAAAAGTATAGAGCAATTGATTGCCATCTGACAGCTCCTGTTCCTCTCTCCTCAAACCATGGTGATGTATGACAGCTCAGATCTTCTCACACCTGGTCCCAGGACTTCATGCATGTAATGGTGGTAAAGGGCTTGGGGAGCCTAGTAGGGAGACAGCTACAGAAGGGCAATCAAGCAACAAAATTAATGCTGCTAACGCTGATCATAAAGGATCTGGATGGCCAGAATATTTCCATAGTACTTACTGAATGCCAGGAAAGCACAGCTTTGATTTAGCTAAGCCTATCTTTCAAATAATGAAGCTTAGGGTAAACAAGATGTGACTTCAGCATGTTAAAAGTGAAGATTATTGCTCTATTCTGGTAAACCAAATACAAAACGAAGTAGCATTCAGGACTGCTGCATAATCTATCCTACACAGCCTGGTGACTATAACCCTCATGACATCCACAAGTTCAGGTGGTCTTGTAACAATTATGTAATTAAAATATAAGTTTCTATTCACAATGAAAATTTAAATATCCTGCTTTCATCTGAAATATTCTCCATGGGTACAAGTAACAGAGGACTATCCTAGAAAGACAGAGAAAGATAAAAGGAAAAGGTTTTTCTCTATTCCTGCCTGTGTATTGAATGTAGCTATTCAGCAATCTGTTTGTAGTGTATTTTTCTGTTCCCCTGCAGAGTTAGTCCCAGATGTGCACAAGAAATGGAGTTGCCATCCAGTGGGAAGTGCTGACCTATTGCAAACTGCTGCAGAATCAGAATGGGAAGATGAAAAGTTTGTGGCATGAAAAATTCCAAAAATCTACTCCACAGAAATGTCAAAACAAAATGTGTTTGATGGGAATGAAACAATCCAACTTGTTGGCATGACATTTCTCATTTTAAAATATCACATCAAATTGATATTTCAGAAAGACCAATGCCATTTCAATTTGAAACACTAGCTTGCAGCAGCATTTTCCATTCTGATTTTCCCAGATTTTTTTAAAAACATCAAATTAATTGAAAGTTGCAATTGTCACTAAAACATTTTTTTTTCCTTCAGCAGAGTTGACCCTGCAAAACATGATGATCTGCTCTCATCAGCTTGCTTCTCTTGCTGTTTGTGTAAAAAGTCCATGTAGCAGTGGAAGAAAGAAAAAGAATTCTAAAATGTGGAAACCAGTTAAACCATAAGAACTGTAACTATGCGGTACTTGCAGTTACATTCACTATATTTTCTGAACTGACTAAAACTCAAGTAGTCATTGTTGATTTT
This sequence comes from Gymnogyps californianus, assembly GCF_018139145.2. NCBI lineage: Eukaryota > Metazoa > Chordata > Aves > Accipitriformes > Cathartidae > Gymnogyps > Gymnogyps californianus. The sequence goes on from NC_059473.1 coordinate 18,910,875, forward strand.
ACCAGACTGTGAAGCAGATACTATTTTCCTGACTAAAGGCAGGCATGCAACTGCATGCAAAAGCGATACACATAATGACATGCTACATTTGCACGTACAAACTAGGGACATTTTCAGCAGCATTTCCAGGCTGGGCCTTTTATATGCACAGCTACCTGGTTTGAATGTATAAACATGAGGGTTAAGGTTGTACAGTCAAGTGGAAGCAAGCACACTGTTGCCTATTAAATTATTTCATGGCACCCCGAAGAAGCGAGTGATTGTCATCCTCCCTGTTTTATAGATGGGAATAGCGAGAGAACTTCCTGACATGCCCAAAATCACAAAGGAAGCCTGAAGCAAAGGCAGGTTTTGAAGCTGTGTCTTCAGGGTCTTGCTCCAGCGACTCCACTGCAAGGCACACGTGCCTGCTCTTGGCTCTAACATTTCATAGAATATGCTTTTGAGAACACTGATTCATATGGCTTTTTCTCGTCTCAGTGAGATTGCAAAAAACGAGATCATCCTCATTAAATTCTCACTAGTTTAATGGGCAATGTAATATTGAGAGAATGCAGACTATGAAGTTATAAATACCATTGCAATTCAGTGCATTTTGAAAGAAATAAGGCTGAAAGATGAGAGGAAATTATAGTTCTCTGTCTTCTTCTGATCTCTGCAGATGAATGGCGCGTGGCGTTCCTGAGCAGCAGTAAGTGCTCAGCGCAGGCTAGCACAGAGATAAGCGGTGCTTATCTTAGCCTGTACTGTGGCTCCTGCACCAGTCCCTGCTGCTGCCCAGGGCCTCCACCGAGGTAAGGAGGACTTACCAGGGTTTAACTACATGCTACCTTAGGAAAGGGGCTGGCAGAACGGGTAATCCTCCAACAGAGCTTTAGCAAACTTAGGAAACCACCTTGAACCTGCCGCGGAGCCTTCCCTCCAGCTGGCATCACGGGGATAGGCAACACATCTTACCTGTGCTGTTGCTGCTGTGCCTTTGCTGCTGATGCAAGGATTTAAGCTCAGGATGGGGAACTCTTGGGCTTCAGACTTGTGTGACTCCAGGCAGCTCTGCCTTTGCCTGATCATCCCAGTCTGATAGAGCGATTCCTCGGGAATCCTGCGGGAACAGCATGAAAACAACATCCCCACTCCCACAGGCACATGGAGTACTCAAAGGGACGCTCAGTGGGGTAAGGAGGGTGCAGTTGCACCATTTCACCTTCAGAAAATGAGAGCGGCAAGATCTATTACAATACCGAACCACTGAGAGCAGTACATGGACAGGGACGCTGCAGAAGCAGCACTCAGAGATGGATGGATGGCCTTTATAAGAGAAAAAAATAAATAACACTGCACAAGGCAAACAGAGGAGCAAGAAATAAACTGTGAGCAGGCTGAAGGTCAGCCTTCAGCCTACAGGAGTGGGGAACTTTATAACAAACCGCCACAGAGCCCTGGCATTCCCTGTGAATGCTGCTGTGCAATGCCACCCATGGCAAAAAAGCAAGAAAACAGCTATAAATCATTTTCACACTGTGATTCTGCACTCAGCCATTGCACTAGCAGGTCCCTAGAGGTATCTCCAAAACTTTTGCACCCTTTCTGAGGATGGCTCCTGACAGTGATCAGGGGAATGGATGCAATAGTTTCTGGAGTAATTTTGGTGACTAAAAGGGATCTGTGCAAAAACAACTGTGGAAGTACACATTAAGCAAAGCATTAGGCTAGGAGTAAGGCAGAGCCACCTGAATACAGGTCATAAACTCCTAGAGTGGATAGTTTCACAACAGAGACGTCTTGAGTATCACAGAAGAGTGTGAAAGGACTAGAAATTAGGTGCTTGTTTTGTAAACAAGAGTCATTAAGTACTGAAGCAACCCACCAGAGGCTATGGTGGATTTTCCACCTTGGGATACTTTTGTAAGGAAAACTGGCTATTTCCCTATACCACCTGTCCTGCAGCATGGGCAGGAGGATACCTGAGGAAACCCCAAGAGCTAAGAGAAATAACTGGTGCTTCGTCCCTCACCAGCCCTGCAGCAAAGAGCCACGGAGTCTATAAGACTGCTTAGAGAAAGCAGGATCACAAATGAACCATGTCACACTGTGAGCAAGCTGTGTTTAAAGCCAGTACAAAATTCACTATGCACTTCTGTGAAGCCCAAGGGAGGGGGTGCCTCTGTCTCTGGGGCAGGGGGAGGTGTGGGGACTGGAGGTGCAGAGGAAAGCTCTGTGGGGCAGGAGGGATGGGGCATCCCGCTGGCCTGCTAGAGACAGGCGGAGATCGCACATCCATACCGAAGTTCGGGATAAACGTTTTCCAGGTACCACTTGAAGCTGTGGCATTTCAACCTCTTCCGCAGCTCCACTCTGCTCTGGACGCTGTGGGAAGAAAATATAGAGATACAATGGAAATCATGGAGGTGAGACCCAACGCACCAAAAAGGGAGGCTGAGAGAAACCCAACAGATATGCACAGACAGCAAACACAAGAGCATCAGCAGCTCTATTTTCTGCTTAATTCTGCATGAGCTCGGGTGACTGTTTCGATCTGTGTCTCTTTGGACGTCTCACTTGGTAAAATGGCATGATGACATACTGCCATTTTGACAAGGAGCCTGGAGTTTGGTGGATGAAAAGGTTCATGGAAAAGTACAGTCATTTAAAAATTATTAGTAAAAAAATGTATGCTATCTACTATATGCAATAAGCATTAATTTAATATATTAATGCACTAGGAAATTAATATATGCTATTATAAGTTACTCTTAGTTTACAGGACTACAGAAGGCCTTGATTTCCAAGAGCCCCTAAACACACCTTTAAGTCAGCAGAAGTTAATCACATGGTGAAATACTTCTTTCTTTCATTAACCAGGGCAAAATTTCTGCTGAGGGATCATGCTGTACAGTGACATTATCCAAACTCCAGCTCCTCCCTGGGCCACCTGTGGAGCTGTTATGAGCTGGGATTTACAGAGCAGTAAGAAGCCTCCACTACCTTCCCTTCACATAGGCTATCTTCTCTACACCCTCATATATGTAGCAGGACAGAGCTGTTACTTCATTCGATGCTGACGGATGGGAAGAGGATACGAATTCAGTAGAAATAGGTTAGTCACCAGGACTTCAATTTATTTATCCTGGAGACTGAAGAGTAGCCACAAGGAATTTGGGTTTGGATTTGGAACCTGCTGTGGTCCCAAGGAAACTTTCTAAGGAAAGGAAGAGTATACGAAAATGAGAAATTAACACAAACACTTACAGTCCTCCTCACAGGGAGGCATTTCTGACTGTTCACAGAATGAATGGCAAACTCCCTGCATACAAAGCACTTGCTCCTTTCCAATAAAGCCTTAGCGGGCCCAAAATTTGATGATTTTCCTGCCCCTCAGCTACCAGCGAGACCTCTGGACTCTCCCTGTCAAACTCCGCTCTGGGACCAGAAGTACTTGTACCTAATGCCAAGGGCAGGACATAGGCAGAAGGGGTCTTCCCCCTGCTCGATTCGGTTCACTCACTGGGATAAACTAGCACAGCATATAAACTAGCTGTTTATATGTTTCATTGCTGGGCTTATAGCATCTGCCTACCATTAGCATTTAATTGAGCGTTACTACAGAAACAATGCAGGCAGGTTTCCGCAGCAGGGCGACGTCACCGTGAACACCCACTGCAGCAGGCAGGGCACAGGCATGGCACAGGCAGCAGAGAAAGACGCTTACTTTCCATAAGGCCTCCCTTGGGCTGCGGGACGAGCCGCGTAGTAGTACTGCTTGAATTCGTCCATCCACACCTCCGCGGTGCGCTTGGTGTTTCTGAAGGAGACAATGAAAGACAGGTGAAACCAAGGAAGCCTCCGAGGTGACATTTTCTAAAATGCATTGACTGATCCATCCTGCTCTCCTCCCATCCTCAACTTAGTCTTTCGCTTCACTTAAACCAGCTTTGAGCCAGCCCACCCCTCACTACTAGAGAAGGTACTCCTCCTCCCAGTTACTCCAGGGACCAAACACAACAGGCCAAAGCTTGCATGAAGAATTCACCATTTCAAACTCACTTGGATGCTTTGCATCCCCCGGACTCAGAACTGAAGCTTCTCTTAAGCATCATCTCCCAGGCAGGCATGCCTGGGGTTTTATTTAGTGGCTTGGATGGAGCTCTGAAAAGTGGTGCAAAATTTGCCAAAGATTGAAGGCAAGTATTTCCTTTGCATCAATCCTGCATGGACTCTTCTGCTTTGCACTCCTGGATTTCACTGAGGCAAATCTCAGCATTCAAAACTTAAGAGAAACCACCCCAGCCACAGTGCTGTAGCATAAATCAGTCTTCCACATCAATCAGGTGCCTGCAGAAGGTTTATGAACCTCAGGAAATCTTCTGTTGACTTCAGATGGCTCTAACTCTCCTTGCAAATGGCTTTGTTGCCCCATGCCTATCCACCCATCCCTGCCTGGGTCAGGGGAGTCCTCCAAGCTCCCGCTCCAAGGCAGGCCAGTGCCTCCAAGCTATTGCTATCATGCCTCTGGGCTGCGGGTGCCGCAAGGCAGGCTCTGATCCAGTCGAGTCCCACATGGTCAGAACAGGAGATAGTCTGCACATGAACCCAGCACAACACTGGAGCCTGAGCTGTCCCTCACACTGAAGAAGAGGCTGTGTGGGAAAAAAAAAAATCAATATCTGGCAAAAAGCTGGAGATATTTTTTGCTAACATCTCTGTTTAAACAGAGGTACCACATAGCATCAGGTTGCCAGAAGCTGCTTCTCCTCTCAGTCTATATACTACAACATTAAGTTTAAGGCTGATAGATACCATCAGATTAATAAAATCCCAGCTCCTAATGCCTACAGATATGTTTCTCCAGAGTGCTTTTCAGTCCCTTGCTGATTCATGGTGCTTCTTCCTCTCTCTCTACAGCCACTGCAATAGTCTAAGTGCTCTTGCTCAAGAGATGCCAAAGTCACAGTGTCTACATCTGTATCTAACCTTCCCCAAAGTTCAGAGGTTTTTTGTCTTGGCTTCCTGATCTCACTTTGGTTTATAATAAACATGGGGATAAATGCCGAGGCTCACACCTAGGCGTTGATTCAGACCTCCCCAAAGTCCCTGTGCGCCTGTGCCTGGGGTGCAGCCAGAAGAGCTGTACCCATTCAAGCTCCCCTTGCTCCTCCTGCAGGTGATGCATCGCAGACGCTGCCTTTTCACTCAGGTTTGCAGCGACTCCGACAGTGGAGATTTTGCCACATCCCAGCCTCTTCTGTAGGAGTCTTATTTCACTACCAAAAGCAAGAGCCCTCCTCGTGACTCTCAAATTTGTGCCCTTCTCCTTGATGCCAGCAACGCCCTGTACCCCTCACCACCATCTTTTTGAAGCAAGGTGACAAGGTCCCCTTCCTGCCCCACACACTGTGTGGCTGGAAATCACGTTATCAGGTATAACTGAGAGGTGTAATTTGCACTCCCCCAGTTCGTTGTCTCATGCCAGGCGTGGGGAAGCTGCAGAGAGCCCGGGTCAGTGGTAACCTTGCTGCAGGCGGCTGGGTCTTCACAAATACTGTTGGCTCTTTATAACACTGGGAAACCCACACTAAAAGGAACGCCGGGTGCGTAAACACACACATATGCAGTTTAGCTGAGAAACAATCCTGCATTAACTGTAAGTGCCCCTAGTGCTTTTCTCTGTCATTTACTTTATGGACAACCTTCAGCATCATGCTCTAAAAAAGGAGGAAACCCTTCCTGACTTCACTAGCTGCTCCCATCATCTTTCCCATGCCGATTCCCACTTCTGGCCTGCCTCCTTCCTTGCCTGCTGTTTCCAGGATCTTAGCCCATTTCAGCCGGCTGTTTCAGTACCTGATTCAGTCTATGTTCCTGTGTGCGAGGACGTGTCCCCTTCAGCTGGGATGCCCTGGCAGTTCCTTTGTGTCCCCGCCAGCGAGGTGCAGCCCATTGCTGCCTCTGCTTGAGAGACAGCACCAGCTCGGAGGCGAAGCCACCCGCTCCGGCACGCTGCTCGGCTCCCCTCTTGGAGAGGCATTGGGAACCAAATTTTCTGGTTCAGCTGAGCCATGCTCAGCCCTCAGCTAAGGTCACTGGGTACTGACAGACATTGCTGGCAGCCTGATTTCAGGTCATTATAAATGTGTTCTGATGACCTTAGGGTCTAAACCATTTGCTGTTACGGTAGCTAGTGCTCAGGGATACGCTGGGGCTGTCCCTCCATTTCTGTGCTGATGAAAGGTACAATATAAGTGTCCTATTTCTGTCATATTCTCGACACTGTAGAAATCCCAAGGGAGAGTTGTACTGACTTGCATTTTCTTCAGCTCAGGAGATTCCTGCCCAGGGATATTTCAAAGTTTTCCAAACAAACTTTCCTCCCTGTCTTCTCTGCTCCCCCCTCCCCACAAGGCAGCACCTTATTCTGTTTCACAAAAACCAAAGCAAGCACAAAACACTTACTTAATGTACGTATTGGCATTTCCCTCTGGAAAGACATATGGATGTTTCTTCCGGAAGACGTGTCCAACGCGGCTGCAGGGGATGATTTCCAGGCTCCCTCCACACATCCACACACGGAAAGAGATTTCTACAAGAGAAGCAGCTTCAGCATTTTGTCCTTCTGTCCTAGAGCAGGCTGGATCCTGGTGTTACCTCTCACTTCATCCTCTGCCACATTAAACTGGGGTAAATCAATTACCAGAGGGGCTTTCCTAGGCACAACTGCCTTAAAAGTGCATTTCAAAGCTTCTTGCAATCTGTTTGAAGTCAGTGCACTTGAAACCTGCCTATAGCACAGCAGGTGCTATCACAATGGCAAGAATGAGACGGTAAGTAGGTCCCTTTTCATGCAGCTCCGCTTACATCGCAGAATCATCTTGCCAGTTTTGTGCTCCCCTAATTACTTCTGCACTGCCTATTTCAGAGTCACTTCCCTCCAAAGGGCTGTCAGGTTCACCAGGAGAGGCCACGAATTCTGTTTATTAATGACTACAATGGTCATTATCTTTATGAATCCACCATTGATTCTGCAAAGTGAACAGAGAGCTGTGCATCCATCATCTGTCCCAAAACGGACAGGAGCTTACCCTGCCCAGCACGTACTCTGGGCAATGAGGGCCGACGTTGCGGTCCAACAAGGCACACACCTTCACACAAGCAAAGGTCAGTGGTGGGAGGGATTATCCCCCCAAAATCTGGATAAACTGTCAGTACGGGCAATGTCTCCCAGTTGCCCCAAGCTGCTCTCTGGCTGGTCCACGGGGCCCTTCTGGAGGAAAACGAGCCTGTGGCACAATCGACACCAGAAGTTACGGGGCTCTTGGCAGGGAGCTGGATGAAATCCTAGCTGGCGAGGTAGGACAGGTGAGCAGAATGGCTGATCTAATGGGTCCATCTGGTCCTAACACCTGTGAAGCTAGGAATCTGCAGCTATATTGTCAGAAAGTCATGCTTAGACAGAACCAGCATGGAAAAGAAATGAAATAAAAAAGAAAAGGCTTCTGCAGTTCTTTGCCTCCTGTTTTATCATCTGTTGACAGTATAGAGCTACACATAGCATGTATTTACTCCAAAATTACAAACTCCTTTTCACTCCCCGCCTCCTCTTAACTACAGAAGTCAGACAGGAGGCCACCCATCACCTCTGCCAGCTCTTGCTCCTGGCAGTCCCCTCACACACGCCAGCACAAGGATGACTTGTCCCCAGGTTGGATGTTGGCAAGACAAGTGCCTGTGGCAGGAAGGCTATTTGGGCAGTATGGACAGGAGTCCTCCTCCTCCTCCTCCACTGCCAGCCCGCAAAGCTGCCATCCCTCCGAAAACAACTCACAGCTTCAAGGAACAATGGAGAATTGGAACCTGGACGTCCAAAGCCACCTACTCTCAGCACACATGGCTCAGCCACGAGGTGCACGCCGATGCAGAGGTGGGAGCCGCCTTCACTTTGCTCCCATCCCCACTCCCAGCACACCCGCCTGCTCTTGAGCTGATAGAAACGGGATGCTGGCACAGCCACAAAGCCCTCTCGCCTTGATGCCCAGGTCCAAAATTCAAGGCTTGAGCCCATCCCCAACAGCTGGCCCTGGCAGCAGGGGCCAGCAAAGGCTGGGGTGGGAAAGCACAGCAGGGAGAAGTATTTTTTCCCAGAAATCCCCTCCCCTTCTCTTCACTGCTGTGTTTACAGGCAAGAGCTGCCACAGCAGCTGGAGCCTCACCACTTTCCCCAGCGCTGGATATTAACAGGGCAATAAAACATGCCCTTGTGCCGTGTCCTGGTACTATATTGGGAGCAACCTTAATCACTGCTGCAGGGAAATGAGATTACGGCAGGATGCAGCCGCTCTAAGCTGCTGTGCTCGGTTCCCCTCGCACGTGGCTGTTGCTCTCATTTGCCTGTGTGTCACAGCGCCGGCCACACCACCAGCGCTGCTGTGTAAATCAGAAGGGCACCCGATAAAGGGGGACAATCAGCCAAGCAGCTGTGAACCACAGGGTGGCTGCTGCATCGTGCCTTCCCCTCCTCTGGTCCTTCTGCTCAGCCTGGGAGAAGAGCAGCTCCCTGAAGCGCTACAAGGGAAAGACTTGCACCTTTCAGTCCTCGCTTGCTCTTAATTTAAAGCCTAACGAAGAGGTGGGCTTAGGTGATCTCTGTGCACTGCGAACTGGAATGAGAAGACAGTGCTGGGGAGGCAGGAGATGGTGAGGAGTGTGAGCTCTCTGCTTCAGACATGTTGCACCCTGCAGACCCTGCTCCAGTCCCAGCAGAAGCAATTAAAGCACAGGTTTCGGCAGGTAGGGACGACCCGCAGAGCCTTCCGTGGCAGCCAACAAACAAGGTCTCCAGACAGGCAGCCGAGAGCTAAATGCCTCGGGAGGAGGGAAACTGAGGCACCAGCAAAGGCATGGCATGGGGCCAGCTCAGAGGAGCCAGGGGAGCAGGCACTGACAGCATGCTTCACCTGACCCTCGAGAGGTGTCTCCAGTGCGGGTGGCCCCTCCAAGCAACCCCCACAAGAGATGTGAGCAGTACATATTGGGGTGCACTGGGCTTGGCCTTAGCTTGGCAAAATACCTTTAGCGCTTCTTGCTAGCCTGCAAGTCCTTCTGCCATTACTCATCAATTCACCTACAGGGGACTAAGTAAATTTAAGAAGTAAAACACCTACAACGTCCTCCTCTTAACCCAAACACACTTGCTTTTGTTTTGCCTGAAGTCTCCAGCCCCCTCTAGCTGCCCAGTCAATAACATTAAAGGCAGCAGCAATGCTCCCCAGGACCAGAGTCCTGCATCCCCTCAGGACTAAGCTACCAGAAAAAGCACGGTTCACTGCAATTGCCCAAAATGAGCAGCTGCTCGGTCAGCTCCTGCCCTCTGTCATCTGCCCAGAAGTGACCAGGGCCAGCACGGTCACAGCTGCCCTTGCCTGTGTGCGAAGGAGAGGTGGGACACGCTGCCCTTGACTGCTGAGCCTGCAGGAGACGCAACTTTGAGCTGGGCACGCTTCTGCTCTCAGGGCGATGGGGAAGACAGGATCTGCCCTGCTGCTATGCAGACTTGCACCTTTTATTGCAGTGTTAACCTGCCTGGCTTCCCTTTGTCACACCGATGCCCTGAGGTAGCGTTATGCCCTGCAGCCCAGCCAGCTTATGTTCAGTCGGGACCAGCCTCCCGGGGCATAACACCAGTAAGGGAAACATCGCGCTCCGTAGGATGGGCCATAACCACGCGTAAGGATCACAACGCCTGCTGTTGCAAGGCATCGGACAAGCTGCCAGGACGGAGCTTCCCCGGAGGGCAGGCTGCCCTGTCACTGTTCATCTCCCAGGAGCAGCTCAGGCTGGCTGCTGTCAGAGATGAGTGATGAGCAGAGACAGACAGTGGGTCAGGCATGGCGCGGCAGTCCCTCTCCTCCTGTCTAGTTCCCTTCTTGAATGCTTTGTTTGGGCCACTGATCCAGAGGGGGAGGCGGGAGGGCTGCCGCTCCCTTCCTAGGTTTCCTCAGAGCCACCCCACCCAGAGGAGCAGATGCTTTGGGTCAGTCTGGTGGCAAGACACCCACCCACAGAGAGAAAGCAGGAAGGAGTGAGATCCTACTGCACAACGAGATATAAAAAAATAAAATATGCTAGAGGAAAAAGGCATGTGAAGGAAACAACAGTGCCAGGCAGCGGATGGGTTACTGCAAGGCAGCAGCATCTGTTCCCTTGGATGACTGACAGCATCGCTGTATGTGTTAAGACACAAGATCCTTCCTTCCTTGCTAGCCATACTCCCCAGAGGTGTGAGCTATTAAAGCCAGGTTCTGATCTGTCTCCCTCACATTGAGTGCCTCCCCTTCTTTCACGGATACAGTCTATTGCTCTGATCTGCAGCATCACTACAGCTTCAAAGAGAGAACAGCCCAGCCTGATCCAGCTCCGCTTGACATGGGGGACAAGGGACAGGCTGTTACCTCTTTCATTTGCGCTCTCAAGTTTGCATGCAGATTTCTTAATGCACGTCTTGCCCCGTGACAATGGGCAGAGGTGACTGAATTTAGGTCAGCTCTTGACCTTTTTTTTTTCCATGCAGGAAAAATGATAGTGTCAAGGTGAGCCTGGCAGCACTCAGCCATCTAGGGATACAGGAATGGATAAGCAGCCATGTTACTTTGCCACCTGCTTGCAGCATACCGATGGAGCTACCGTTTCAGGCACTCTGCAAATTCAGGGCGGCACTGATGCCTCAGTTCATAGCTTCGAAATGCTGTCGTCAGACAATGGAATAAGACACATCTTTGCTTTATTAATGAGAAAATAAGATCAGGAAGGAATAGGAGGCTCTGTGTGGTGTTCTATCATCTGTTGGTAACACCAAAGCTGAAAACCCTGGTTTAGAGTATTTACTTACAGAAAATCAAAGCAGCATGGAAGGCAGGGAGTCCCGAGTACCAACAATTGCTCACTTCCCATCGTTCATGGTTGTTGGATCCCTTACTCACCTGAGACCGTAACTTATGAATGTAAGTGAGGGAAACCATGCAGAGCATTCAAAGCAAAATCCAAAATGACCTTGTATCCATCTAGCATGACTCAGGAAGAGAAGCCAACACAGCAAGGCATAGGAGGAAGAAGAGTTACTCACCAAAGTTCTCCCCACCCCAGATGTCCATGGCACTGTCGTACTTCCCCAGGTGGTTGAACCAGGCTTTGTCGATCACAAACAGCCCCCCAGCAATGATGGGAGTCCTGCAGAATGGGTAAGGGAAGAGGGGACACATTCTCAAACACTGCTGCAGCACCTGGATGCACAGAAGCAGCCCTTCCCTTTGCCTCCTCTTCCATCGTCAGGACATTACCTATGTATCTCCTTCTCACCAAACAAGGACAACACACCTCAAAAAGCATCTGAGCCTTTCTTTCAGCTGCCTTGGTATTTTGCTGTCAATCATAAATTGCCTGGCACTTAATGACTGGCTAATGCACCCGTCAGCACAACTCCTACAAGCCCAAAGTTCACAGCCGTGATTGTAGGCTTCAGCATCAAAAATGCACTTAGCGCTCGGGGGGTTATTCACTCAGACGGGCTTTTTGCCTGCAGCCAGCCTATTAAGAGCACCATTCCACTGGGGAGGGGAAGGCAGAGCCAATTCAGAAGGGCTTTTTAAAATTCATCACTAGCTGTGTGATCTTTATTTCAAAACAGGGTTATTTTTCATTCTTTGGATTAGCTAAGAAAACTGCACAGAGAAGGTCCATGGAGGAGGGGAGGGCAGACCCAGAAGATAGCTCGAGGAGACCTGCCATTTGCTGGCACAAGTCCCGTCTCCATTCAGTTGCAGACGGTGTGGATGCCTTAGCGTAGGCTTGGGAGGAGCTGGGGTGACTGCTGTGCCCAGGCTAGTCTCCACAACGCCCTACATGGCAGGATGACCAGGAACGCCAGGTGAGCCTTTGGGAAGCCAGCAAGAGCTCCTGTTAACAACAGCATCCTAAGGAGAAGCAGCGCTTTGCTCCCCTGTGAGCTTTCTGAGGCCCTCAGCTTCCCCAACACTTGGTCTCCTCCATGCCGCACACCCCAGCGCTAGGCTTGCTGCCAGGAGAGATTTTCACCAGAATGAAGGACTCCCTCCATCCCACGGCATCCCACGGCATGAGGACAGATGGCATCTCTCCCGTTCAGTTTCGCTGTCTCTCCTGCACATCCTGCATTTCTGAGGAGCCTTCAGCGAGGTCCAGAAGAGCAGTGCTGATCTGGAAAGGCTGGACTAGACACCACGTTTTCATTAAGTGGGCTGAGGACACTGCCTTATTTTTAAGTGATAGCTGAGCTGAGAGAAGCAGGAGTCTAGAGCACTGAGCTTTCTCCCTAACCATATTCAGCCTCCTTAGCGCTACCAAAACACAAATAACCATAAATATACCCCTTCTACCTTTGTAGCACCCTCAGGCTTCAGTGTTGGGAGGTAAAGCTGTACTGCAAAACCCAAGCTAGCCAGGAGCTTGCTATAGGATTAGAAGTTCAGAGCTGTCCTGGAAGGAATATCACACTGCAATGGTGCATGGTGACACACATGAGGTCAGATGATATGCCTGTCCTGCCCCACGTTCCTCAGGTGCCTCCTTCCCCCTCTTGACTTACTTAATGGGTTCGGTGGGATCAAGTCGTTTGGCTTTCTGCTCTGGGGAAAGCTGCTCCCATTTGAAATGTAGACTCCAGTCAAAACCTAAAACCAAAGTAGAGAAGTACCATGGGGAAATTAGAAATGGATATGGATTAGGAGGCAATGCAGGCTGCAGAAGCCGTGTTTGATGGAGTATTTTCCCCACTTTCAAATGACTTAAGCCATGGAGATGCAGCTCTTGGGAGAAGAGTCCAATGACTAACATATTTTACTACCGCATACAAACAAGAAACAACATATTGCATTACAATTGCAAAGTCAAGCACTCCAAAGGCAGGAAAAGTCAGAATTAAAGCTGCTGCTGAAACCTCGCTTTGTCCCCTTGTGCACACAGATACACGCTCTGATGGATATTGCGTGCTACAAATAGCACAGGCATACTAATAAGCGCTACAGTCGCATCCTCCATTTGTTGCCTAGACATCCCCCGTCTCCTCTTGTCGGCAGCCCGGCTTTCAGTGCTGCCAGCAGTGCCTTCGACATGACCCTTCCTTCCTGCTTGACCGCCTTATCCACTGTAGCAAACACCATTCCTCACGCCACGCTTACCTGTCTCTAAAATAGCTTGAAAACAGCCAGCGGGGAGCACTGAACAGTGCTAATGCGCTTTTTGCAAGGTAGCAGGAGCCAGCGGTGTGGTGCAGGGCCACCAGCTCCTCAGGCCAGTGCATGTTCACACCGTGGGATGGATGCCCACGGGGCATGCATGTGGCTTGGACTTACCTCCTCTGAGGTCCGAGGAAGCCGCCACATAGGCAAAAGTGTCCAAGTTGATGATGTCAATAACGGGGCTGACCACTCGGGTGGGATCCTGGAAAGCAGAAGCGAAACGACCCATGACTTCAGATCCCACCGATCAAACTGGTCAAGGGATGCTCTAAACTCTTGGAGACACCAGGTGGCTGGAAATCTTGGTGTCATTCAGGTTTGTCAGGGACAAGTGCCCATCACTGCCGCCTCCTCCTCAGCCATCACATCAGTTCAACCAAGGAATTAATGGCAGCAGCACCAAGCGGCAGAGGTACTGCTGGGAGCCAGGGGCACGCTGGCAAGAGAGGCTGGGAAGGCAGGCACTGCCTCTCCTGGGAAAGAGGACCGCTGGGCTGCTGGGCCGCTGAGCTAGCATCTCTCACTGGCTTTGGCTTCACCCGCAGTCTCTCCCTCTGCAGGCTATGCATGTACTCGGTGCCCAACTCGGCTGGATGCAAAGCTCCATCTGCCTTTTGCAAATTCACCAATGTATTCCCCCTTCCCCTCCCTTAAATACTTTCTACTGGATTTCAGAAGTCAGGCGACAAACAGGCAGTTGAAACGGTAGAAGGAAAACACAGGCAGTGAAGCAGCTTAAATACAGGTATTTTTTAAATGTACAAACTATGGTTATACAGTTAGAGTTTTGCCAAAGGTGTGAAAGGGTTAAAAAAAAAAGACCTGAATTATTTTAAATAGTTGGTGGTGACTTAATTAACGTCTTGTTATGGGCAAAGAGATTATACAAACAGTTATGAACAAAAATATCTACAGGAGGAAGAGACTCTGACAGCTTTGACTGGTCTCTTATCTCCCTTTTTCTTTTCAAAAATCCCAAACTCCAATTATAGCTCAAACTTCAAGCTTTTACCCTCGCCAGATCAAATTGTTTTTCACAGCCATGCAAAGGAAAGCATCTGAGCACACACGGGCTTGCTCTCTCGTTGGAAAAGTCTTTGTTTTAGAAATTAGTCCTAACAAAGAAGTATTCAAATGCAGCTGTAGGAAGAAGCAACCAAAGGCCATGAGCTGGGAGCTGGACTAGAGCTCAGGTTTTCCAAATGAGCATGACAAATACTTGGTATTTCCATAACAATGTCAAGTGAGGAGTCTTAACATGACTTACTTTCTGTCAAACATCCCTCTGAAAGGGCAAGGTCTGCTGTACCTACATATCACGTGGGGAAATTCAAGTCAGGGCCAAGCACAATGAGCCTTTCAAACCCATCGTAGCTGCTGCATAGTGCCCCCCAAGCTGCCACAGCTCAGTAGACCCACGCATCCTTTAGTTGCCTGAGGGCAGAGGAAAGGTTTTAAGCAAAGCATCTGCTTTGCGTGATGAACACTGCAGGGAAAGGATCATATCTAGTCATTTAAAACTTGCCCCTCAAGCAACTTACTGGTGAGCACTAACTATTGACACTCATCCCCAATTTCGATTCTACTCCTACTCATTGCACAGCACAACTTCTTGCAAGAAAATCCCCTTTACATCTTGGCCGAGTGCATTACTGCAAAATCCTAGCCTTCAGCATTGCAACCTTCTCCCTGCCTCACTTTCCCTGCCATGTCCTGGGAACATTTATATTTACTCAGCTTTCATGAAGGTCTCTCTGACCTTCAAAAGAAAAGCACGGCATGCTCAAGAGCACAGCGCTGTTGCTATGATTTATTTTGGGTTGAGCACCAGATCTTATTACAGGCAGCTTCACCTTTCTGGTTTTTTTATACCCTCCCATGCCAGGCCATGTTAATATTAACAACACCCAAATCTTCAATCCTCTTTCACATGAAATTCTCAAAAACCTGAGAATGCATTTCTCCAATACACTTCTCAAACAAACCAAATTATGGAACTAAATCAACACAAAAAAACTCTGAAAATGGTCCTGAAGACAACGGATATATTTCAACCTTGGAAAAGGACCTTGACTCCAGCTTGTCTCCTAACCTCTACATCATGACCTTGTAACGGCCAACAAAAAGGGCCACGGTTGCTCCTCTGGCCCCACAGCAGCATTAGGCAAGGCGAGAGGGCCAGGCTGCCCCTCACCTGCCTCCCCCTGCCCCAGGAGAGCACCAAACCGGGGGAGTGCTTGAGCTGGAAGTGGGGGGTCACCATCCACTGGTTCATCCCAGTGCCATTTGCAAATCCAGTTTTGGGGCGAGCTCATTCAGTCATACTGTAAAAACGCCTTGGGCTGGATAATTACATTTTTAGAAAAGTTATTCAGTTGAAATGCACCATTAATGGCTTTAGAGATATTTGTTCCGTAAGTAAAAACAACAGCCCGTGCCCACGTGCTCACAGTTATATGCTTGCAAATGTGCTGGTGCAAAACACCCACTGTTGCTGCCGCTCCCTGGGACACGCACCCTCCCACGCACAGGTCTGAGACCCCCCCGCACCCCTTCTCTTCCCCCCACCCCCATCATGTCTCTTGCACTTTCTAGTCCTGCTTGTTTCCAAATCCATATGTTGGGCACATGCTGCCCACACCCGAAAGTAAGCGTTAGCCTGGGGGTATGCCATCGGCTGCTGGGAAAGCTCGACGTGGGGCTTGAGGGGCAACTTCACACGGGTACATGGTGGCACACATGGGCTCTGGCGTTTCCCACCATGGAAAGCTGCAGCAGTAGCTGCTCCGGCTGTGAAAATAAAAGAGAAGCAACACACAGGGTGGCTGGTGGTGGTGAAAGTGCCGGGTGTGCTTCGAGGCACTCACCGCTCCTTTGCTTGAAACTTAAATCACGTTAACTCAAAGCAGACTGTTCCTAGGAGCAACACGGTAAGAAAATGCTCTTTCTAGGCGGCTAATCCTCACCGCAGTGGTCGGACAGGGAAGCCATCTCTTTAGCACAGCCTGAAGGTGGCAGCAGTAACATTTCATACACTTCATTGATCAATATTTTAACCCTGACGGAAAGGATGGGTATGGTGGGCCTGGGAAGAAGGAAACTGAGGACTCTCCGCCCTTATCCTGCAGCTTTTGCGAGCAGTTAAAAAGCAAGCAAGTGGGATCCCACTTGCTTTGCAAGTCCCTCAACACTCTTCACACGAAGTCTCCCTTGCTGCCTGGGCTGCAAGACAGTGGGTAGGGTAAGAGCAGCATGAGCAGCATGAGCAGCAGTGCAAGCTTACAGACTGCCTTACTTCCAGCCAGAGAAAGATTTAACCCAGAAGAGCAAATAAAAAGAAGTTTACGGAAGTGATGTGTGCATTTGATCCTACATTCAGACCACAATGCAGTAAAACTCCTATGGCAATGCTGCACGTGGCATTCACATTCACCTACCGCATGGGAAAGCAGCTCTGCCTGCCTCCTTCCTGCCACCACCGCTGCCCTTCTCCTGCCAAAACACATCAAAAGCTCTGCCTGGGAAAGAGGCAATCCCTCTGGATATGCCTCACCGAAATACAGCAGGGCTTTGGCAGAGAACAAGGAATGCCTACCTTAAAAAAGCTCAGAGGAACAACCAATGCAGTAAAGTTTAGTGGTGAATGCCACCCTGGGGCAAGCCAACTACAAGGCTCAAGTGGGGTATCATAGCACGTGTTCTTGTAATTCCACTGGAGCTCCGATCGATAATATGAAAAGGCCATTTTCATTATATTACCATTGATCAGCAGCACTGTGGCCCAGCCTGCAAACCGAGGTTGGGACCTCTCCAGCGCTGGCTGCGCCACGAGTGCCAGCAGCACCGACTGCCCTCGCCCACTGCGGAGGGACCTGACCTGGTGCTGTGCCCCTTTCCCCCTGTCCCATCGCTGCTGCACACAGGGGACGCACAGCCCAGCCAGCACAGCTATCACGTACGGAGGTGACAGGTGAAAAGCAGGACGCCTTGGATGAGGGGCACTGTGAACGCCAGCTGAGCAGGTTTCTCCATAACCCACCGCCTCGGCTTCCCCTTGCTCCTCAGCTGCCCTTATTTCAACATAATTCAGTAGTTGTAAAATTACCGAGTAATAGATACTAGCAATCAGGAGCCAGAGGTGTAGCAAGGGTGGAGGAACGAGGCACAGCGAAGGGAAAGGACCATGCATCCATGCTGGAGCTGAAGGCTTCATCCCCTGCACCATGCCAGCAGGTCGCCAGCACAGAGCTCCCTCTGGCTCAAGTGACAAGGTGCCGGCAGCCTCCGTGCACACGTCTGGCAAGAGAGTTGCTGCCAGCAAAAGGCGAATGTCATTGTCTGCTCCGAAATCAGCAGAATTTAAATCCTATTAAATCAATTTACTAGCGCTTAATTTGCATGAAATTAAATTCGGCCCCTATTCAAGGAGCCGTCACTCCCTTAAATCATCAGCACTGAGCATTTTACATGAGCCTAATTAAAAACTCTGCTGGAGCACTGCCCACATATTCCCCTTTCACCACTCAACCTGTGCTTGCCCGTTAGAGCCCCACTGCCCCGGGAAGCATCTTGTCCCACCCACCCACATGCTCTCCCAGTCACGGAGACAACCCCACCTGGCTGCTGGGTGGAGGAAGACCAGCAAAGGCCACTTTGCACCCCAAAAGCTCCTCGCTTTCTTACTCGGACGCCTGCATGCAGTTGGTTACGGTTGGGTGGTCATCCCCATTGAGAGGGAAGAGGAGGTGGACACCAGTGACATGACCCCTGAGGGTGGCTCTGGTCTCTCAGGAGCACTCACCTCTTTGATCCTCTGCAGCAGAGGGAGCAGCCAGTCCTTATTGACCTCACAGTGACTGTCAAGGAAGGTCAGGATTCCTGCTTGTGCCACATCTGCCCCTCGGATTCGGGACCGGATCAGACCTGTTCAGGGACACACCATGTCAGCTGCCACCCAGATGGATGGGCAATGTCCCCGGGCTCCTCCAGCATGGTCTCCTGCACTCATGCATCTCCTGGGTTGTGACCCATCTAAATCCCACTTGGATAAAACATGGATCAGGTTCATTGCCTCCTTCCTGGTGCTGCAAGGCACACCAACTGTTTCCCAAGGTCACCAAAGCAAATAAACGGCTCCACCTAGATTAATGATTTATGGCATTTGTGCCAATCCTTAATTTGTGCAATTATTTCTGCTGTCACCTTCTGGGGCAAAACATGACTCGAAATGCTTCCATAACCCCCTGCAGGTAATAAATCTAACGTAGACCTAAGTCAGCGGGAAATGGGCCAGGGGAGTCAAGGGTGGGATCACCTCGTGCCAGTATTAGGCTTTTCTTAGACTGCTGACTTTCCCTCACTGTGCCCCTTTCCATGTCCCAGTGACCCCCAGATCCCTCTCCCACCCTGGGGGCACCGCTGATCTGCAGCTCAGTGGGAACACATTTTCCACCAAGGAAAGAGGGTCAGCTCTCAAGGTGCTAAGAGCCCCCTTGGCTCATCAGGGCCCTGACGGTGAATTTAGAGTCCTTCAGAGCTGGAGATGGATTGCTGCATGCATTTGTGAGAGAGAAAAATGAACAAAGAGGGAGGTCATGGAAAACAGCTGCACACATGGATTTCACACCAGACTCTTTGATAAGATCACTGCTCTTACAGATGCCCTGTGTCTATTTATACAGGAGTCAACCGGCTTTCCAACACTCCTCCTGCCTGCAGCCAATGCTCAAGTGAATTGCAATGTAAGAAAGGAGATGGTCCACTGGCAAACAGGAGGACAGGCAGGTTGCTCAAGGGGAGCGGAGCTTCTTGATGAAGGAGAAAGAGCGGCAATACGAGAGGAGACAGGGGCAGATAAAGAGAGACAGAAGGGTTTTGGAAGCCACTGCACCTCTAGTCCATGCAGGAAGTGGTCACTGACTTTCATATTAAAACTCCCTAGAGGAAAGGGGCCAAGGAACAGCCTCTGAGCAGGAGAGAGGGGGACAGGAGAACGAAGCCTGGAGCAATCCAGCATTTGCTGAGGTCGCCTCCTGCAACGCAGGTTGTCCCCGTATCTCTCTCTGCAACTTCTAAGACCTTGTACAGTCTGCTGTACCCACCCCAGCCCTCCACAAATCCTGGCAGGTCCTGAGGGACACAGCTTCAGTGACCTACTAAGTGAGGTAAGCCCTCCAGGCTGGATTTCCAAATCTTGACTGCTTTATAGAGCACCAACACCTCCAGGTCCATCCAGTGCTAGGGGTGAGCACATATGTCCCCCAGTAACACAGGAGAGAAGGGTGAGAAGGAGGTGTATGGACACCTCCCCCACTCTCCTGCCAACACCGATATGTCTCTTACACCCGTGGGGGTGGTGATGCCACACTGACACCAGACCTGCGGAGCTGAAACCTTCTGCAGAAAGAATCCACAAACCCTCTCCGTCTCACAATCTCCCCAACCCGACACACACCTGGACTCATGCCTTTGATTTTCAGCACGAAAAAACTTCTTTGTTTTTTGTCTTCCTAACACTGCAAAGCAGGACTTGAAAACACCCATTCAGACTATGGGGAGCTGGAAAATGTCTCAAAAGGTTGCCAGCAGCAGCCCAGTAGGACATACATTCATCCTCCATATAGCCCTTCTTAATCTTTCAAATATAATTAATTTTTTTTTTTTTTTAAATCCCACAGAAGCAGCAGGAGCAGATCTCCTCTCCTTCATTAGAGCAAACATCTTTAAAAATAAGACCCGAGGCTTTGTTTTGCCTGTTCTAATTTTCTGGCTAATAAGCTACAGCTGAGCCTCATTGGATATCTTAATAGTCCCATCTTTTTCCGTGAGAGAGGGGGGATCCATTTCAAATCCCAGCCCTTTATCACATCTGTTTTTATCAGGGCCCCCCATCCCCAGGAGCCGCTGACCTCCCTCATCACCCACTCCACGGAGGTCCCCCCTCCCGCTCCATCACTCTCACGCCTCCCGAAATCTGGGTTTCCCACCTGGATTGTGGGCAGGCAGCTCTTACCTTCTCGACGGCCGTTCCGCAAGCACTTCACCTTGGGGAGCTTGCCCAACAAGCGGCAGTCGTCAGCTTGGGAAACACAAAGGGAGGACATGTCACCCTCAGCCCTCATGGTGGCTCTGGCAGCAGAAATGGTCCTAGGGGAGACCGGGAGCGGGGAGAGGACCCTGTCCTGGACTGGCTGACGGCTTGTTAGGGCAATGGCACTGCTGGGGCACAACAGTCTTACCCCTCAGCTCATGCAGCATAAATCAGGGCTGGCAGAGCAGCAGTCTTCATAAAACTACTGTAAACCCAGCAGATTTACACTGACAACAGCCGAATTACACTGTAAAGTCAGCGTAGAAGAGCCGTGGTTGGGGTCATAGTCAGAGGTTTTGCACATTAATGCAAATAACTATCTTTGGTAGCTGCAAAGCAACACATAAGCCGTTTGATGCATGTCTGTGTGGCGGGGCAAGAGCCTCCTGAGGTGGCCTGCGAGCCCTGAGCGAGAAGAAAGGGATGGTCAAGGAGAGACCCGTGGAGCATCCAGGGGCCCCTCATGCCCAGGGCAGCAGCTCTATGGGGCAGAGAGGCCCCACAGCCACCCACACCCAAGCTAGGGAGGTCCTGCAATCCCACATGCAGTTGCTGCCATTGCTCTTGCCCCGGTGCTGCCTGCAGCCCCGGCATCCCTCCTCACCTGGATTTCTCCCAGCAAGAGCTGGGTCTGCGGGCAGGTGCACCCATCACAGCCCCCTCTACCTCTGCACACCCACACCGTGACCTCCACAAGCCCTTCGTGCCTCTCACCACTTCTCTGCCTCTTCTTCCTTGGCACTATAGACACACATATGCATGTGCCCCATCCCCACCACCCACCCCGTGCGCCCATATGGACCTCCAAGTGCTTTCATCCCCTCCAGTAATCTTTGTTGACAAGAGACATCACTGTACCCGTATCCCTAACTCCTCAGGTATAGATCTGTGTTGCTCTGTGCACACCAGGGCAGCAGAAGTGTCAGGGGCTGGCTATGGACCTACGATTGAGATTTGCCGGGAAGAGCGGGACCCCACGTGCAGAACGACTGCATCCCAGCGAATAAAAGGTCAGCGGGCAGAAAGAGGTGAGAAACGAGACACAACTGGGCAAGAGATAAAGGCACCAATTGCTTGGGGTGGGTTGGAGGGAGAAAACTGACCGTGTGTGTATAGCATATTATGCAAATACATGTATTTTATGTAAATGCATGCAGAATAGATGCCAGCAGGCTCAGACTATCACAGGAAAGAAGATGTAAGACAGCTGAGAAGCGCTGATTTCGAGTAGCCGAGGGGCTGCTCTAAGTTACACGGGAAACAGGCTCCCCCCTGGTGCCCTGGGATGAGTTTAAACCCAGCCCTGCTCCTTCTCCCCAGCTCATGCCACTGGGCATGCTGCAACACGGGAGCTGCTTTTCTACAAACCTTTCTCCTTTCAGGAAGGCAAGCGCTTTGCCTATTTAGCCAAATACCCAGCATTTACTTCCTCCACCCTTCAAAAAGCCTGCTCCGCTGTACGTCAGGGCAGCTCGAGTCCTTGCACCTGCTCCTTTTCTCCATCGCAGCCATTCCACCGGTCCCCAGACTTGCCTGGCCTGCCCCCCCCATGCACTGGAGTCGCTCCAAAGCTCACTGTAATCACTGCAACCCCTTCCCCTGGCTTCAGCGACTTCCCAGGGAGGTGTCGATGCCAAGAAGTGGGTCTCGTGTGAAATCTGTCCCTAATGCTCTCCGAGGCAGTGCCTATTTACAACATCCAAGAGCAAAGCGTAGATCCTTTTTTTTTTTTTAAACCTCTCTGGCTTTGTTTTCACATTTCCTGGTAAATGGCTACATTTTGCAGCTCCTTGAAATGTAAGTGCCATGGACTGCTCAGCCTAGGTGTATTTTATCATCCTTTTTATGCCCGAGAGGTTTTTTTGAGCATTTCTCTCAGCACCTGGATCTTCCACTCACCCATCTCACCGGGCAAGGTCTTTAGCTGTGGTGGTTCCCTGGGAGCCCCCAGGGCTTCAGCTATGGACTTCTGCTGGAGATCAGACCTATTGATTTCACTTGAGTCACACTATTAACTGGGAAAGAATGGCAGGAGGACGTGGGCTGTCTGTGGCATACAGCGCTATTTATAGTGCATCTCAGAAATGGGCAACCCATGCAGGAAATCCTCTTTACATGGGTGAAAAAAAAAAAAAAAAAAAAAAATCAATCAAGAGTTGCTGGCCACCTACATAAATGTATGCAGAACATATGCATACATCAAGAGGGTCAGACTATCATTATCCTGCACAATTCCAGTGGTGTCAACCCAGAATTGCTCCTGGCTGCAGCTGAAAGCCAGATCAAACATACCATGGCTGTGGCAGGATACAACTGGGTAAGGAATGGATTCACGTCTGCTGGGCATAAAAATTATTTGCCATGTGCTCTTCTTGTATTATTTTCACAAGAAGAGGTTTGATCATTTGGAATTTGAATTCTCCACGTGGTGATGCAAACCTGGCACAGCGGGGTTTGCTCTCCAGACCTACAGAGCTTTAAATTTCCTTCCACTTCAACAAACTCTCCCCCCTCTCTGTATAAATCCCAGTCTCTCACAGGCTCTTTCTATGTTAAAAGCGAGGGGCCAAACCGAAAGGGTCACTTACGATCATCACTGAAGTCATCCACTAGTATGATTTCATGGACGAGGTGCACTGGGGTGCGGTTCAGCACACTAAAGAATGAAGAGAGAAAAGCCATGACAGTGCTTGACCAACTCAACAACCCAGCAAACGGGGCGGGAAAGCCTAGGAACCGATCCCTGCCAAAGCACAGAAGACCAGGCTTGGATTTCCAGAAATGATATACTAGGTAAGACCCAGAAACCACCCCCCACCACCCCGCAGTAATCTACAGTGCCCAGCTATCAGCTCCCTGGAGCCTGATCTAAGAGCCGAGTGCCTGGTGTTCCTGGGAAATAGCTGAGATTCACCCTTACCACCTTTGTGAGCAAAAGCAGAGCGCCACATAAAGCCAGGAGAAACAGGCTGTTCAGCAACATGCTCGTCGCACCAAGTTTCCTAACGGGGCTTACAGCAAAGCTGCTGTCACCCCACCACCTCTCTCGGGGCTAATGATATGGTGTCCGCTGACAGCAGGGCCAACACAGAGAAAATTACCCAGCTCAAACCCATCTTTACAGAGCTCACAGCCGTGGCAGGACAACTCCTGTTTTTATCCGTGAGCTGACTGCATTTCAGAGACTGCCGAGAGGACAAGAGCAGGGTTGGAGCCCGCCTATTTAACGAAAGAGAGAGGCTGGAGGATGTGGTTCACAGCTCCCTCCAGGTGGACAGACACTGTGGAATGTGGCTGAAAGCTACAATCTTCCCTTAATTGTGCCACCGAGAGTTTTTTTATTATTATTATTATTAAAAAGTCTAGACCTGTTCTTCGCCTTTCTCGCATGATACAGAGGTCGGCAGAATTACATGCGCTTAAAATCCTGCCCCAGCAAAGGGTCAAGGCTGACTTCTTGAAGCAGAAACCCCAGGGCATCCCAAAAATCTCCTAAGTGCTTGACTTGGGCTTTGATGACGCCGCTTGGGTTGTACGGGCATTTCCAGCATTTAAACCTCTTTGCCTTCATCCTAAGCGTGGCTCCTTTTTCACACAGGATTTAAAATCCCCCCAAATTTCACACCTGAGTCTGCCTTCTGGTCTGGGTTAGAAAAAACCTTCAAACATCCCACTGGCATAAGAGGGCAGACACCCCACGGGCTAACAACCTTGAAGCCCCTGATGCCTCCAGATCCTTATTCACAGGTTTCCCTGGTCTCTCAGGCTCCCAAAGCTCCAACAAAAAGCCTGGAAGTCTGGAAAACCACATCCCTGGCCCAGACCCCAGTCAAGAGGGCTCCGAAGGGCAGGATCTCCGGGGCACCTGGGTGCTCAGGAGCCACCAGCCCAGCTGGCAGGAACCTGGAGGGGTCTCACGGCATCACCCCCGGATATCTGAGGACATTCAGCCAAAGGGCTGCATTTCTCTGATGGAACCTTCTTGATGAGAAACTGCAAGCCCACCCCACCCAGAAGGGCTTGGAGTATCTATGCCTATTGCCAGGTGCCTGCTGCCTGCACTGGTGCACCCCCATCCCACCAGGTGCTGGAATTACAACCCTCCAGAGAGAAAGAGTTGAGCCAGATATTTTTGGAAGGAGAACAGGACATCCCAAGGCAGATACTTGAAATGGATCCTCCCTCCATGGTTT
This sequence comes from Gymnogyps californianus, assembly GCF_018139145.2. Taxonomy (NCBI): domain Eukaryota; kingdom Metazoa; phylum Chordata; class Aves; order Accipitriformes; family Cathartidae; genus Gymnogyps; species Gymnogyps californianus. The sequence continues at coordinate 18,935,420 of NC_059473.1, forward strand.
GTTGGTTTGTTTTTCCCCCCCAGCAAAAATCCTGAAAAAAAGGGGGCTTTATCTCAGACCAGAGTGGGTAAGGCTGGCACCTCCCTTGTGGAGCTCCTCAGAAATCACTTCCAAGAATTACTTTCCCTGGAAACACAATCCCTGCCTCCTCCAGTTTCAGGATCTTGGCAAAAGCCATGATTTTCCCCCCACTTCAGATGCCTTGCATGTTAAGGTTGGGGTGGGGAGGAAGAGAAAGCCTCTGTCCCCTAAGCAACAGTCATGGTGGGAGCCCTAACAGCCGGGAGCTGCTGCGGCCACCCCGGCATCACCAAGGCTTGCACCAAGCAGGGTTAGACAACACCACCTCACCAACACCCGCAGCCCGCACAAAGTATTAGAAAAAGTGGCTGAACGCCCCTCCTCCCGCTGGGGCACACAGAACAATTTAGATGTGCTGTTCCCACCTGTCAAGTGTTTTTTAATTATTATTATTAATAGGTTTGTTATTTTTAAAAAATCCCCATATGTGAGAGCTGAGTTCAGCAAATTACCGCAGCTGAGCGTCAGTACAGAGAGACAGGAGAGCAATATCATGCTCAGTGGAATATTTAACAAGCGCTGATTGCCTGGAAACCTAACTTGGTGAAACCTGCAGGAAAGAAGCAGACTTGTAAAAAAGCCAGCAAAATAAATAAATAACCCGCTGAGAGCAGGAGGAGGGGAGGCAGCGGGCAACTTGAATATTCAAAGCCTGCCTCCGCCCAGTCTCCCCTATAGATTCAGCTGCCAGAAGTGCAATGCAGGGCTTAACTCTACAGCAAGGTGGTTGCAAAGGGGCTGATTCTGCTTTTGCTGGTACCAGCAAGAATAACTCAACCAAAACCACTGCACTGGGCTGTAGACTCAGACCTGGGCTCATAGGAGCACTCAGTGCCTTGGAGGAATTCCCCCCAGGGCACCTCTTATGGAAGAAAATCCAGCATGGACCGTTTTCAAGGCACTGGGCTGGGGAGGTGTGCAGCCCAGTCTCTGCTCAGCTGCAGGCTCCCGCTGTTCCCAGGTCAAGCAGTTTGCTGCCAACTCTGTGCCTCGGCTTGCTGCCCCCTAAATCAGGGATATGTCCCCTGAATGCCAACGATGGCCATCTGTGGGATGCAGAGGGCTGACCAGAGCAAGGGGGAAAAAGCCAGCAGGCTGACTGAAGAGGGAAGGATGTCTCCATGGGGTTAATGACAGACACCACCATGGGTGGTGCAGCATCCCCTGGCACTGTGAACAGCCTCACTCCACACCATCGCAGCCCTCTCCCATCACTTCCCTTGTGGGACTCGCCCACCGCACAACACTTTGCCAAATCCAGAGTGAACAAAGCCCTGGTGAGGGTGGTCCAAAGGCTGGGTCTACCACTGCTCTAAGGGACCTGGTGTCCACTGATTTCTACGGGCTTTGAGCTCATTATTGCCCTTGCAAGTCTGTGCACAGACACGCGCAAGCCCCAAAACTGTCGCTAAGCTAAGGGCCACTTGACGCAGGCACAAAGAGATCCACAGCAAAGGCTGCAATGCCGTGACCGCAGCCCGCTTCCCAACACAGCCGAGAGCAAGCATGCCGGCTTTTCAGCAAAGCCAAATTCATGTCTCCAACACATTTTCTACCTGTGCTATATTAATCACACAATAACGCACCCATGCCGCTGGAAACACAGGAGATTATAAACACCCCTCCTGCGGCGCTCCTCGGGGAGGACGGGAAACAGACACACCGAATCCTGCGCGTTTTGACGCTACAGGGATTTTTTTTTCAGATGGACTATAAAAGCACTTTTAAAAATTCAAAGCCAGCTTTTCTATTACTTGTGCCTTTGCTCAGCTTTGATTTTTTTTTTTTTTATACTTTCTTGTCTTTCTTTATGTGTGTGCATGGCTTTTTTTTCCTTTTTATATGGGTAAAATCAGAAGACAATATTTAGTGCTTTGAAGTCCTCTGTTATTTATAGATTTTTTTCCCCTGAAATCAAACATAGGTAGATATACTGCAGTGACGGGCATATTTTAACAAATCAAAACAGCTTTTAAGTTCTGTTGAGCCAGAGATCACAACACTTTCTCCCTTAAATTGCCAAAGGACCTGTTACCATCGAAATGAAAACTCATGCCTCTAGTCCAGAAAGTGCTTACGCTTACTCAACCCATTAAGACCAGATTCGCTGCTGAATTATCTTGAAAAGTTAATGCTGAAATTTTCTTTCTTTCAATGGATTTAGCAGACATTATGCAGATGTAGCCATGGAGAATTTCACCTTAAATTTTCATCGTAAGGTCCTTCTTCTGTCCTCCTCAACAATTTGTTGGGATCCTTTTCCACCTACGCAGAGGTAAGCACCAGATCCAACAATTTCATCTCCAAATAAATACCAGTGCAAAAGTCATCCTGACACGTAAGACATGGAAAATGTTTGCAGGGAGGAGTTCAGATCTTCTGACCAAAGGTCGGTATGCTTTTGGTCATCACCCAGAATACCAGTTGCTTTAGAGAGGTGACTGTGGACATTGATCCTCAGGAACTCATGAACCCATTAATTCTCTCCATGGCAACATACTGGGACTTGTTAGGGGGAAAAAAAAAAAAAACAAACCTTTGGGAGTATAATAAAGTGTCGAACGGACCAAGGGTCACAATTATCGAAATCAGACCAAGAGCGTGGAGAGAAAATGCCCACCAAAATGAACTGCTTCAACAACCCAAAATGGCTAATTATGTAGGAAGAGAGACATCACACCAAGAATAACCATAATGAGCTTTGATTACACTGCGGCTTTTGCATTTTATTCTTTCAAATACCCACCAAGCTCTTTGAAATTCAAGAGTTCTCTTATGTTAACATCAAAAGGTAAAAGCGCATGGAGGGCTGTGTACTTAGTCACTGTGAGAGATAATTAGCAAATTAAGAAAAAAAAAATGTCCAGGGTTTAAGCAAAAAGAAGAAAAAAAAAAGAAATAAAAAAATAGTCAGCACAAAGTGCTAATTATACAGTTTCTGCGCAACACCTGGCTTGTTTTTGCTTCTTTAATCAGACTCATTTCAGTTATGGCACAGACTCTATACGATGCCACCACTGCCTAAGGAAGGAGGCGCACAGCTTTGTCATTTCCCTGTCTCAGATGTGTCTGGATGCAGACAAGGTAGCAGCACGAGGGGAAGGTGTGAGGTGCTGGCTGTCCAGGACATCACTTCTTTTACTTACGAGCACTGGAAAATGGAAGGCATGATAGTCTCCCCACTAACTGATGATCTAAATATTTGATGTGGTATTCATAGCACTCGCATCAGGACTTTTGCCAAAGGATGTGTTTTGGTTTGTCAGCGAGAGGTAAATAATTAAGTCTCTTTATTCCTGTTCTGAGCTCCCCAGCTGCAAGTTTGAAGAATAAATAAATGAAGACCACGCAGCAGAGTAAACGGGACTCTCTCACCCTCTGCCCGGCAGGTTGCTGGCACGACAGCCTCCTACGCTCCTCTCCTGCCCAGCCTGCGCCAGCACTGACCGGCCATCGAGCTCCCAAAATTGCCTCGCTGGAGAAAGTCACAGCATGTTGGTCTCTGATGGTCCGGGAGCAGAGCACCACCCCAGGCTGCCTCCCCCAGCCCTGTCTCCAGGGCAGGTAGTGTTTCTTTCCCTGCCACTTCCAGGCATGCTCCCAGGGACGGGGCACGCACCAAGCCTTGCTCCCCGGGGACCTCCGCAGGGGATGCCACACCGCATCGAGCCCTGAAAGCACAACTGGTCCCCCAGCAGTGGCCACATCTCGGCATGTGAGCGAGCATGCCGATGCCTGCAGAGGAGGGACAGCAAAGGAAAGGGGATGATGTTCTCATAAGCAAGCCATGGAATAGGTCCCCCTAACCACACAGGGTTACATGATGGGGAGGCACTATTACCCATCGCTGTCGAGAGCCCCAGCACCCAGCCCGGCCCCAGCTGACGAGGAGCGCATCTCCTTTCCCGGCCACGCTGCTCCTTCCCCTCCAGTGACTGCTGTGGCCTTAGGGACATCCTTAAGCTCTCCCTCTGCAGGAGCTGGGCATCTAGAGCTGGGCAATGAGCCAGATTGCCTTCCTAAATCCAGGCTAGCATAGGAATGAAAGAGAGGAAAGAAGAAATTGTATTTTTTTTTTAAAAATGCCTCTGTATTGCTTATTCTCTCCCTTGCTCCTGCCTTCCCTCCTTGGGTTTATTCGCACGGTCCCATCCCTGTACTGTTGGAGACTCTCACCATCTTTAATGCATTGAGCTTTGGAGCTTGAAATATGTGAAACCGAACCGTGGGGGGATAAGAAACTTGCCCAAGGTCATTCGAAAAGCGAGTGGCTGAAACAATAACCCAATGGCAGTTTCTTCACTGTCTGCACAGAAAAAAAAAAAAAAAAAAAAAATCTCAAGAGCTACTTTGCTAGTCACCATCTCCTCCTTTCTGGCCTCTTCTCCCCTCTTCTATTTCCCTTTCTTATGACACCCATCCTCTGCTACCTGGACACTTGTACGTATTCACAAGCATAGTTACATATGCATTTATAAATGCTGACTACATCATTTGCAGAGATTTGGGCATTTGATTAATTTAGCTTTTCTTTTTTTTTTCCCCTCCTTTTCTTCCAGCTGGCAAACAGTCAGAGAAAAGATCATGAAACTTTTAAATTAATTCATTATTCAACATAGTCCACTAGCTTTTCTCAATAGCTCTGACAATGCAAATTGTTCATAAACGAACCGTCCCAAACACTCGCAACGTGACTTGCATAAGGAGTGCTGCTGAGGCCACGTGTTGGTTCCTCTGCTTCACGGGTCAGAGCACTCGCATCCTCACCAAGAGCCACATGCAACACACTGAGCCTGCAATACAGCTCAGCCTCAGCACTCGGTGAGCATTAAAGCTCTCAAGCACCTAGGAAAAGCATAGGAATAGCAAAATCCCTCCTGCTCATCATGTGCATGGTCCCTCCTGCAAGAGCTGATTTCGTCCCCTGCAAGGGGGTGCCTTCACCAGCATTTCCCTCTGCCATGCCTCCGTGTTTACATAGGGTCCTGTAAGAAGTGCTCCCTTTGGGGGGACGGTGCCCCATCACCCATGGCTTTGAACAAGCCAAGCAATGTCCCTTTGCCCTGTTTCTTGCTCCTGCCATGGTGGTTAACTGAGAACATTCACTTTGCAATGAGGCTGGAAAACGCAACTTGCTGGAACTCAGGAAACCAGGTTTGCAACCCAAAATCCTCCACCAGCCACAGACAAATCACCTCTCTGTTGCTCAGTCTGTCCGTCTGTCACCTGGGTTATATCAAGAGCACACCGTGGAGATGTACTGGGGAGAACAGGGTAGAAGTAGTGCCCATTTTACTCACCACTGTGCTCAAAGCACTTGGAGACACTTGGCTACAGACTGCTCCAAAAGGCACAAAGCAGTGTCAGGAGGACAGAGTTTGTTTTGAATGGCCATGGAAAATGATCCATGTTGTTACAGCCACTTTGGGATGGAGTTATCTGGAAGATCTAATTAAACTAAGCATTTGCCGAGCAAGGGGGAAAAAAACAGAGCAGTCAGAAGGCACAGCAAATTAACCTACAGAGGCTGAAGAGGCAGATGAGCTTTCAGCTGGGTCCAAAAACAGGCAGGGAGGTGGCAATACGTGTAGAATCACGGCCGGAGAGGAGCAGAGCAGAAGCCACGTCACCAGCATGACTTGCCACCAAGGGCTGGTACCCCTAGGGCCAGCTGGATCAAAGCAAGCCTCAAAGTACTACATCCAGGAGGAAAATGGCGAACCCTGATGCCAGGAGGCCACCTCCAAACCATGTGGACCAGAAAAAGGAGGGTCAGCTCAGGAGAGCTCAGGATCTCAGCCCAGGGAGAGGCAGGGGAGATGGGGACCCAAGGCTGTCAGCTGAGTTCCTCACTGCCTGGGCTTGCCTCTGCGGTGCAGCTCAGTGGGATGCTCTGCGGGGCTCTGGCACCATTTGGAGATCAGCCTACAGGAAAGAGGGCTCAGAAGGGGTCCCAGAGCTGGGGAAAACCTCCTCACAGACAAAACATGAGTGCTGGAATTGCCGGGGCACGTGAGCGGGGAGGAGCAGTGCATGGGAGCAAAGCTGTGGCGGAAATCACATGCAACTGGGTAAGGAAGGCAGTAAAGCCACCTAATCAAGTCAAGCAAAGCAAAGAAGAGGAACAAGGAAGAAAGTCTTTTTAGAGCTGGAAATCAGAAACTTCAGAGGACAATATCCTAGAGGAAGAAGGAAAAATTCAAACTACCTGTATTTCTAACCTTGCCATCATTGCAATGAACAGTTCTCTAATGAAGCCAGATATGGGGGATCCAGGCATAAGAGCCATATCATGGGTCTAACATCTCTCATGTGACAACATCACTCATGATTGTACCTGCCAGGACAGTCAAGTGCTGAGTTGTGGGGAAAATTGAGATTAAAGTCCATCCCTGCACATCCTATATCTCAGGGGCTAGAGGACTGCACTTGGCTTTGCTTTGCCACCTCTGTTACAATGGGTTCTGGAGGACGGTAAACCTATGCAAGGCACTGCAAAGATAAAAGAGAAGGTCCAGGATCAAGGAGGTGGTACATAGCACCAAGTGTCAGTGCTACGCACACCTGAAATCCACACACCCTAGAGAGAGAAAGTGGTGATAGATTATTAAGTGTGAAGTGAAGGAGACGGGATTGGGCATGAAACCATAAAGCAAAGCAGGAATTCAATTTCAGGACTGTCAAACTCACTTGTGGCACTGGGTGCGTTCACCTGAGGAAGGATGCAGTTTTCAGAGGAGAGCCCAGCGAGGACGTGACAGTGAACAGGGCACAACTGAAGCCTCTCCCAGCCAGCAACCCCAGTCTGACCAGTACCGACGATGGCAAGGGGTCTCTGGGGATGCCAGGGTTTAACTGACAAGGCTTGCAGCAGGGCACAAACCTTCACTATGTGAGCATGAGACACACCTGCAAAACACTTATTACTGGCACAGAGCAGAGCACATGCAAGCTTGCTACATAGGAACCCAGCAGCCAAGACCTGGAGATAGACCCCTCAACGGTCACTAAATCTTCCTGCAAGAGAACCTGCAGATTCAAGGCACACATTGGGATTAAATGCTGATTTCAAAAACCTGTGATGAAAATGAAGCCTTTAGTCTATCCACTACAGCAAAACACGGCCAAGAACAAACTGACAAATGAAGGAATGGCCACATGCTCAGAGCGCTCCACCATGTATCCAGAGGAGTACAGAAACCATCCTTGAAAATCTAGTCTGCATGTGCAACATTAGGGCTTCTCAATTAGCAAGCCTTTCTGGCACTCGATGCGTCACTGGAGAAGCTCAAACACCAGTACCGGAGCAGACATCTGCAGAATAATAGCTGTCCCTAGAGGACTGGGACAAAATACAGCTGAGCACTGATACCCAGCTGGATATAAAACCTCTTATCCCAGACTCTAATCTTTTGCTGCTCCCCCAAGAGCGCCCCGTGCTAGACCCTGCAAAGGGAGCACAGCTACTTACTTTCCTGAGCATCCCACTGTAAAACCTACTTCTCAGAGACCAGCTTTCACCCTAATTTCTCCCGGTAATCATTTGAGACCGTAGCTGGTAGGTCCAGTCCTGTTGCTGCGGTGAGTGCAAACAGATTCTGCCTTTAACCACGAAAACCTCTAGCCCGCTCACCCTTTTTTAAGAGCGTTTATAAATAAGAGCATTTCCAGCAAACCAGGAGCTCTTACCTCCGAATCGTCCTTAGCAGGGTTGACCTGGCCTCGTTGTGGAAGGTGATGATGACGCTGGTTGGCGGGAGGTCCTGGCGATAGTGCAAAGTTGTACACCTGGGAGGGAGAAAGAGGAAAAGGCTGCTCAGGCGCTGGAATTCAAAGTGGGAGCTCACTTCATTAACGCAGGCAGTGGAGTCCATCAGTAGATAGTCCTCCAGCTGCTATTAAAAAAAAAAAAAAAAAAAAAAAAAAAAAGTTTTTCTGTGTGAATCCTCTCTGAAGGAGTCCAGAAACTGCCAAGTAAGTCACTGAGGATTAAAGCAGCAAAAAGAGCTTAACTGTCATTAATAGGAAGAGATGAGAAAGGAGGCACCCAGCTTGCAGCCCTTTTCTCTAACCATTGCTTCCCAGCTAGCACACCCTCCTGGTGCCACCAGCCTCCCCCATCAACAGGCAGCGGGAAGACAAAGGCCCTTGGTTTTTATACCAGTTAAGGCAACACCACCTTCAGCAAAGATGCTCCTCGCTGACGTTAGCATGATGGGATCAGAAACGAGTCCTTCAGGCCAAAGGTAAGGCACAGGCAAGATGCTGGCAGAAGGCCAGCTGCAAGTCTTATGCTGCCTTAGTGGCTTTGTAGCTTCATGGGGCTTTTGGTGTCATCCCAGAAGTACTGGGTTATCGTGACGACGTTTTTTTCTTTCTTAAACTGAGACAGGGGCCCAAGCACTCTCGCACCCACCCGGCTGGTGGCACCGGCAGAGGTAAGAGCACCATTGCAGCTGCAGCTCCGAGCCACCTCATTCCCACCTCCCAAGGCAGCAATTTCCACTGGCCAGCTGCAAGGTAAGCCAAGTCCTGTTTCTAAATTGATTGTTTCCTTATTCATTCTGCCTTAACGGCATAACCTGACTACAGGGAAGATTGGGATTTAGCACTTTCCAAGCCAGCCTGCAGAAGGTGAAAACCCACAACTGCAACCACAGCCCCTGCTGCCTCTTTCCCAGGAGGAAACATCGTAGACTCTGTAATTACTTTGACCTTTAGCTGATGAAATTTGTGGCTTTTATAGACCAATGCCAACATATTCCTAGCTCAGGAAATCCAGATACACCTCTTACATCTGTGCTGCTCTTTCCTGGTCCCCGTCAGTCCCTGTGACGGCCTTAAGATGACACACCACAGGCAGGAGGGCACCGTGTGCCCAGCCTGAGGAGCTCCCCATCACAGCCATCGTGTCCCTTCCCATCCACATGCCACTCGCCTGCTCTTGTGTCACTGCCTGGGTGCTACCACTACCATAATCAAATGAAGCAGGAAAGAGGACTGAGCAACGACTCTTTCAACAAACGATCAGTTTGCTCCCCCAAAGCTCTGGACCACAGTATCTGCAAGGCGAAGTAAAAACAGATGGAAAAGTTAAGTTGGGGATGGTGAGGAGAAAGCAAGTAAGAGTAGCTGGGTATTGCTGGTTTATGCTATCATCAGCATGGCATGTTGCACCTCAGAAATGCCAAAATGCTTGACATATTCGTTTTAACAAGGTTTTTCATCTTTTCATTTTGAAATTGCATTTCTGATTATTTACAAAGTGAACTAAATGAAAGGAAAAAAGAGTGTGCAACAGGTGAAATAACTCCAAAGATAAGAAAAAAATTACACCTTGGGTAGGACAAAATATTTGCAAGCTCACGCTAAATCGGTTGCTGCTTTCTCTCATTGTTTCACTCAAAACCTTTCCCAAATCCTGCCTCAACTTGACCAAAGCAGATTTCTCATTACTACCCTGTTCTTTCAGCATAGTCACCAATCCCAGAAAATCATCATTGAACCAATTCTAATTCTAGGTCCATCCTCAAAGGACGCCAAAGTTGCATGGCTACTCTGCATGCAGGAGAAAATTCAGTAACATTGCCCCGTGCGACAACACCCTCATTCATCAAAGGTACATCTCAGGGATGCTAAAAACAGAGGGTTTCTGCATTATTAAACAGCACTGGGTCATGCCCCAAGCTGCTCGTCTGGGTCACTGTGGCCCCTTGCATCATCCAGTAACCAACTTCAGCTGAGCTTTCCCAACCTGATATGATGAGAAAGAAGCTGCTGCTTGGCGCCTTTTTTGCCACGCTCAGGCTCAGCTCTCGCTTGCTTTGCAGAGCTGCAGGGACAGACTACGACAATTGCTCTCCCTGTGCTATTTATACACCATTATCTCCTAACCGTTCCCAGATGCATGTCCTTCCACCCACTTCCAGCACAGCATCAGGAGGGGTTCTGTGGAACAAACAAGGGAAGCTATTTCTGGAAGAGAATGAAAGAGGGTGAAAAATATAAAGTCATCAATACTTATGTTATAACAATAGTTAAGGAGCTAATAAATAAAGCCACAGCGGATGCGTGCTGTATTACCCACCAGTGGGAGTGCTGGGGATATTGCACGCTGGCTGAGCCTGCCAGCGGTGCGATGAAGGCTCCTCGTGCGTGACAACAACTTCCTTTTAAAACTCCAGATGTCTATGAACCAGATCAGCCTAACTAGACAACGTGCATGTGGGAAACACTGAAATATCACATATGAGCACTTCCAGAGCTTGGTCACTGGCTCTGCGACTCACCCCTGACTTCTGTCTAACGAGGCTTGTCGCAGCCCAAAGACAGGACCGATGACTGCACTGCTGCTACGGAGCAGGCGGGGAACTGGCAGCACCCCTAGACTCGCTTCGCCTCTGTGACCAGCACTGCACCGCAGGTGGGACTCGCCTCTCCAAAAAACAACCCGAAAAGAGTTAGGCTGAGCTGCTGCATCTGCCAGGGCTCCTCTGGGGTCCCAATGTGGCCCTGACTCTGCCCTTGCCCAGGATTTTACTCCTGGGCCTTTCTTTCAGCAGCCCTCCCAAAGTTTCCTCCAGTTGGTCCCTTATCTTTTTTTCCTTCCTCCCCCAGTGTAACTGCAGCTAAACATCCTGGCTCCCCAGAAGGCAGATTTCAGTTTAAGTTGTTGACTACAAGTGTTTTTTTGGCACTTGCTTGGGTAATAAAAACCACAGCTTGGAAAAGCATTAAATCCAGCACGTCCAGAATTATTTTGTGTGACAATTACATCTGGGGTAATTTCAATTTAATACCTCACTGCAAGTGAAAACTGCAGCATGCAGCCCTAAAATTGCTGTAATAATGAAAATAAACATGCTAAGAGCTGCCTGTGCTACCTCAGGCTGTCACTGGATAAACGTTTTGTGCTGCTTATGGTATTTCATAGGTCACCCAATTGCCAACATGAAAAAAAACCCAAAACAACACCCACAACATTTTCAGGAAACCAATGAAAGTCTGAGGGGTTTTTTTTTAGATTGTTCCAAAAAAAAAAAAAAAAAGGAAAAAAAAAGTAATAACTGCATTGCTTATATATGCAGTGTATTGAAACTCACTGGCTAAAGTCATTTAAAGTTTCATGCTTTGAAACCTTGCAGCAGGACTGGGGAGCAAACTTAGCACAGCAAGTGCTAGCAGGAACGCTGCCAGGCTGAACTGCCTGCAACGTGGGCTGTTCCACCAGCTCACAGCATCTGGGGGGCCAAAAGAAGACAGAAGCTAGGCTGGCCTGCCCTAAAAACCCCAGAGAGCGCATCCAGCCAGAGAAACAATTATTATTTCCTCCTGGAAACCCAGAAGTCAAACTTTGGTTTGATGGGAAGTTTCACTTTTCCATTTTAAGGTTATTTCCTATTCAAGTTTGAAACAATTTCACAATCAAAAAGTTAGGAAAGGGGCATTCTGGCTGTAGATATCTTAAGAATCACCCTTGGAAAATCCCAGCCTGGATGGGCTGCTCACCATACCTCCTTCAGGGTGGAAGGAGCAGCATATCTCATCTCCATGTTCCCAATACGCCGTTAACAGCTCAGGAATAAATTATGGTGCACTCATTTGCAGGGACAGGGAGCAGACGGCCAGAGCCCTGCACTCATCAGAGGAATCGCAAAGCCCTCCTGCAAAGTCCCAAACTTTGGACAGGCCTCTGAAGTCCCCCACTCTGGTGACTTTTTTCTTGGGTTGCTTCAACCCTTGTGCTCCTGGTGAGCGATGGGGTATCACACTCCGGTGGCCTCTGCACACAGCCGCCCCTGCATCCCTAGAGGTCCTCCTGATGGGGCAACGCACGCCCATTCCCAGGGCATTTCAACCCGTTTTATGTTTAAAATGGCAGACTTAACTCATAGTGCCCCTCACCAAACCAAAGCCCACCTTGGAAACACTGCTACGCAGCACAATGGTAAAGACTAATGGTGTGAACAGAGATGGATCCTGTTCCTCAACCCCTCCTGGTCCACCCCTGGGCTCATCCAGAGTGTGTTTTCTCCTTGACATCTGTCATCACACACCCACAGAGCTGCACCATGTCTCCCAAAACCCACCTCTCACGCTCACCCTCTCCTGCACCTTGTTAACTTCCTTCAAGAGATGATTATCCTCATCCCGCTCCCCCAGCTTCCCCTGCCAGGCTTCTGCTCATTCCTCTTTTCTGCTTCGATGGCCATCACTTGCCAACAGCTCTGCTTTGAATTTTTAACGTTTTCCATGAAGTCCAAGCTCTCCCTCAACACAGCTTACCACTTCCAAAGTGCTCTCTGCATATTTATTTCAAACAGCCAGCCACATCAGACCGAGCTACACCATCTTTCAACTCCCTCCTGCTCCTCTCTTCTCCTTGGAAACATGTGGGAGAGCAGTCTCGTCTCCACACTGTGCACTCAGGGGGCTCTCCCTCTCACATCAACCCAGAGGACAGGGACCTGCCATCAGAAACAGCATGGGTTCACACCACCACCGATGGACAAACCTACAAGCACTTTGGGTTTCAGATGACGTTCCTCGAGTCTGACTCACTCTCCGAGCTTGATGGCTCTCGAGTGAAGACATGTGCAAGAGACATTCATAGCAATGCAACTACCATAAGCTGCATATTATAGACTTGGACGCTCCACCAGAAGCAGAGAAGAACTTGGTGGAGAAAGGGGAAAAGCATAAAAAGTCCTTTTAGCTCACAGAAAAAGTGAACTAAATTACACAAATCTCCACAGCAACTTCAAGGAAGAGTTAATACTAACATCAAAGCTCTCAGCTCACACCCATGCTGGAAGACGAGATCTTGCCAGCCTGGTGCACACCTCTGAAGCGACTCAGCCAGTCAGGACCAGAGCAAGCCTCTGTTCCAGTCTGGCCTTGGGCTGGACCAAGTCATCCATGCCTGGGAGAAGCTTCTACAGCTTTCCTCAGGCTACACACCAGTCAGTCAATGACTACCTCCCAGCGACCTTGCTGTCACCCCACACCCAGCCAGAGAGACAGAGTGGCAGGGAAAGTGAAGGAGAAAAACCAGAGATGCTGAAAACACGTCTGTACCTTACCAAAGGGACAGGAGCCAGTCTGCTTCTGGAAATGGGTGGCAGTCCAGGAAAGAAAAACAAAGAGAGCTTTCTTTTACCATTTTTCTTTCTTATCATGAAAACCAGCTCAGCCCTCTCTGGTTTGAGCTGCTTCACCTAACTATTGTGGCTGGGTGTCCTTGGTGTAGTCACTGCAATTCGTCCCTCCAGGACCCCAGAGGAAACTGGAGCAAGTCTTGACAACCAACCAGGTGTGAAAAATTACTCCCTTGGAGGAAAATGAAAATTACTGCCCTAGGGAGCAAGGAAGCCACACACCGTAGGCAAGCAAACAGTCGCTGGTGGGAAGGAAGAGATTAGAGCCCCAGCTGCCTTCCCCCGCCAGTAGTGAATGTGCCCAGGCTCCGCACACCTGCAGGGATGGCAGGACATGCGGGCACCTTGGTCATACCTCTCAGGACAACCTCTCAGGGTGGCATAGCCCCCAGCCAGTGGGAAACCATTGTACCTAAACCCTACCTTCGAGATGAAGCAAAATTACAGGCAACTTCCATGAAAATACTCTAAAAATAGGGACCCTGGACATGTTGCAATTAGAGCTATATAGCAATGTATGTGCCAACTCATATGGAAGCTAATGAGTTCACAGAGCTTACTGCTGGACAGGACCGTGCACTGTCTCACCTGACCTCTGGGTAACACGGTCTCTGGCATTTTTCCCAGTTATCCATGCATTTCTCAGTTATCCATGCATTAAGCCCAGTGACTTGTGTCTGACTGCAGAGTACCTTTCAAAATATCATTACTTCATGCCCTCCAGAGATGGGAAATCCAAGCAGCACTGTTCACGTTACAGTCAACGCATCAGTCTCGTACGACAGTGTAAACGGGATACAATTCAGTATTTGCATGACTGGAGCACATAGAGGGGTCAGTGGCCTTCTTCATGACATTCACCTCCCATCACCACCCTTGGTTCTTCTTGGCTTTCCCCAAGCCATCCTTCCTGCACGTTACCTCAAAATATTTTGTCACTCAGCTTTGAGAGACCTTCAAAATCCTACTTTGTCTCCCCAAGATATGCCAGCACCTCCTCCTCCTTCTATGGGTATGCTTTGCACCCCCTCAGTCAGGATGAGGCTGCCAAACGGAGGGCTGACCATGCCCTGCCTTGCTGCACATCTCCAGCACCACCATGCATCATGTGCACTGGTTGGCACCCGGGACCATGCCAGGGGATGGCTGCTAGCAGCGAGCAGGCTGCTTGCACATCCTGCACTTGGGGTCAGGTCTGGGACAAAGATCTACTGAGAAAGCTCTGGGGTTTTCTCCATAACGCCAAGAGCTTTGATGCTGACTGCTCCACCAGTACACACCACAATTTGAGCATGAATGTCACTGCTCAGAGCACATATGTGACCTTTGTGGCATGATAGGAAGAGCAATGGCTGCAGGGATTGCCACCAGCTACGGACCCTCTTGTGTCTATCCTGGTTCTGCAGGTCCACCTCAGGCTGGCCGTGACCGTGGGCAGGTTGGTGCTACCGAAACACCAAAAGGCCTGGAGAAAAGAGAGGCTGAAAAACCAGCTGGAAGGCGGAGGACTCTGGAAAGCAGCTGTGCCAAAAGGAAAGAAGAAGGGACAAGGAGTCAGATGTCAGCTGGCGATGCCACGTGATTGCAGGGAACGCCAGCTCAAGTTTGGCTTGCCAAAGTGAAAAAATACCCTTGAGAAAGGTCAGTGGGACTTCTCTGTGCTGGACTGGCATGCGCATCAGGTTTGCATTCCCAAAAAGGGACTGAAAAATCCCCAGGGTGGCATGCAACAACCCCAGTGACTGCTGGGGCTGGGAGAAACCGGGGCGATCCAAAGAAAGGAATCCCCGGTTGAGAGACGACTTGGGGGTGTGCAAGGGCTTGAGCCAGGGTGAGGCGGCACATCTGCAACAAATATTCAATGGTGGTTAGCATCAGAGTTGACAAGGAATTATTTAGCAGGCTTTAACAAGATGTAATTGGATAAAACTGTAAGGAAGATTATCAGGAAAACACTGCCAGGGCGCTGAACCAGTTCTGGCTGTAGATTAGACTCCCAGAGGAACCTGTCCAAGTCCCCACCTCTCCCCTCCCCAGCACATGCTACCACAAAAATACTAGAAAACGCGCAAAAGAGAAGAGCCCTCCTGAGGACAGGAGAAGATGCAGCCGCTGATGAAAGAGGTCTTCTCAGCCTCTGTGTTCTTCTGAAGTCAATGCGCTACCATGAATGTGATGGTCACAGCTAGTGCTTGCCTGAAGGTAAGCAGCTCCAAGCATTGGCAGGGGACCTCCACGCACGCTGCCCACCAGGGCAGGGACCTGCAAATGGGAACCCAGGTTCAGCTGAACTGCGGGTTGACCTGAGAAGGTCAGTCTTCTTGGGTTGACCAAGAAGGACATTTTTCTACACAGCTTCTGGAAATTGAAACAGTGCTATATTTGGCTAGTGCACAATTAGTATTTCCTCTAACTCACTGCCGCATTTGGTCTCCTTCTTTCTTTCTTTTCCTTGCAAGATAGATATCTAAAAAATTAATCAAACAGCTAAATTCGAAGAAAGGGGGAAATGCAAGAAGGCAAAAATAACCTTCTGTGCACACGACGTGCTGCTGCCTGCAAACCTCAAAACTGATGAGATGATGCATTTATAATTTATTAAAAATTCACTGGATTTTTGTCTTTGGAAAAGGGGAGGGGGAAAAAAAAAAGAGAACCTACTAAAAAGGAAGGAGAGAATAGCACGGCTGCATTTAAAAACAAGTTAAACCAGATTGTGTGTCTTGATGTTCTGAGCAGCTCATTAATAACTCAGACTTCTAGGGCCCTCCACACAGATTCAGGGTCTGTCTTGTTTCTTGACTCCCCCCTCCCTTCCTTCCTCAGAACTGAGGCAAAAAGAAAAAAGGAGCCAACAAAAATGAAAAAAAAAGAAAAAAAAAACAAAAAAAGAACCTTCTTTGTTTTCAGTATAATTTTAAATTGTGGCCAAATTTCTGATGCCAGTTTTACTGGAATACCAGAGCTGACATCAAAGGTTTTCACCTGGTGAAAGTAAAAGCAAAATCTGGCACCTTGCACCTTCCTGGAAAGCCACCAATCCTTCATTAAAGATCTTTAGAAGCCAGGACAACCTGAAATTACATTTCAGAGGGTCAGAACCACGGATGTAAAGATTCATTAGGGAGGACGCTTTCTGACCAGAGCTTCCTGGCACCACGTGGCAAATCAAAGCAGAGAAAGTCCCCATCCCCACAACGCCTCCTTAGTCATAACTGGAGAACCACAAACCCAACTCCACGCTGTGATAGCTCAAAAACACTTTAAGCATGCAGGGATCTGCAGCACTTACAGCAAAAATCCTCCCAAACAGCCCTGAAACACTTGTGATCGTCCTTTTGCTACAGTTGATGGAGTAGGACTTTAAGGCACCGGGTAGCTGAAAAAACAAACAAGAGTTTGATGGAAGAAACTGTCTCATGGCCTTAATTATCAATAGTAGTGAGCCTCAGAGAATTAGTTCCATCGCTTACTAGTACTCGACTTCGATTTCAGCCTACGCAAACATACTGGGTCAATAGAAATACCGAGACAAGCACAGAAGTTAAACAAACAACTTCATTCTGTCAGAATTACTTGGAGCAAGTTATCAAAGTAATCAATGGCATGTAATAACTATAAGACAAGTGGTCAATACGTTACAGCAGTCAAAGGCAGAGGATGGCTCTAGCAGAGAGTGATCAATGGCACCCCGGGAATGCCGAAGCACTTGGTGATGAAGTGATGTCCATCATGAAGTCATCAGTGGGCCCTAGTACTGTTCAGGTGGGCGCCGCATTGCTCCCTGCGAAGGACACTGAGACAAGCAAGGCTTTCTCTTCCCTATAAAAACCCCAGGATCTTCTCTGTTCCTTGTAGGGAAGGAGGCACATGGAGTTTAAAGAGGAGACCCCATGCCTCCATGGATTGACCAGCGTTGGCACGCCCACCCTGAGGGCTACAGCTGGGGCTGCGGTCGATCCTGGTCTATCAGAGACCCCCCACCCCTCCCTCCAGCAGGAAGAAGCCCTCTGCCCACCACAGTGACTGCCACGGCGATACCACGTCCTCCCACCGGTGGTTCCTGCAGCTGCCGACGTGCGTTGCGGCATCACTTCCATTCCAGCACATCTGTTTGTTCCAGAGGAGCCCAATGTGTACTTTTCATCTGATACTCAAAATCACTTGCTTTTAAATACAGCCTGTCATTTTTAGATGACTAGACGTGTCAAAAACATTTGAGATCTAAATGAAATTTTTTCCTCTTCAGGATGAGAAAAACAGATCTCTTTGGCCTTAAGTTTTCCTGTATTTTTACTTTGAGATTCACCGAGAGCTTTGCTTTTGGTTTATCCTGAAATTGCTATCTCCTGTCTTTTCTTGTTCTTAAATAACCAAAGAACCAAAACATGGTTATTCACTCAGCTCTACCGAGCCCTGTCCACCCACACAGCCCCCAAATTCAGGTTCCAGAGACGTGGCACTGACAACATGGACGTAACCCAGGTGTGGGGAGTGGAGCACATCGCACTACCCACTCCGTCTCCGTTTCCAGCTTCAGCTTCTCGAATGAAAGCAGCGGTGCCCGTGCCCAGACATAGTTCATCTTGAAATGGAGCAGTTCGTCCTCAGGGTGCAGTGACTGGCAGGTCACTGTCTTTTATTAAATTCCCAGCTCTCCCCGCTCCCCATCCCCCATCGTGACAGGGACACGCAGAAAGATCACCGCACCACAGACAGACATCTGGGGAATGAGCTTTTATCTCCGGGTGAATGTCGCGCAAGTGGAGCTAATTAACTGGGGCTCTGTTTTTGAAAAAGGTTAATATTTTATCACATGTCTTCTGTCTTGAGGAATAATTAGCCCTGGCAGTACTAGCTCTGCCATTTCCCAAGGGACTGAGCGAGAGACTGGAGGCTGGAGAGAGACACGTGGTATTGATGGATAGACAGCATCTCAACTCTGGGTGAACAGTACATCTAACCAGCAGTTACTTCTCAACACAAACTAACCTCCTGTAGAATATTAACAGAGGCAAACCCTGCTCCAAAGGCTGTACATGTTCTGCTTGTCCTATTCTATGCCCTGAGGAACAGGAGATGCTTTAAACCAAGGCACTGCGACTCAGCCAAGAGCTTCACAGCTCTGGCACCGGAGCACCAGTCCAAGCCCCTTCTCCCCAGGGACCGCCACCAGCGCCAGCTCTGAGGCAGTCTCTTCCCTCGTTGCTCCGATGCTGCCCGTCTACACAACAAGAGGGAAATCGCAAGGGCTCTCCTAACTCTTCCATCCCAATGACAAACCCATTCGCATGGGGGGAACCAACCACTGAAGCAAATTCCCATGGGGACTGCGGAGAAGAAGGTCCTCCCAGTGCTTGCACAGCAGCCCTCATCAGGGGGTACAGCGCACAACGTCTCTCCACGAGGCTGCTAAGAACGGGGCTGGGATGCAAGCAGGCTAAATGGAGGAACTGGAAAAGGACGAGGGAAGGGTCATTTTGGATCGACCCAGAACTATTTTGTGCATGCATTTTTCTTGGCAAAATGCAACGGACAGGTGGGTGGGGAATTTCCAAAATGAAATCAAAACTGTCTCGTGGGGAAACAAAGCCAAAATAACTTAGGTGAAGGAAATCTGTCGCCTGGGGGGGGGGGGGGAGAAACTGTTTTCATCTTTTTTTCTCTCTGAAACAGCAATTTTTGGCAAGCAAAACATTAGTCCAACCAAAATAAAGGTGTTCTCCAGGGAAGGGACAGCTGGGATGGGGGCTGTGCCTGCTCCTGAGTGAGCTCCTCGGACTCTTCTCAGCAGGATGCCTGTCCCATGCATATGCTCTTCCTACCCAGCGAGGCACTGTGGGGCTGGGACAAAGGACAACTTGGAGAAACAAAACACAGCAGTAGGAAATTTAATATTATACCACAGTGTTTGCTGGAACAGTCCAGAGCCACCCCCACTGCCAGGAGCCAGACTCCGAGACACCGAGGTCCTACAGGCTCCCCCGGTACCCACACTGCTGATCTCTTTTGCCCTGCAGACACCTTTTAGCCGAGACCACAGCTCAGAAATCATTTCTGCTCACTGTGCAGACAGGTGCCATAACTCACACTCCTAGCACAGCTCTTTCAGATATAACTAGCTTTGCCCTCCAGAAAAAAAATGAGTAACACAGCCACTTAACTGACACATCCTCTTGCATTCAAAACACTCGCCTATACATTTCCATCAGCTCCTCATGCAGTCTAGCTCACTCTTCCACTCCTTCCCAAGAGTTGCCCTCATCCTTCTCACTCAAGAAAAAGAAAAGGAGGGGGGAGGAACAGCACTGCAAATCCACCGCTGCAGAATAAGCACTGTCACATTTGCCATTTCCCTACAGCATCCATGATTGAGACACAACAACCCTGCTCCTGAAGAAACACCAGCCTCCCCCTGCCCCTACCCCAGCATCCCTTCCCAGTACCATTTTTAATTAAGGCCCCTCAGCCTGCCTTTTCTCTAGGCAGCCCCTCGAGATACAAAGCCACGGCATCTCATGGCACTTCAGATCCTGCCCCCTTGGTGACCACGAACGTCCAGCGCCAGAGCCTGTGACTCCAGAGCATGATTCGCAACCTGGGATCAGTTGAGCTGTGGTCTGAAAACCTGAGCAGAGCCACTGTGCTGCCAGGGTGAGGAAGACATAGCACCTCCGAAACCAACAGGGTAGCTGTCCTTTCGCTATGATGCAGTTAGCCTGGTGGCAATGATTACCCTGTGTCTCTGCCAAGGAGGCGGTGTTGACTGACCTGACCCACCATCTCCGGCTCCAGGGAGTGAAGGGCAGAGCGGCATCACAGGCTGCCTCAGACATCAGAGCAAAATCTGGGGTTGGGTTGGGATCTCGGCACTTGGAAGCCTCTCTCCTCCCCAGGGAGGTCTGCGCACGTCACGCGGGGTGGTTAGGATGTCGATGAGGTCCAGGGAACACACTAACTCCCAGGACAAGCACCGGCAGAGCCGGCACGGACCGTGGCAGAAGCACGGTCACATGTGAGGAGGGAAGAATGGGCTCTTTGCGACAAGTAGATGTTGGGATGATGGTCTGGCCAGCAGCGTTGGGCAATGATAGCCTCCAGCTCAAACACAGGCAGCCACGTCAGGGGAGATGCGATTTCTCTCAGTGCTCAAGCCCACCATAATCCCACTTCATGCAGACCTTTCTCATCAACTCTTCCTTCCCCCCATCCCATTAACAAAACCCAAAAAGCTTCAAAAGAGGACACTACATAGAAAGATGGTTAAAAAAGATCATCGCGTTCATCAGCTTTTGTCCCCTGAAGCCACCAGCTCCTGTCTCAGAAGCCATCAGGTCTAGCTGGCCTGCTTCTCAAGCCCTCCACCTCCTGCCAAGCTGCTCTACGGGCCATCAGACAACAAACACGGGGCAGCAAATGTCAGACGCTGTCACGGGTTGGCATGGCCACAGCCATTCCCAGTATGGGGACGTGGACACGCACCAGCCGTTTCCCAGGACCGTACGTTTCTAGCCCAGTTCGCAGCCAGTGAGTCCCCAGACCCATCACGCTTCTTGCGTGAGCTCTCCAGAAGCAGTAGGTGCAGCTATCGGAAAGAGGCACCTTACCGCCTTCTTATCAGGTGTCCCCCCATCTATGCAAGATGTCAACTCCAGCAGAAGCAGGAGAACATGAAACACTATTTATTTGCAGCGCTAAAATGGTCCAATGAATATTCTTCTCCACTTTCAGACAATGTCATGGAGTGGAGACTCCATAGGATTTTTGTCTGTGACCAAGTTTTATCAAGCCTTAGGAAAGAGCAGTTCCAGCTTGAAATGAGAAGTCTGGGTCACCTATTTTTTTCCAATTTTTTCCCCAATTTTCTCTAAGCAGAGGTCTGGATAGATCGCAGCCCTGCAGTCTAGGCAGGATTTAGCCAGGACCTTCCTCTCTTCCATGAGGAAAGGCAAAGCAGATGGTCACGGTCAGTTCTCCAGTGAGTTCAGGCATCCCTAGCAGGAAACACTTCAAATTACAGGTCCTATTCTCTCAGAGAAATGCACATAAACCAAGAACCTCTCTACTGGAAGAAGTGAAGTGGTTTTGGATTTACACAAATGTAAAGCAAAAAAATGTGGAGTTCTGTGTGCACAGCATATTCTGAAATACCAGGGACTAAGAAGCGCATGGCAACATAGGAAAAACATAGCGTGCTGCCTACAGCCCAGCCATTAAGGCTTTCTCCTTTGCTGATGTGGACTGTAAGACAGCTCTGGCCAGCTGTCACGAGGAGACTGTGTCTTTACGGCAGTCTTGGATGGATGCAGGGCTAAGGCACCACATCTCGCACTGGATGCACTGCAGAGGTTGCCCAGTGGAAAGCAGGGCATGAAAACAGCTGCAGAGCCCAAGCAGCATGAAAAGCTGATACTGAAACACTGTGGGGACTGCGATGGAGTCTAAGCAACCCCACCACTGGCAAAGCCTTGCAATGTCAAGCCAGAAAAGATACATGAGTGCGGTAGTTAAGTGCATCGCTCTCAGGTGATGAACCCCAAAAGAGGAGATGAGAGAAGTCCCCTCACTGCTGTCTCCCCAAGAATGACCTGGGACCACCAAACATTTCAGTGTTGCCCAGGCAGCAGCACAGACTCTCGCTTGTTAATCACATGGATGAAGGTCTCCAGTCACCTCAACAGTCCTCCATCAGGGTGACTGACTGCACAGCGGCACACAGATTTGAAACACAGATTTGCTACTGACGTAATGATCAATCCTGGAAAAGATGGTAGGCAAGGAGGACGGGAGGCTTTAGCAAGTGTGCTTCGATGTGCACCTACCCCTCCTCTCATTGAAATGCACTTGCTATGAGTGACTGGACAATTAAAGATACGGGTAACGCAAGTGCTGCAAGGACAGTGACTCAAGCAACTTCAAAGCTTGTTACACAGACACAGGCAGCTGCAGGAGAAGAACTACAAATTACGTGTGCTGCAATCAAGGTTTGTAAATTATGTCAGCTCTTGCAAAACTGTGGGCCAAGCCTGAGAGGCAGAAGCCCCAGGGCTCAGTGGTTTCTGCAACAAGAGAAACCTGGGCTGATTTCGTAGCTGACCCTGCTTCAAGCAGGAGGCTGAATCAGAGACCTCCTATGGTGTCTTCCAACCTGAATTATTCTCTGATTTTATTAAGTGCCTGTTTCTGATTAATAGCTGCCTTGCTTTCCTTGCTTAGCTGCCAACAATTGCAAATCTCAATACTCCTTGTTCTCTGTGCTACCTGAAAACTATCTCTCTGGGTTTTGATCATATACCTGTTCCTCAAACCTCCTTGGAGTTTCAAGTTCGAATTCACCCAGAAGACCAAGTGCAAAACTCCACTGTGTGTGGTGAGCACTCCAGATGGACTGAATCTACAAAGTGCCGAACTGAGCTCCTTTGAGTGAAAGACTCAGATTTTGGCCCACCTATAGTCATAGGTGGGTCAGGTTTAGCCAACAGGCACACAAAAGCCAGTGTTGGCCCACGAGTGTTGGGCAACAAACCGGCCATCACAACCTTGAGATGCTGGTACAGCTGTCTGACAGGGGCTGGGAGGCCAGAATAACTAGTGCATGATAGTCTGGGGGACCACAGTGCACACCCTTACTCAAACTACGCCTCACTCTTAAAGTCTTTGGCCAGATGGGACCTTCCCAGTTTGCATCCTCTAAATTGCACTTTGGGCTTCACGCTTCAGTTCATTCAAAAGCCTCAGCTCTCCAGCAACACATAGGTCCAAACTGTGAGTGATAGCAGGTATAAACTCTAGCAGAAAGCTATAGATAGTGGGTTTTGATAAGGGGAGCTCCATATTGGGTCTTTTGTTAGCAGACAGCAAATTTTCCCAACTAGGGAACTGACTGTGCTAGTAACCAACTTGTATACCAAAGGTCTGAATTCCTGGAGGGCTGAAGAGCTTGAAAACAGGACAACTATGATGAGAAGAGATAATAACAACAGTTCCCTAAAAAATAAAATAAATCCCAGCATCACATGATGATCCCCTCTTACATAGATGGTACGGCTGGATCTCAAATGGTTGATCAGTGGTTGATGATAGTGTGTGGAGAGCGAGCTGGCTGCCCAAAACTGTCTCTCTCACTGACTTTGAGCTGCCCAACTGCATTAATAGAAGCAACAGAACATATTAAGATACTTTCCTTCACATCGCCACCCTGTGCTAGCTATTTCTACCATTGCCAAAGAGTTACCAGGTTGCACAGAAGAGGCATGAGCAATTCTCTCAAGACATTGCCCAGCCTGTCAAAGTTTCAAACTTAGGCCACAAAAGCCAGCTGATCAACGGCAGAAACAAAACCTTGGCCAGTACAGGTGGTTCTAGTTTATGCCCAAGACACAGGCCAGCCCCTGCTCTACTTGATGGACTGTTCTCATATCTTCATCCCCAGAGATCTCAGCCTAAGGAGGTGATGGAAAAACACAGTGTCGAGCGCTAACCTCTTAGGGTCTGGTATCCAAGAGACAAAAGCAATCACGTTGTTTCCTAATGGAGATACTTTTGTCTCAAATGTGTTTCCCGCCGTTCATTTGTGTAACTGCTCGCCTGCAGGGTCATGCTGTACTCTTACCTGTCGTTAGAAATAAGAAGGAGACCAAGACCAAAGGCAGGGGAATCCCAGATCTTCTCCTACCCAGCTAATTCAGCCTCAGAGTACGCTCTGCAAGCAAGAGATCCAGGGACAGCCCTCGCACATACAGGGCTTTGCCCAAATGTGATAAATCTTATTTTGCAATGAAATTACAAGTGCTCTGTCTCTGCCCAGAGAACAGTGTAACAGCTGGAATAACAGATCAAGGGACAGAAAAACTCTTCGGGATATTGCTGGCAGTCAAACAGCAGCTAATAATGAACCCCAAAAGCAAGAAGAGACCCATACACCCTTGCATCCAGCCACCCCCAGCCCACAGAAGGTGCTGCCAGCCCGCTCTCCCCAGGGCATCACGCACTTCTCACAGGGAAGCACCCACACAGGGACCCCCAGCCCACACAAGAGAGTGCAGGACAGAGCAAAGCCAGCAGCACGCACACGTGGCCGCATAAGGACACCTCTCCTGCTTTCACCAATGCCGAGTCCGGAGATGTGGCAGCATTTGGGCACTCCCTCTCCCCCATCCTCCTCACCTGGCTCCCTCCTTCACATCTTAGACTGTACAGCTCCATCCATCCTCACAGACGGAGGTTCATCCACCCCCACCGCACTCAAGGCACCTCTGCTCAGACATGCCGCGCTCCCTGCTGTCCTACCACCCCTCTGCCCCGAGCAGGTGCACCCAGCAGCATCAGGCGCAGGGAGGCCACGTGCACACACACCCGTACCCGCACCACTTCTTGCCCTGGTCTACAATACAGCGCATCCAGAGCCAGCAACTCGCAAGGCGCTGCCTGAGTAAGCAAATTTTAAAAATAACAGAATCCCTCGGGACTTAGTCTGCATTACGCAGGAAACCGGATTAGCTCAGCTACAATCCAGAGGCTGCAGTGAGAAACGTATGGAGTCAACAAAGGGAAAGGCAACAGCAGACCAGGAAAACCTCTAGGTTTGGTTCTGCTCTCAACTGCTCAAGGTCCATCTGGGTAACATCCCTGCAAACCTTCCCTCGAATTCAAAGTGGGTTTGGCCACCTGCTAGGTACCTACCTGCTTCTGCAGGTCTAATGTTCAGGTACCGCTGAGGACAGCAGAGCAGAGCCCCGCCTCTGTCCCGCCCATGGAATAAGACGGACTTTTCCACACATGTCTTCCTCCAGACATTAAGTTCCTCCTTTGGGGACTCTCAAGAAACCAGGCAAGAAAGATAAGATGCCTAAATCCCTATGTCGGGTACAAAATGCATTTCTAGCTGCTGAGACCCAGTGTTCACCTTGATTCATCTCAAAGTGGTTTTGGTCTAGCGGGCAAGGAAGTCGAAGGAAGACAAGGCAATGCGAGAAGTCCAAGGGGATCATAAACATGCTAAGCCAAAGGCAATGCTGTCAAAAGCTACTTTTCTCCTCTTCGACTCTTCACTTCCAAGAAGATATTACAATATTTGCAGTGCACTTGACTGCTTGCCACTCCTGGGATGCAGTCATCAACTCAGCCAAAAACAGAGCCACTTCAAAACCTGCATGAGATACAGCTGCCCTCATGCAATCTGCACGCTGATGTCTATGCACGCTTTCACGCGCCGTGTGCCAAACGCGTTCGCACGGGACACGGGGACACATGGAAGGTGTGCAGAGGCAGAGATGCACACTCAGCCCCACGTGCCCGTGTACACAGGTACCACACCTGGCAGAGGCAGGACCACCCTTGGGACAGCGTGTTCCTCCAGATCACCCACATGCGCAGTACAGTCAGGTATTTTCAACTACACCAACTAGAGCTGCTCCAACGTAATGCTGAACATGCAGCCTCTGCACCCTTGGGATGCACACTGCAATTAACGGGTCAAAATAACACTGCAGCACGTAGAGCTTCAGGGATGAAATCCCAACTTTTCTGGACCTTGAGAACTCAAAACAGCAGCTCTCTGCCCTAGGGGAACATCACAGGCATCTCCTCTTCCCATCCCTCCATGAACAGTCCCTACGAGCAGAGCCACCAGCCCAGGCAGCTCTCTCACCCAACGGACACTCTCAGCTGGCACTGCACTGCGGTTTGAGTGAGGAAACCTGGAGGAAGTCTTACAGTGTGTATTGTTCCCTGCAAAGGGAACAGGACAGGCTACAAGGGCAGAGCTTTTCTAGGGAGCACAAGTTGGTGTGACCAGGCTGCCAGGATGCTCTCATCTTCAGCAGACAATGCAATGCCTGATCTTCATATCTGCCAGTATCCCTGCCAGCCTCGTATTTCAATTGCAACTTGATTTTAGCAGCTGCTTTCTCTCTCTCAGACATGCACATACATACACAAATGCACCCCCTCAAGCAGCTGTAAAATTCAAGCTTAGCTGGGTAGGTAGGGCCTCTTGTAAAGCACTTGGGACTCAGGGACGGAGGGAGCTTCAAAAATTCAGAGGATTAATTCCTTATGCCAGGATTTGTGAGGGCTCCATCCCTGGCCTCCTTGCTCCACCAGCTCTTGAGACAGCACTACTAAACTCATATCGGCACTGTGGAGGAAAAAAGCAAGACGAATAGAGGAAGACAGGCAGGAGGGGATGCCTGAGGCTGGCTGACATGATTTGCAATAGCTAGAGAAGTCTACTGGAGGCTCTTACCTCTCCTCCAGCCACTACCCTCTCATCTACTCTCCTTGTCCCCGATTTCACCTCTGTACTTCGCTGCTGCCAGTGAGCACAAACCCCAGCTCAGGTTGGTGCTGGCCGCGACTCGTGGTCCCAGCCTAGTCTGGCAGCCACAACAGCATCTGCACATCTATTAAACCTAATGGAGCGTTTGGGAGGCGGAGGTCAGCCTAAGCAGCATATGGAGCAACCGTGTGGCGAATACCGGCCTCCCCGGGAGCTGTCTGCCACAGATGGAAAAAGCCCAGGAGCCATCATGACGAAATCTTCTGGCTGGGGGCGACGCATCCTCCCTGTCGGCTTTCCAAGCTGCTGAGCAATACTGGAAACCTCAGCTCCTCTCCCCCCGAGCGTGCGCCTGGCACTGACTCACTCGCTGCCGTTTTGGTCCTGCGGTTTGCCGGTGGGAGTTGCAGAAGGCGGGATGTGGGGATGAGGTAATCCCAATGGCGTGTGGCTACGGCAGCAGAGGGGGACTAGCCACCCACTCCAGCAGCATGAGCTGGCTGCGCATGACGTGGACATGCCAACCAGATCTGGGCCCAGCCTGCTGCTGTGGTCACAGGGGTTTTTTAACCTTGACTCTTGGTGTGGATGGCATACACCACCATGGGACCGTACATGGTCTTCTCCTGGAGAAAGACATCCCTTCACATGGTCCAATGGCTTAGTCAACGTGCAACCAGCAACACAGTTAACAGCAGGGAAATGCAGGCAGGTCACCAGGAGCGATGCTCCAGTTGTGAGATCTCCCAGGCCGAGGGACATGACATGGCCCATGGAAGCCGTGCCATTTCCTCAGCTGAAATCACCCACAAACCGAGCACAGGCTCGCAGCCCCGAGCTGGCCGGAGGCAGGCAAGGGGAGCCACCGTGGTTTCTCCAGCTCAGATTCCTCGGAGCACTGCAATTCCTCTCCATCTGAAACTATTCTACCAGCTGCAATTTAAAAACAAAATCAATCCAGCAAACTTTGCTAAGCAACTGGCTGTCAGTGCCACATCCCACCCCGCCGAAAGTATTTGCCCTCTCCATGACCTTCTGGCAAGGAGCTTGCTGCTCAGCCCTTGCCAGATTTTGTATATTCAGCTATTGTTGGCAAGTCCAGATGCTTGGCTGGATTAGCAAAGAAAACTCCAGGAAATCTTCTGCAACCATCCTGGTGAAAAAGACCCCACAGAGAGGCTTGTAAGGAGCAGCGCTCCCACGTCCCAGGCACTAGGATCAGGACTACGAGGTGCTGGTCTCAGGGCATCACCGTGGTCTGTAGTCTCAGGTTTTGCCATGCATCGTACAGAGGGGACAAAAGATGGAGAGCCAACATGCTGAAAACCTTGCCGTAGAGCAGAGCAAGCTGCTCTGGGCAACAACATCTGGCTGAGAGGCTGAAGGACAACCTGCTTGCCCATGGGGATGAGCTAAAGAGGTGGGTGAGACCTCTCCAAAGCCTCCTAACCCCTCATGTGAGCTGGGCAGGAGTCCCTTGGCACGGCGGTGCCCCTCAGCACAGCTCCTGGCATGGTGGTGCTCTTTGGTGTGGGGCCCATGCCAGGATGCACCTTCCCCCGAGCTCAGCTGGAGCAGAATCGAGGTCCAACTCTTTGGCCTCACTGTCATACAAGAAAGCCTGAGCGCTTCCAGTCTGGCTCACACAAAGCAGCCTTAGCCAGGTTTGCTGTTGAAACCAAGTCTCTAAGCACAGCCTCCAGCAGGTCACGCAGGGGTTTCGCATCTCTCATGCTAGCCTGGTCTGTGGTACTCTGCTCTTCGCTTCGCAGGAGGGACCTCTCCTAGTCAACTCCATGCTGGACTCTCTTTACACTTTCTTCTTGCACAGCCACCAACAATTTCTCCCTGCTCCAGGAGCAGGCCATGCTTGTCCACACTTTCCCACCCAGCTCCACCGGGCAATTCAGGACTCGCTTCCAGGTTGCACGGTAGTGTCAGAGCATCGCCCGCAGCAGCTCCGCGGACACCTGCACTGTGAGCAAGGATTTCTTTCCAGAGAGGGCTCTGCTAACTCTGCACCTTCATCTCCCTGTCAACCACCATGCCTGGACCCTTCTCCCTCCTCCATCCCCTACATCAGCGCCTGCCTCCCCCAGATCTTCCGGCAGCCCTATTTCCTCCGTGGCTGCTCTAATGCTCGGCTAATGGTGCATCATCCGCAGCATTGTTCAGACATATTCAATAAATCAGAATCCAATTACCGGGTTAAGGAAATTGGAAGCAAATGCAATTAGCTCCAGCCCCTCCCATGTGCTGTGCCCTCGCTTCCTCCTTAATGAGAACTTTTCTTTTGCAGGAGCACTCAGTGCTGCATTCGCCTGCCCGGGAACAAGGTGGCTGCCACCGTGCAGCGGGGGTACGGTGAGGGGGCAGCCAAGTCGATCTTCCCTTTTAATAGTGCAGATGGTTAATATCCCTGGCATTAATTCTCTCCAGGAATAGCACACTCGCTCTCTGCACAGCTATAACAGGCGTCCGTCAGGGCTGACAGCTCCTCTCCGGAGAAAGGAGCATCTGGTCCTTACTACGAAAAGGAACTAAAAGAATAAATAAATAAATAAGCACATTGCTTGCTATAGGGCTGGAGAGCTGGTGCTGTTTCAGCATTTCAGCCTAAGTGCTGCATTTGGACTGGAATAAGGGAAATTCAGAGTCGGGTCAGACACCGGAGTTGTGTCGCTCTGACCTGGGAGCAAGGTGCAGCCTGGGCAGCGTAGGCAGCAAGGTGCCATGGCTGGGCCCAGCACAGAGCTCCCACTGGAGCAGGACGTCCCCCCAAAGGGCTCCCAGGAGAAGGCAGTAGAGGATGGCTGCTGCCAGTGGGCTGGGACGTCATGCCAGGAACAGCTCCTCGGGAAGGGCTTGCACTGGCTGTGGGGCCGGGGACCGCTGGCAAGAGCCAGGCATACACTGTGCCTTCAGAGGACAAGGAGGAAAACTGCATCGAGGGAACCTTGGGAGCATTTCCTACACCAGCGGGACACTCCAGCATCGCTCCGTCCAGCAGACTAACAATTAACCCCACTGACCATCAACAACCTGCAGCCGCAAAGGGCAGCTCTTCCCCGATGAGTTTGGAGAGGCGACCGGAGGGAGGCTACAGCTGCGCTCACGGCAAGCGAGGGTGCACCAAAAATCCCACCCTGCCCTTCCCATGATGACAGCAGCAAGGGAGTGTGGGTCCTGCAAGGCAACCCTCGCTGCGATCCTCCCTGCCTCTCCCAAGAGGTCCTCTGGGTGCTGAAGAATATTTTTGACCCCAATGGTGCTGGAGGCTAGTAACCCAACAAGTTCTTACCTTCCTCTCCCCGCCACTCACCAGTGGTCCCTTATTCCCCACATTAACTCCCCTCTCTGCAGAGCAAAATAAGTGCTCAACAGCTATTTTATCCCCTTGCACCATCTCATTGCATCCTCTGCAGAGGAAGAGTTCCCAGCACCAGTGAAGACTTTGCCCATCATGGAGATGCGCTCTCGCACACCCATAACTTTTCTGAAGGGAAAAAAAAAAAAAAAAGGCTTTTCCTTTCTTTCCCTATGATTCTGGAATAATTTATACAGGTTTTAATTAATAGGTTTAGGACTTCCAGACATGCTAAGAAATCAAGCAAAGTGAAAGATTCAATCCTAAAAATATAACCCAGGCAGAACCAATCCCAAGCGCACCCACCGGGTGTGGGTGAAGGCCCCAGACCCACCTAGCATCCCAAAACCATGGCCCTGAAGAGGAACGGGACTATCCACCCATCTAATGAAGTTTCGTGAGGAAGATCAGGAGAAACCGGGGGGAGGCAGAACCTGTGATGGCGGGTGTCGCGGACGGCGCGGTCACTGGGGATCCTCTCGCTCTCCCGCTGGTTAAAGGCATGGAGCCGGTACGGGTCCTCGCCGCCCTTCCACCTCCGGGCACTCAGGTACCTCCGCTCTTCAAACTGATCCCAAAGGTCGTCCCAGTCCACATCCGAGCCCTGCGCGCACAAAGTCAGCCCCGTTAGAGAGAGGAGAGACCGGAGGACACCTGACCCCGCTCCGGAGTCCTCCCGAGCCCTGCCAGAGGTCGGTCAGCCCTGTGGCACGGGCAAGCATCGCAAGAGCAGGCTAACAAGGAGCCTCATCAGGTCTACAGGCTTTTTTTTTTCCTTAGGTCTTGAAACAGCGCGTCAAAGACAGCCTGCCAATTTGAATTTAAAATGACTAATTTAAAACCAAATTCAGGTCTCTGGTGGATCCCCCTCTCACACAGCACAGTCTCAAGAAATATAAAAGCGCAAAGGTCCTGTTAGGGTTTTAATTCCTCTCCAGCCAAAAAAACAAAGGTATTTTACACCACATGCCCCACTGCCCCTGTAACCCTTCAGGCGGGAAAGGGCCATCAGACAGGAGCAGTTTCATCAAGCACAATCCCACGTTTCCACCGCCGTACCCTGGCCCCAGGGCCAGCTCCAGCAATGGGACCCTGGAAGAAGGGGGCCATCATCCTCCCAGCCCGATTTCGGTCCATCTTTGCCGCAACAAGCCTCCCACCAAGGACTTCAGCCCTACCACAGGGAAACAAGCAGGTAAGCAGGTGCCCGTGCAGTCCTCCGACTCCAAAAGGATGGAGGAGGTGCATTTCGGGGTTACCTGACAGCTCCGACAGCCGTCAGGGTTTAAGCATCCCTTGGCGGCCTCGTGCCATCAGGGGGTTTAAGCATCCCTCAGGAGCATGAATGTGTTGGGGGGGTTTAAGCATTCCTCGGCAGCACGGTGCCTGAGCCATCGAGCACAATGCAGCGCCGATAAGATCTCATCGTTACAGCAGCACAACCTCTTTGATCTCAGCCTACGTGTAACACAGAGAGATGCAAACATTTACAGACATCTCAGCCCTAAAGAAAATTGTCATCTTATCCAATAATTGATCTTCTTCTTTTCTTTTTTTTTTCCCCTCCTGAGTTCACACCATCTCAAAGCCGATTTTGCCTGCTAATAGTGCAAAATGAAGCTTTTGAAATGGGCGATTTTTATCCCGTAATTGATTTTACTCACATCTGGCAGTGCGTTTTCTCTAGTTGTAGGAAGGGGAGGAGGGAGCACCAGCTCCTGCAAGTGAACCCCGGCAGGACCAAGCCGGGCGCCTCCAGCCGCATGATGCCCCACACCGCCCTGGGTCACAGCAACACGAGGACCCCCAAAAAGCCAACAGAGCCCAGGGATGCAGGGGTTTCCAGATATAAGGTCATATTCATCCTCTCCCGGTGTGACCCCATGGCCTTCTCAGGAGCTCCTCCAGCACTTACCCCAGTGCAGGGAAGGTCAGAAGAAACCCCCAAGCCACCAGCCATACTGGGAGAAAGTTATTCAGGACCAGGAGAAAGTTATTCAAGGCTGGGAGAAAGTTATGAAACCAGTAAGGTCACTGCAGGAAGTTTACGAGGAGGATGTACATAACCCGTCTGCGGGCTTTCGGGAGGACCGACGTACACAGGGTGATAAATATTGTTTATGTTTTTTCTAAGGCATCTTGCAAAACATGATTTACTGCCGCAGTAAAAGATCAGGGAAAAGTGAACCGATTGCATCACGGAGCCACTGGCAGCCTGACGTTTATAAGATTTCACGATGACCCTGGGAGGCCTGGCACCATTAAAACAACCGCTGTGGAGCTGCAGTCCCTAAATTTTAATGCTGTGAAGAAAAGTAAAAGTTGGTTATATCAAACTTAATAAGAAAAGAAATGGCTTTTAAAAGTGGCCACACAGCACTTAAGGCTGTTGGATGTGTATATATTTTTTTTTAATGTCAGTTAAACCCAATAGCCTTGGATCAGCTAGAAGGGTGCAGCCGGGCCAGCATCCGACGACTCGAGTGGGAGGGCTGGCAGATTCCCGCAGGCACCCACGGCTCCAGGAAAACTGGAGCTTCTGCACATGCTGCAAGGGCAGCGAGGCTCTGGCCAGGCCAGCAGAAGCAGGGGGCTGGCGTGCAGGACGGTCCTGGCACGTGCTTCGAGGTCTGGGACGGCATTTCCCCAGCGTCCATCTAACCCCACTACCATCCTGTTACTGGGGGGTCCCAGCAGTAAATGGATATGTGGACATGGACAAATGTCATGTCCATTTGTCCATGGACAAATACCAGTGCCTTATCCTACGGCATTTGCTTCTCAACCTGCCCTCGATATACCTTGCATCCAAGGGTTGCATTCTTCGTTCACACCGCAGTGAATAACTAATACCCCCATGAAATCTCCACCTGAAAGACATCAGCTCACCTTGATTCACCCAGGCTCTCCTTTTTGGGTCGAGGAAAACTATCAGTAGGATGGTTCCTAAATATCGGGTAGCTAAATACACATCTGAGATCAAGAGCAAATAGATGCCAGATATAGATTAAAGAGTTATTTTAACCACTATCTGGCTGCAAAACAAGCCCAGGGATTGGGTTAACTTTCTCAGCCATAAGTAGATACCTGGGTTGGGTCATTTGCTTTCAATCCACATCTCCTGTCCAAATCTTCTGGGTGTTTTTCAGCTTTCCATCCCAAGCTTCCCCGCAAGGGTAACCAAAAATGGAGCAGGATGCTCAGACACACGCGCGCACCAACCTCTGCAAAAAAATACCTGTGCAAAGCAGTGAGGGAAAGCGGGGCAGCAGCCTCAGATGAAAAGCTCCCAGCTACGCAAGCAGTGGGAGGCAGGAGACCTCCCCAACCTGCACGCAGGGACTCACCTGTTTCTCAGCACCTGATCAGGGACGGGGAAAGCAAGTTAAAGCATAAGGAGAAATCCCCTTCGCTCACCCAGGGACAGCGCATCAGTTACAGGTTACTGGGTAAGGTCTTCATTATAATATTTCTGCCATGTATTATCACCTCTTCCTCACACCAGAATTCTGTCTTGGGAGTTAAATAACTGATGTGCAGAAATCTAAATTTAATTTATTATGATCTAACTCACTTTAGAAGCCAAATTACCCTGCACTAGAAAAGGATCAAGTCAATACTCCACTTGCCTTTCTATTTATCTTCTACAGGGCTCTTCTCTCCAAGTTTCATATTCATTTTCTCTCATGTACTAGTAATAAATTTTCATTTTTTTTCTTGGAATTAGGTAATTTCTCTTTCAACATTGCAGTTTAATGGTTGGTATTAATTATAGGAAATACAGTCAATGCTTAAAAGAGTTTGAGACTCAACGAGTCTGCAGGAAAGAGGGGGAAAAAATATCCAAGGGGTAGCCGGCCGCTCTCGGCAAACAAGTGCCGCCCCTTCCGACACAGCACTGGGGGGTCCCTGGAGGGATCAACGAGAGGAACCCCCCCAGGCAAGAAGACATGGACAAAACTCATTGCAAAGAGGAGCAGCCGTCTCACGCCAGCACCCAGCCAAGAGCAGGGCTCACTGAGAGCCTTCTCCCTCACCAGCCCGCTAAAAGCACTCCCCCAAAACCGCCCACTAAAGGCACCCCCCCAAAACCGCCCACTGCCTCGCCAGCAAAGAGCAAACAGCAAACCCCAGAGCAAGCACAGAGGCAGCTTTTCACCACAACTGTACATTAAAGATCGAAAGCCTCTCAGTGCAAAGATGTAATTCGTCATCTGCCTCTCAAATCACGGCTCAGAAACATAAAAAAAAGGGAAAAAATAATATTAAAAAAAAGAAGAGAGTGGTGCTGTGGGGGGAGAGCGGGTCATTAGCAGTAAAACTACAATTTTCTGGCAACTGCTAATGCTTTGTTTATGTGGATTTCTGCGAATATGACATTTTAATGGCATAATAATTGTGTGATTACAGTACAGCAGGGATCGCTGGAGCGGGAAGGAAGAACGAGCAACCCAGCCGGCTGCTGCTGCGGGCCCGCAGTGTCCCCACGGGACGCTCTGCCCGCTCCTGCCTGCACCCACAGGCAGCCCCCGGCACCCCTCGCCAGCACGGGAGGCCAGAGCAGGCTGGACACTGGGCAGGGGGCCGGCACGTTGTGGCAGCACCTTGGCCACAGTGAGGTGGCCCGGCAGGGAAAGGGCATTTCAGGTGAAAAGCCTGGCCCAAGCGAAGCCAGCGGTGACCGGGGATGGGCAAGTCACACGGGTCCCCAGGGCCAGCCTCCAGCTGCCCAGGAAGAAAAAGAGTGGGCGGTGCGAGCCAAAAGTGGACTCTGATTCACTTTCTTCTTTCGTGGCACTGTTTTAAAATAGAGAACTTAAGCCTTTGCTAAAATAAAAGCCACTTGCCTTTTGGGGCTGCTGAGTGTTGCCATTAGACTGAGGTGAATTGGACCAGCACCATGCGCATCCTTTCAGGAGGCAGCAAACCCAAGCCAGCCCGGCAGATGGGCAGAGCTGATGGGGTTTGCCGGGGAGCCCCAATCTTTGGCCAGGCAAAGGGGTTTTGCCCGTGCAGGTGCAATGATGACCCCAAGGGGGCCTGGCAGTGGCCAAATGTGCCTCTACCTCGGCCCCCCTCACACCCAGCTGTCCCTGGAAAATCTCATCCCTACATAATCCCTGACCGAGCACTCGCCGCTGAGACCCTGTCCTGCCTTCCCTGGGACTCAGGCATTTAAAAAAAGGAGGGGAGGGGGAAATAAAAAAATACATCAGCCTAGCAAAAGCTCCAATAAACAAGCAAAAACTCTAGAAACTCGGATGCCGCGTGGCATGTTGCTGCCTGGCCGTGCTCGGTCGCTCCTCTACCTGCGGAGGGTTGCAGCATGTGTGCGTGTTTGGCATAGCTCGGGGGCACTGGAGGCAGAGGGCAATCTTTCAGCTGGAATTGCAACCAGGCATTATACAAATGAGATTTAAACGTCTCGCTGAAGCACGGGGCCCCTGCAAGCAGGAGGTTCAATTATAGAGCTGTTACCGGCCAAGGCGCTAATGCCATCTGAAAGGATTATAATACTTCAAACAGGGTAGGACTCATCCCTCCTCGTTCCCTGGTGCCAGTGCATGCACTAAGAGAGTCAGCAGCCCCAGAGGAGAAAGAAGCGGGGCAGCATCATGCTACCTCTGTCCTCTTCCCTGTCTCCCCGAACAGCCCAGATGGAGCATCAAGGTATGAGATCCTTCAGGCAAGCTTTGGTGTAGTTTTCCCAACACCAGAGCCCAGCAGCTTGGCTTAGCCCCGTGCACGCAGTGCTGTGCATCCTGATGGCCTCATCCGCAAGGTACAAGGGGGAGACAGAGCACCATGGCCATGCTCTTTGCCCTGTCCAAAGAACACGTGGTGGTGCCAAAATCAGGCTGTGGGTCTCTGGAGAACAGGCTTTGTACCCACCCTGCAGCACGTCCTCCAGTGCATCAGGTACCGCTCAGCAGCAAACCACCCCAGACCCTGGAAGGGTCCTGTCCCACACCTCCTTTCTTTTATCCCCCTTTCCCAAACTGCACAGCCTTCAAGCCAATCAAACACTTAAATACAAACTTAAGCGACTCCAGGCATTTTGAGGAGCCCACAGAAATCCCTGTTTAAATGCCTGAAGTACTTGCTTAAGTGCTTCATTAGCTCAGTGCTGTCTTCTCCAGCTTTCTGCTGACACCAACCACGCACTGGAAATGGAGGTAGCTCTGGGCCCCAGCTATCATCCGCCCTTAATTAGTCTTTTGCCCCGTGGGGATTTTTAGCTCCAGTTCCTTTATCTGAGGGCTGTGAAACTCCTCTTCGTCTTGTACCGGTACCTGGGCACAACACCCAGGTGCACCTTGGTGGCAGCTCCTCCGGAACCCCACGGGGCTGCACAGCAGACCCATGTCTGCCAGGATCCCACCCTGTCCCAAGGAGGACCGGCATCTCCCACTGCTTGGAGGCAATTTACTGCCTCTCATGGGAGACCTGCAGATCTGACTCAGCTCTGACCCCACTTGCTGGGGGAAGAAAGAGAAAAAAAAAAAGAAAATCAAATAAAATATTAATACAGATACCCAACTAAAGCAAAGCACTTCTCCAGCAAAGCCTGTCCTGCAGCTGGGGTCCCTGGATAAGCTCTGAGCATTCACCATTAAGCTTCTTGCTGCCACTGACCTTTCCCTGCTCGCACACATCCATAGGCATGCTGCTCCATCTTCAAAGGATGGAGCATCGCCTCCTCCTCTGCTAGCTCGGCAGGGACCACAAGTCCCTGAGGACCTTCCAGTAAGTGTCCCACTTTCTCACTTGGCCCTGAGGCCAAGGCCATGCTATCACCATCTTTGCTGCCCTTCCTGCCCACCACCCAGTTTCCTCTACCTGTCTCCCTCCAACCCGCCTCTAACGCCCACTCCTGCGTGGGCAGCATCTGGATCTCTCCTGTGGGGCACACACACATTTATGCAATCAAGACACCTACTGCAACAGGCAACAGGACTGACAAAGGCTGGAAAGTGGCCATGGCAGAAGACTTGACCTTCAAGAACTGGAAGAAGACTTGACCTTCAAGAACTACAGCTGCAACCACTGACTGGATGGAAACATCCCCATTCAGGCTCTGGAGAAGGCTCTTCAGTGTCTTCCTCTTATCATCCCCACACTCAACTAGCATCAGCATAGGCTGTTGGCCACTGATTCAGTGCAAGGAGCCAACCCATGGCTAGGGCAGCTGGGCCATCAAAGTCGATCACAGCTAGAACCAGCTCTTTGTGTATCTTCTTGTCCATATCTGTGGTAAGCGATATACACGGTCTGAAACACCCTCCAGAGGCTTAAATCGGCTAGTCTCCAGCCAAATACAATGGCATGAAAAGCCACCGGAAAATTATTGATGCTTTTTCCAGTAAGGGCACCAAAGCTTTAATTTTAAAATGGATGGCCAGGGCAGCCACCTAAATGGGGAATTTATTTGCAAATCAGGAACAGGGGACTCCAAGTTGCAAGGAGGGAAAGATGACAGATTCATTGCTTTGATGAAAGGCCAAATTTTGTTTCCAGGGCTTCCCTTAGGAGAAAGCAAGTCAGCTCAGAGTTCACACCGCACTTATCAGCAAGCACTTGCCGTGCTGGCAGCGGTGCCAGGTTAAAATATACCCCCACCTCCCGCAGGCAGCCTGGGCCTGAGCTTCACGCGTGGACAATGCTCCTATCTGCTGGCTGTAGCATCAGGCCACCGTCCTGCCTCTTGCGGGGAGAGGCAATTCACGCTGCCGGCCAGCATCGCACACCCCAGCCAGATCCCAAGAAACTCCCGTGGTGACCCACATCATCTCCAACATGCTGGGGAACCTCCCTGTGACAATGGAGAGGAGTGCAGGATCCAGGCCACTGACCTCTAGAAACAACATCCAGCTACAAAATTCCCTGTGTTCCCACTTGGAAAGATGCTCTTCCTTCTCGGACTCCCAAAATCAGGTGCGTGCAGAAGTGCCTCGCTGCATAAAGAACACAGACTTTAATTCTTTAAAGTAATAAATTAGCCCATAGGATAGCCTGACACATGAAGACAAATCCTGTATAATTAAAAAGGAAAGGAAGCCGATTATATCCTCCTGGAGAATATCGCTGCCTGCTTCTGTTTTATTTATACATTACACTGTATAATGAGCTGAATATTTAGGAGGTCAGCACAAACGAAGCTGCTGACTGGAGAAAAGAGAAGACCCAGCTCTGTCTGTGCCAAGAGCCAAGCAGGAGGATGGAGAGGATTTTTGGTCATCTCCTCCTCCCCCTGCCCGCAGCTTCCCTGAGATGCTGCAGGACTGCTCGGCTCAACTGCTCACTCCCAACTGCTTGTGCTTGGGCTGCATCAGTCTTCCCAAGCCTCCATCAAAAAAGGTCTTCTGAGCTCCCCCCAAGAAAGGATGAGTGAGGCCAACCCAAGCCCATTGGCACCTGTGAACTCTTCTAATGGGTCTGCAATCAGTAATTCTGAACGGCAAACAAGACCAAATAAGTTTTAAGAGTCTATAAGAGAGCCTCTCCTTCCACTGAGATTTTTTTTTTTTTTTTAAATTTCAGGTTTGAAAAAAAAAAAACAAAAAAGGGGGAAAACTGCTGGTCTGGCAGCAGCTCTGCTCCACGGCGAGCCCCCCAGGTTGATGGCAACAGTCCCCCACCGGTGCCCCCACTGCCGCTCCCATCAGCAGTGGGACACCCGCAGCAACCTTGGGCCCTCTCCATCCTTTGCTGATGCCAGCTGCCCCAAGGGCCTTTGCCCCCTGCCAGAGGGGGTCCCCTCAGCACCCTCCTCCGGGCTCGCCGGGGCGCCGGGAGATGGCAGAGAGCATCTTTGCAGCCACTGTGCCGCGTTAACCGGAGCACCACAGGCAGCCCCTCGCCACCACTCAGTGCCACTGTCCGCTGGCTGCATGGCGTGGGAGCAGCAGGCAGGTGAGCACGAGAGCTGCTCCCCAAAGGTCGTCAGCAACTACACGGGGCACTAATTGGGAAAGAAACGAAGGCAGCATCCCGTGTCCCCTCCACACCAGCCAGGTTCAGCTCATTCCCAGGATCATCAGAGGTCAAACACATTGGGAAGAGCCCAGATCCACGGAGGATAAATAGAGTGGCAAAAGGGAGCTCCTGCGTGGACAGACGGTGTTTTGTTTTCCTTCTGTGCCTTTTCAGGACAGACATGAGCTGCTTCCCAGCCATGAAGGTCAAACCAGCCTTCCCAGGCTTCAGCAGGAGCAGCAGATGATTTAGTACTTAGGAGCCCATAGCTGCACTCGGTCTCCAGCTGAGCTTTGCTCGTCCTTCTGTGTAAAAGCCAAAACTCCTACCAAACCACAGAGCATCTTGGAGGTTGGGGAAGGTCTCCCCCTTCCCCACAGAGCTGCAGGTCCCACGTGCCGGAGGACAGCCCGTGGGGGGAAAGGGAGGGGGAAAGGGGAGCAGGGAGGGAAGAGTAAAGGAGCCAGCAGATGGAGTCCTGCTCTGAATCCAACCCTTTAAAAAGCAGGCGGCTAATCCGAACCGCACCTCCCAAGCAACGAAAGGATCGTGCTGTTAATACACTCAGCATCCTCGACCCGACGCGGCCTTTTCACAGCAGCAAAGCCAGGGGTAATCCATCTGATAATTGCTTCCATGGGGATCTTTAAACAGCTTTAGAAACTAATGCTACTATCCTTCCCCAAGCAGCCGCCCTTCCAAACCAAGCAGCAACGAGGGGCAATGGATAACAGCAGCGTACTAATGTGAAGGGAAAAGTGCCTCCAAGGGAGGGAAAGCTCAGCCTTTATTTTATCTTGGTTTATTCTAACAGGAGGAAAAAACCACAGAGATTAGAAAAATAGATATTCAAGCAAAATAAAATAATTGCAAATACACAAGGCAGTTATATGCATGGCTTTAGCTGTCTTCAGGAAGCCACCAGCTTGCCTTTCCCCCTCCCTCTGTCAGCTAACTGCTTTTGAGGAGCAGAGCTTTACCAAGTGGGCACTAAGGCACAACCTGCTCCAAGGAAGGAGCTCAGCAAGGACAAGAAATGCCGTCAGTCAAAACTCCCCACTCCTGCACTTGATTTCCAGCTCTGGAAAAGCCGCGGACTCCCCCCAAGCCGTGCCTCTGTTTCCCTGCTCTTACAATTAACTCACAAGGCTCCTGCTTGGTGAGAGGCTCCCCAGGGAGCATCACCTGTGCTGAGCAGCTGCAGCACAAGGGCTTTTTTTCTCTTCCCATCTCTCACTCTTTGCAGAGCGGGAAAAGCGGAGGAAAACCCTTGCTGGTGACTAACCAAAATGCACCAAGCCTTCTCAGAGAGCTTTCCTGGTGGATGCACACTGCAGTGATGTCCTGCGGGCCAGCCCAGCCCAAACCACGCCAAGAAGCTACCCTGGTACTGGCAGAGAGAATCTCGGTCAGAACATGACCTCTCCCACATGTTAAAAAGCACCACCAGAAAACACGCGGGCTGCCGTACCCTGCATCGAGAGGATGGAGGAGCCAGGGGCAGGTTTTCTACAGTTGGCAGGGGCAGCGCAGGCTGTGAGGTACCGACCCTCAGTGCACAGCCGGAGCACAGGACCCGCCACTGCCCGCCTGTCAGACACCATCCCACCAACAAAAAGCGCCAAGGCTTTGATATGACCGACCTCCTCTTCTCACACACATGCATTTTGCAGAGAGGCAGGCGTTTCCATAACCCGGAGCTGGTCCTCAACACGCAGGCGGAGGGGGATGAAGCTCAGGTCACGGCGACAATGCTCCAGGGCGCGTGTACTACCCAGCTGCCAGCCCATCCTCCCCTCAACTCTCCTCAAGGAGAAATTAGATATAAAACATTTCTGACAGCAAGAACTGATCGAAACCTTTGATCCTTAGGTACCTGCTGCTGAAGTGTCTGTGAGATCCCGGGCCTGGGAGCAACATGACTGACAGCACCGGAGATACAGCAGCATAATTTAGAGCGTATGTGTCAGCCCAACCTTCTCCTATCTCAGCTCAGTAATGGGAATAAAAAAACCCAATGCTGGCTGGATGAGAAATGCACCGTAGCAAGGTATGGTGAGATAGAAAATAAATAAGCCTGTTGAGGAAGGACTGCAGGTCCCTGCCAGCCGCAAGCACAGGCGCTGCAGGAGCCTCAAGAAAGTGCTGCGCCTTGGGATGATGCAGGCTTAGCTGGGGATGGGGGAGACCAGAGGCAGGGCATGGCTGATGTGGCCTGGCCAGGCAGATCACAGGCAGATCTCCAGGGTCTGGCCACCTTCCAGAAGCACAGCGCTGCTGCTCGCACGAGCAAACCCCAAGCAGAGCTGTGACTGGGCACGGGAGCCAGGGCACGGGACATGCCAGGTCCATGCAGCAGGGACAGCCAGAGGAAGACATGGGCCAAAGCTCGTATTGAGCCATGAGCAATATTTTAGGGTAAATTTGCCCCCAAAATCATCCCCACAGGGAGAGAAGAGATGGTGCTGGGAAAGAATCACAGCTTCTTCTGGAGCAAAGATCCCCTTCTGCCACCGCAAAAGCCACCTGCTTTCCTTGAGGGACAGGCTTAAGCAGCATTATCCTTCCCAAAAAAAGAAGCAGGCAAACGAGCATGGAGATGCACACCCCACCGCCCCCTCCTGCTGTGCTCATGCGAAGGCACGAGCACAGCTTCCCACATTGCCAGGAAGATCAGAGATGCAAAAGGAAAATGGGGCGAGGGGGGATGATCACACGGGGGGCGGGGACACGACACAACAAAAAACAACTAAAGCTGTAATTGGGCTTGTAGCAAATGACATCTGTAATTTGGAGGACAGCTGTGTTACCACCAAGGGCCCATCACTGGAGCTCTCACACCCAGGAGGACGCTGGTTCAAAAAGCACTGCTATGTCAAAACCCCAGAGACACAGGACAACCTTCCCTTCCCTCTTTCCCTAACACATTGGCAACATCTGATCAATCTCTAGAAGGAAAAAAAAAAAAAAAAAAAACCAACCCACACCTAAAAAAACCCCACTCATAATAAAAATAAAAATCAAACCCAGTACTAAGTCACCTGATGCAGCAAACTCAAAACACCTCCCAAGAGCATGGGGATCTGGATAGAAACCAGCAACCAGGCACTGAGCTTTGTTGTTATTATTGGAAAAAAAATAAAATCTGCATTTGGCACTCATTCTCTCTCACACATACACACACATTTCACTGCAATAAGGAAAAGAACGTTTCTGGAGTTATCAGTCGTGAAAACGTAGCATGGAAGTCTTGATGGGCAGCTTATGCTTGGGCATGCACCAGCCCCCTTCGCTGACGCAGGAAGACGTTTCCTCCACCACGGCGAGGCAGTACGGCTAACAGCTCCCGGCACACTCCTGCTTGGCTCCGCCATGACTCCGCACACCGTGGTTAACCCATGTCTGGAGGCAGCAAACCTTGCCACGTACCTCAACGCATCAAACCCCAAAACCTCATCCTCTTCAATGCAGACATCAAAGCACTCCCACAGATGGCATTTTGTATTAGCGCACAATGTGAGGAGGCACCATGCATGTGGGCAAGCAGAGCAAGCGTGACACAAGCCAGCAGCAGGGCTCAAATCAAGGCAGAAATAAGCCCCCCTAAATCTGTTGGCTCTTGACGCTTTGGCAGCATCGGGCTTGGAGGGGGCTGGTAGCTGCGGGCATAGTACAGCTTCTCACAGCACAGTTGGGTGGCAAGTCAACACATGCTCCATTCATTGGCCGTAGCAGCATGGAGGTGTCACCACACAAGGCTTGCCCACCCGTCTACCAGAAACAAGTTGATAGGTAACACCTCCAGGACCTCCAAACTCAAAGAGTCAGCACTGAAACAGCTCGATGCTCTCTTCAACAAAGAGCATTTCGCTCTGGGTGGACATGTTAGCTCCACCAGAAGCTGTGCAATATCTACCAAAGGTAAAGGCTCTCAGAAAGCCGTGGGGGAGAGGGGAAGTGCCCCACACAACGCAAGGAGTGGAGAGCAGAGGCTGCACCCACTTTCAGGCAGCCCCACGCCCGTCCCACACGCCTTTGATCACCCTGGCTCCTGCAGCGACACGCTCCCCTTGCCAGCAGCACTGCATTAAGGATTAGGTGGGATCAGATGCGGGATAATACAAATGAGGTCACGTTTGCTGCTGACAGTAGCTGCAAAGAAATGAGGAGCCAGTCTTCCCAGCCGGAGGGAAATGAGATGCTGTTAAACTCCGGCCAGGCAGGAGAGGAAAAGAGGGGTACGGCTGAGACCAGGCTAACGCAGCTTCTCTGTCCACAGGTTTGGGTATACCACTACAGTGCTCGATGGCCTGCAGCTACAGGTGGAAGGGACTCTCCTTGCACGGGAGCCACGTCTCCAGCCAGGCTTCCTGGTGGAAACCAGGGGGTGCGGGGAATGGAAGCAGCAGGGAGGCTCCCCACAGCCGGAGGGAAGTCTCT
The DNA here is from genome assembly GCF_018139145.2 of Gymnogyps californianus. NCBI lineage: Eukaryota > Metazoa > Chordata > Aves > Accipitriformes > Cathartidae > Gymnogyps > Gymnogyps californianus. The sequence goes on from NC_059473.1 coordinate 18,978,720, forward strand.
CGCACCACCCCTGCACGCGTCTGTGTAACCGGAGATGAAACAAAACTCTTTCGTTGTCTGGATGGTCCTGAAAGCATGAGTCAAGCCCTAAATCGGTGATGCTGCTTCCCTTAACATTGGGCATCCACTGGCTCATTCTCCTCCTGGGACTTTTTCCATCTTCACCTTCTCCTACATTCCTCAGCAGCTCTCTCCTCCCAGGTACAGGCATGCCTCTACTTCCCCTCGTTCCCTAGCCCTTGGCACCAGCCACGGCATGTCTGGTGGAGCGGAGAAGACGGCGATACAAAGGGCTCAGGGGTGCATTCAGGCTTTGATAGGCATGCCGGAGCAAGCAAAAGCCACAGCACCTCGTGTAAGGAAGGGTGGGGAGCAGAAACCCTGTGGATGGAGAAGACCTGCCAAGGAGCAGATGTGCTCCATGGACCCTTCCCAAAAACACAGCAGTCAGTGCAGAGGTCCTACCAGCTGCAGGGCAGGCAGGCTTGAGCATCTCAATCAGCACTGGTCCTGGTGGCTCTAAAAAACCCCACCTGACTGCTTTTATATTTGATTTACTGCTTGTAAAGGCACCTCCAGAGTACAAGCTCCAGCTGAGCGTTTTCATACTCCTTCTGCCCTCATTGGAGCCCAAAGGAGAAAAAACTTTCATAAGATGTGAAGAGCTCCGGACACACCACCGCAGGCTCCCAGCTCTGAGCTGGATGACCTGCCACTGGCTCATGCATGGCCCTGGGAAAGGCAGGGACGCAGAGCCCCAGCTGCAACGCCTGCTGCAGCCCCAGCAAGCCTGTGCGCAGATGGCAACGGGACCAGTCCCTCTGCAGCCAGCAGCATATGCTGCTGCTGCTGCCCACATCAACACAGATGCCTGGAGAGACGCACCAGAAATAACTAGTTACACAAGCCAAGACTTTTTCTCCTACGCAGGCAAAGAGTTTTAATCCCAAACTACCAGGTACAGCTGAGCATCTAAATGCATCCCCCCTTTTTGCAGTGGAAGGAACAACATCTCAAGGGCAATGAAATGGACCTAAAAAAGTGCTGAGACAAAAGAAGGCCAGCAGGAGGTACCAGTGGCTTGTGACAGCTAGGCTGGTGAACATCTGTATGGCAGAGAGTTTCTGCTCTTGGTCTGCCAGCGACCTTTATGTCTGCTCTAAAACAGGGGCAATAATGCTCACTTAAGAGTCTCATGCTGAATTAATCGTTGCAAAGTGCTCTACGGTTCAGCAACAAGAGATAGGAAGGCAGCGCTAAGTATGATCATAGCCGTACTCAGCAAGACTAATGGTCTGTGCTATGCTACAGTCCCTGGTAAGCTGTCTCTAACACCGCTTAATGTTTCAGAGAAGGATGCACAGCAGCCCCGGCAGCAGGGGTGCACCCTCCTCCCTGCCCTGGATGGGCACCAGCAACGTCTGCCCAGCTCCCTGCGTCGTCCCAGCCAGGCACAGCCACTGTGGTTGTACCCGGTTGCACTGCCTGGCTCTAAAACTGCTGAGCTGAGGAACGTGGTGTTGGGAGGAGCAGGGAAAAAGAAAGGGGAAAAAAAAAAAAAATCTAGTGATGCTAAAGGAAACGAGTTATTTTAAAAGGCTTCCTCCTCTCTGCCAACTTCTGACCTGCTCCTGGGCTCTCTGCCCAGCAAGCAGCATCAGGCAGGGTGAGGTGCAAGCAGGGCATGCATGGCAGCGCCTGTCCAGGGGTTGGTATTTCCCGGGTGAGGGCCAGAACGGTGTAACGCAGCCAGCGGAGGGGCGCAGAGCAGGAAGGGGAGGGATGAGGGTTTTGGTCCCCTTTCGGCCCCGCAGATCACTTCCCTCCGCATCCCAGGTGGTAAGGACCGGTGTGCCCTGCCGAGCTGCTCGTTCCCACACCCAGCCCCAGCTTTCCACAGCTCAGTTTCCTTACAGGGATGTGGTAAGTTAAATATATCAGTGTATATGCATATATATGCATGCATGCCATGTTTTTTCTGCTCATTTACACAACCTTCCCTGCAAAGGGCCTCCAAGCTGAACCACTAGAGCTGCCCTGGGGATGCGCTGGGAGCATGGAGCAGGAAATCTAGCCCCCGCGGAGCAGGGTGACAGCCACGCACATAAGGGCTGCTCAGAAAGGCAGCGGTGCTGGGTTACACCTGTCTAAATACTCCATCTCTGATGGGAGTCTCGACAGCAAAGACCTGGAGAAAACTACAGGTGAGTGAGCACAGGGACACCTCTTCTGAGCACCCTGCTGCTGCCAGCACACTCCCATCTTCTTGTTTAACACCTGCATGGACCTTTTTCCCATGCATCTGTCCAGTCACCACTGAACCCACACAGGCTTTCAGCAGCCAGAAGACGCTGTTGCAGGGGGCTCCACAAACACCCCACATGTGGATGGATGCACATCCACGTTGAACCTGCCCCTGACAGCTTCCTTTGATGATCCCAGGTTTTGTCCAGGAAGAGACAGGAGGTATTTCCTATCCACTCTTTCTCTGCCATTAATGATCTTCCAGATCTCCAACATAGCTCCCCTCCTCCATCCCAGGCTAAGCAGCCCAAGCCTACCTCCCGCAGAGAAGCCATCCCAAAGCCTCAATCGCCCTGTGCCCCCTGTCCCTGCACCATTTCCAGTTGTACAGCCCTCTCTCCAAGTCAGCAGGGAGCAAAGAGCAGGCAGGATTCACTGGGGATTCATGCGGCAGCATCCTGCTTGCCCTTGCCCCTTGACACCCATGGTTCACTAGCAATGCAACCGACCTGCCCACCGCTCTCCAGCCCTCGGTGCTCGCTATGGGGCCGGCTGCGCTCCCCGAGCATCACTCACCTCCACCGGCAGCACGGTAAAACCCAAGCACAAGTCAGGAGGCTGATCAACAGTCCTGTCCTCTGCCTCACTACTTAAATGTGACTACAAAAAGACAAGCAGCAAAAGCCTCATTATTCTAAAATATTAGCCCAGGCTGCTAAAAGGCACCAGGGTCCTGGTACACCAGGACAAGAAGTTCTTCCCCTCCACAAGGCATTTGGCAGGAGCTCTGCTATTTCCAGCACCACAGCTGAGCTCTGGCAGGCTCGCTGTGGCTTATCCCTTATCCCCTGTCCAGCACCCGCGATGCCAAATGGGAATGGGCAGCCAGTGCTACCGGAGCAGGGCTCTGCCACCGGCACCAGGCTAAGCCCATCAGCCCCTTAATTTCCGAGACAAAAGTGATGAACACAGGGAATAAAATAAAAATTCTTCCTTGTGTTTTAATTTAACATTTTATCTGTATTGGAAGCAGCAGGGAACACACATGGGAAATGTGAAGTGAGTAACCGCTCCGGCTCAATAGCGGGAGAAGCCAGAAGAAACAATAGGGCATCTAGGGCGAGCTCTGCGAGGCTCATTTTATAATGTTCCCTCCGCCAACACGGATAAATATTTGAGCAAAAAATATTACAGAAAAATTCAGTTGACTCACAAAGAGCAAGCACGTTAAATATAGAAAATAAATTAAATAATTAAAGGGCAAAAGAAATGGGATTTTAGCCCTGCTGTTAGCATAATTTTCATTACAGCCTTACATGGGGAGCTACCAAGCTGCTTTTAACCCTCAGAGTGGGTGAAGCAGGCGGTGAAGCAAGCTTTTGCCATGCTCCCGGGCCATATTTCCCCCTGTCGGGAAGTGCAGAGCAGTGGGGCTGGTGCGGGGAGCTTGCCTCGGCCGCTGCCGTGTGCCCCCGGGGCACAGCAACAGCTTCACCCAGGGCTCTCCATCCCTTCTCCACAACCTGATGGGGCAGCTGAAGTGCAGAGACAGCAACTGCTTTGCCCACAGTGGCCCAGAAACTCTTTGTGGGATATAAACCCACCAGGAATGTGCTATAAGCTCTTAGCCCAACTGCTGGGCTCTCCAGAGCTGTAGGTATACATGCTGCACTAGAGCTCTTTGGTTAAGGCTCAACAGCCCAATTCAAGTTCTTAAAAAAAAAAAAAAAAAAAAAAAAAAAAAAAAAAAAAAATTAAAATCCCAGCTCCAAATAGACTCCAAGACCTTGGGACAGGCTGAAATTTAGGCTACAGATGTTACAGCCAGATCCTGTTATTGCCAGGAGCCAAGCCCTGCAATTTAAAGGTGCCCTGGCACTAACCCACCCCAAACGCGGCTCCCGGCCTCCGCCGCACTCATAAATTACACACTGCAAAAAGGGCAAGCTCGAAGCGTCTGCACCGCTTTTGAGAGCTCAGCGCTGTTCTAGCTTACCAAAGCTTTTAATGGTCCCCAGGCAGAGCAGGGGAGCTCCTCACTCAGACCGGCGGGGAAGCCCGAGGCTGCCCAGGAATAAAAGAGCCGTGTGTTCCTACTATCCCAGAAACTATTCCCCAACATCGAGGCAGGAAAAAATTCATGGCAAGGCTGTGCTGGCAGGTGCCTGCCGTGGCTGGGGGAACAGCGGGGCTGTCGATCGGGCATCACTGTCCACCCCGATGGCTCTCTCCTTCCACTGCCTGCAAGATGCAATGGACGAAAGATGCAAGCAGTAGGGTAAAGAGCCAGGGAGAGGATAAGCTCAGAGCCAGGCTCTTTTATTAACATCCCTCTCCTTTCTTCCACTCACCCCAAAAAAAGGTCCTTTTCTCTTTCTAGAGTGACATCCTCAGAGTCTACACTGCAACGAGGTTGCCTTGATGTAGGGGCAACCTGGGCAGCCCACAAAGGTGAAACAGGAGAAATGACTTTAAGACACATTTCTGTGTCTGTGATCAGGAGGCTGAAAACCAGCAGCATCAGCTCCCTAAATAACACGCAGCGTCTGAGGCTACACCACTGATCTTGGCAACAGCCCCCTCCCTCTCAGCTACAGAAAATCTATATATAGGAAAACATACATATAGACATATATATGGCTTTCATATTATTTTGCCATTTCTAAACAGTCCAGTAGAGCATCACGGATTCGCTTTTCCCAAGCAGGAGACCGACATGCCCACAGCTAAGCAGTGTCCCCTGATCGCTGTGCGACATGCCTCTCTGTCTTGAGCCCCAGGCGCCTTCTCTTCTCTACTAGTGATGCTGGAAGTTGCAGAGAGGAGGATTAAATCACTAGGGCAAACTAACTGAAACAGATCCAAAATATTCCTAATCTTCGTCAGGCCACCGTCTCTGTATTTATCCCAGCATCAGCTTTACAGGGATGGAAGAGAGAAGCACGTGCCTGGGGCTGCCGGGCCACAAAAGGCACAGCCAAAGCGGCAGGGACAAATACAAGCAGTTAATAACAGGGTTGTGGTTAATGGTTTGCAAATGTTTTATGAATGGGCTTGCATCTTCCTCAGTCGTGAGCGAATGCCTGTTGCTCACAACAGGCTCCGCATCCCTACCGCAGGCACCAGCGCTACCGATGTTCCCTTCAATATGTCCGTAATGTACCACGCTTGCAGCAGGACCACGGGGAAGAGGAGGTGATGCTGGGTGGCATCAGTCAGTCTCCTCCTGGGGGGGTGTGAAGCATCAGGATGTCACTCTGCACCCCAAGGCATACCGGCCACTGCAGGTGCCCCCTAAAGCATCCCCTCGGCTCCTGGGGTAGCCATATTCAATCTGAAGCACCAAATTTGCCCACTCTTTCCCAGACTGTAGAGCGACCCTTAGAAAACCTCTTAATACTGAAAGTGTTAACCTGTTGCTTTTCCTGCCTCACTTCAATGTCTGCAGCTTGGTTTTGGTTTTAATTGCAAAGTTCCCACATCCTGCAAACCAAATGTAGCTGGAATTGAAATTGAAAAGTAAAACCACCTATCAGCAAAAATCAAAGCACTGCACTGCCAAAACCAAGTGAGATGCACAAAGCAGGGAGCTTAAATAGGGAGGGGAAAAAATGGAAGTTACATTAATAGCATACTTTCATTCGTAATAATCAGAGAGACTGGTAATGACACTGGAAGGTGAGCTATCCTCGGCCCAAGGAGACGTGGCTATTTATGAAACCATCTGGCTGTCAGCTGCTCGAACACCGCGCAAAGGTGAAGTGTAAGCGGCTGCTGCAACACATCGCTGTGCCAGCTGCGGTCAGGTAGAGCTGGGCTGGCAGCAGCCCTCTGGGTAGGGAGAGGATGCTCCGTCCTCTACCTGGCAGGGCAAGAGGCGAAAAAAAATCCAGAAATCGTCTGCATTATGGGGAGGAGTAGCAGTCTGCAGTTTACAGGGGTTTTTTTTCATTGTATGTAACTTGTTTATTTAGGAAGAGGTTTATAAATCATTGCTTTCTCAAAACTAGGCACCAAGTAACGGCTACAGGAGAGTATTTCTTTGCTTTTAAGAAAGCATTGCGCAAAAATTATCAGATCTATTTAATGGGCTGTTGAAGCAGCGTAATGCCAGCCTCTTATGTTATCCTGGTTCCTAATGATTTTATTAACCAAAGAGCTGGAAGGAGATCGACTTGGCATTCCTGGTCTCTGCAATTACATTCTGCTCAGACACAAGCAGGAACTATAGCTGAACAGCAACAGGTAGGACAATATTTAATGCCCACCTCTATAGCTCGACATTGTCTGGTTTGAAATAGAGTCCTCGTGCCATTTACTGGCAGTGAAACTAATAGGATTCTGTAAAAATCAATCCATAAATGCACAGACGCTAAAATGAATGGTTTCCTTTCTGTTCCGTTTACGGGAGGGCTCTTTTATGGATATCTATATGCCGGCGTAAAAACTTCAGGAACAACTTTCTAAGTCTCCATTAAATTCAAGGGGACTTTTGTAGAGAAGACTGCTTTAAAAAGAAACTGCTATTTCACACCGCAGCTCGTTATTACCCACAAACCTAAAAGAGCGATGCTCGCTCGCCCTGAGCTGCCCTGACCGTGCCGTGTTCCCGATGGGCACACAGGAGCCGCGGGGGGGGGACACCAAGGCTGAGGTTAGGATGGGACACTGAGCCCCACGCCCAGCACAGGAGCTATCGAACTGAAACGACGTGCCATCGTCCACCAGCATCCCCGTCCCTTCGAGAGCAGCCGCCGCACAAGAACACTGCCGATGGCGAAACGCTGCCCGGGCTCGTCCCCGGGGACCCCAAGAAAGCTGCAGTGCCAGGGTCTGCCCTCCCAGCGGGGGGACTGCTGTCGGTGGAGGGTTTCCAGAGGGGAGAAATAAATTCATTAACTAAAACTGAGTGCTTTTGGGCAGGCCAAGGTGAATGTTTCTTGATAAAATATTTAATGAAAGCAAATGAAAAAAGGAAATATTTCTTTCTTGCCCTATCCACTGTGTTAATGGCAGGGGGTGGGTTTGGAGGGTTTGGGGTTTTTTGGAGGAAGCAAAAAGACTGTGTGACCTGTTTCTCGCCTCTGAAAACAAAAGTTTATCAGAGCAGCCCACAGACTGAGAGATTAGTCAGATTTCTGCCTTCACAAGGATATTTCTTCCAAGACCACTTTTCTGAAAGCACCACAATAATTCCTGCCCCAGAAGTGAGGTGCGGATGCCGGGCAAACCCCTGCCTTGCTCACCGAACCAGCTCTGCATCCGCTTCTCACCTCCCAGCAGTGCAGGCTCTTGGGTTAGCCTTAAGTCCCATTTTGTGGTCCCCAGCCCTGCTGCTGCAGGCAGGGATGCTGCCACATGGCTTCCCCGGCATCAGCCCACCTGACTCTGATGTCATCGGTACCACTCTGATGCAACGACTCTGCCAGCTCCGAGGGCTGAAAATAGATGTGCGGACAAGAGCCAGGTCAGGCACATGTGGTCCACAAAACCACATCTCCAGTCCCTCCTGATCCACAGAGGACATCAGCTCCCCGGCTTTCCTCAGCAGAGGAGGAAGACATGGTGACCCCACGGACCAGCTTTGCCGCTGCTGGCCAGTAACACTGACACCTCTTGGTTAGTCCACTGGGACTGCCTCCAGGAAAAGCCAAAAGGCAGAAAGCCACTAGCACATCACCAGATCCTCTACCAGGAATAATTTTCCATGGGGCTTACAACTACGTCGAACATAAATTGGGATAAAGGGAAAAATGTACGTCCAAGCCCTTTGTACATCTGCAATGATCCGTCTTGTCTCTAGCAACTTAACATCTTCAGAAAGATGTAGCTCTGCTGTAGGAAAAATAGCTCCTAAGTGCTCCCGGTCGTGACAGATCCCAAGGCACATGGCAGAAGTTCACCACAGCCTCCTGGCTGATGGCCAGGCTCGCAGAATTGAATTTCATCTTACCCTCTTTCAACTCCTCCTTCAGCCACAGAGGCTTTTCTTCATCTCTCCTTCCTCACATTTCACTTCCAAGGACGTGGGACTACAACAGCATTGTTTTTTCTCCATACCTAACCTCAGAAAACAAATCGTTCCTAAACCATCTGACCAGACACCTTGCCTCCAACACCAGCCAGGAAGATGCAAACCTCCCACGCTGGTTAGCTACACGCAACTCTCTTACAAGTGACGCTTTTCCCCAGTTTCTTGCCAGCAAGAGACCGTCTCGAGTCACAAGACTTTTTTTTGCCATCTCTTTTTCCTCCTCTCACAAAAGCTGTGGCTGAGGATGGCCATGCAGGTGTCAAATCCTCCTGCTGCCAGCCAGGAAGTGCTCAACCCCACAGAAGCCCAGCAGCAGCAAGGTGAAATCTCTCTTATCTCTTAATCTCTCTTATCTCTTAATCTTAATCTCTCCCTGCAGATAACTTCCCATCATCCACCTTAATTTCTTCCAACCCAGGACCCATCCCAGAGAGATGCCCAAAACTCAGAAGCATACTCGAGGCAGAGGCACGCTCTTGAACTACTGACCAGTGTTACAACTTCATTAGCATTACTAACGCTTCACTTTCCCCTCCAATTTCTGCTTTTTCCCCATCAAGAATGACAATTCGCCGATGATTTTAGCTAAATTTAGCTCAGTTTTAGTTAATTTGGCTAAGATTTTGCTAAACTTAGCTAAGTAGCTAATTTTACAAAGCATCCCCCCATTAAATCTTCCCGTGCCTCAAAGTCCCCATCTACAAAAAGAGAACCATTATCACCAGTTTGTCTCCAGATGACAGAGGCTTTAAATCACTGCCAACCAACATCTGGTTTGCAGCCCACGGGGAGCTGCCAGGCTCCGTTCAGCTCTGAGTGGATAATTACCCACCGGTGGAGATGCCACCGACTCAGCTCCAAACACCCTTCTCCATCCCCAAAGTGCGGGCCGGGCTGAGGGACACTGTCTGGGGCAGCCCAGGGACCCAGAAACCACCGCCGCCTGCAGAAATCAGTAGAAGACTTAAGCCTTGGAGGGCTGTCAGCCTTTCACCAGCAGGAAAGCACTTTAAAATTTAAAAAAAAAAAAAAAAAAAAAAAAAAAAAAAAAAAAGGAAAACCCAGCTAAGGCAGACAGCAAATGGAGAGGTTGCAACCTTAAGAGCTACAGCGACATTCAAACAATAGTATCTCAGCTCAAGCCTTCCCTGCAGCTGTAGACGGCGAGACTATAAATTGGCCTATGATTTAGCTCCATTTGGCGCCCTCTATTCAGTCCCGCGCCTTGGCCCACGCTGCGGATACCGGCTTTCAGCCTTATCTCCGCCATCCATTAGCTGCTGTCAGCAAGCGAGGGAGAGGAAGGCGGGGTGCCAGCGCAGCTCTGCACACATGGGAACCCCCTTTTCCTTCCCCAGCAGGTCCCACTGCAGCACCTCGAGTCATCGCTAGGACCACGCTGCTGTGCCGAGGGGCCTTGGTCAAGGTAGGTATTTCATTTCATAGCCCATCCGTTGTTGAGTACACTATTTTCTTCACAATGTTTCCTTTTTTTTTTTTTTTTATCTGCTCCCCCTCAGTTCACATTACAGCCATCATTTATCTCCACAGCACCAGCAAGCTGATTTACTGCCTCGATCAGCGCAGCTCCGGCATGAGCTGCGTGAAAAAGGGACGCATCAAGCCTAACATGCAATGGGGACCTGGCCGCGGACCCGGCTGGCAGGACAAGAGGGAGAGACAGGGCAGAAAATCATCCCACGAACCAAGAGCACCAACAGCGCAATTTTCTTCACTCTCTCATTGCAGCAAATCTGCGAGGATGGGGCAACGCCAGGACAGACGGACAGACATCCTGCCGGGCACCCCTGGAAGATGGGAGGCTTGAGGCAGAGCGCTCTAGGAGTAGAGGAGATTTGGGCAAGACAATTTTTTTCCCCCCCTAACCAGGCAGCAGAGAAACCTGCTCCATCAGGACTGACCCGGAGCATTTCTGCTAAGCACCTAGTTCTCTCTCCCTCTCCTAACAGCGCGACAAGCTTAAAAATCAATGGAGGCTCAGCGAACCCTGAGCAAAGCCTCCTGCCGGCGCCCAGCCAGGCATCCCCGCCGCGCTGCTCTCTCTAACTGAAACTGACGGGGGAGCGATTAACCGACAGGTTCGTTAATGGCCACCCCGTCAGGACTCTTCTCACCGAGACCCCGTGAAAGCAAGCCACAGAAACGAGTCATTTGTGGAGGTGCACCGGCGCAAAAAAGAGGGGCTGCTGAGGGCACTGTGGTGCCTCCGCGAACCAGCGTCGGAAAAGCCCCCAGCATTTCCCCACAGACAAGGATGTTCGGCTCAGCACCCTTCTCCCAGACACCCACAGGCCTTTTAAAGCCCCTGGCCCCATGAGCTAAATTTGAGTCTTTATGGCCAGATAGACACCGCACATTTTGGGGCCAAATGGGAAGCACTGGGACACCTCCGAGACAAGCCACCCGCTTGCAATACCTGCGGTTGAGCGGGGAAGCAGGCAGGGGAGAGAGGACACAGCCTCAGGGGACCGAGAGGGAAGGGGAGCAGCCAAACGAGTGAAGCAGGGTACCAAGAAAGTGCTTTTGGCTCTTTTCACTAAAATACCTGGCAGGCTAAAGCCCCCTCTGCAGCGGCTGAGGCTGCGGTGCGAGGGACGAGGCTTTGACGGGAAAACGGCTGTGTCCCAGCGCCAGCCAAGGAAACCCGGGAGCTGGTACGACGGCGTGGGCACGGCAGGGAATGGACGCTCCCCAAACCCAACACCGACCAACCTGAACAGAAAAAACCAACAGGGAGCACCATCCCTCCAGCATTCAGAGAGGTTAGGATGGATTGGGGCCCTTTCACAATACGCAGCTGCTGGCTTCAGTTCCAAATGCCTCCCCACGCCGCCACCGTAGCACCCCCTGCCACTCTCCCATTTGCCGCACTACCAAGTATATATCAGTATATATATACGTGTGTATATATATCTCTCTCTCTTACTCAGCACACTGCTTTTTCCACCCATGTTTGAAAAGAGTACGAGGAGAAGCGGCGCGTACAGCAGCGTTGCATCATGCATGTGTCCCCCTGACCCCCTGCCAGCTCCTTGCCCTTGCAGTGCCCATGCCCTGTTCTCTTAACCTCTCCGCAAGGGGCTCGTTTCCCGTCTCATCTCATGGCTCTGAACCATTCCCTCTGTGTTTCGTTTGCTTAAAAAATGTCATTATTTAAGAGACGGAGAAAAAAGGAGGTGGGCAAACGGGAGGGATTTAACTCTGCCTTTGAATCTCCTGGCTGGAGGAGCTTCACACACTATTCAATGCAGCATCAGTGATTTAATCATCGGTGAGACGCTATTGCAAACAGCAGCAGACAGCAGAGCCTGCAGGAGTAATGCTCTCTCTAACAGCATGAATATTAAGGGCATTTAACAGCCCTTGTAATCACACTGTGGCTCCTTGCAAGAGCACAGCCAGGTAGCATGAGGGAAGGCACTAAACCACGCTGCTGGGTTATCAAACTTCGCCATGCTCCTTACGGCATCTGAAATCAGCCCCACTTACAGAAAAGCGAGCGTTGGCTTCCCAGTACGTTCTCTCAAAACCGAATCCCATGCGGCAAAAGCCCTTAAGCACGTGCTGGGATGAACTGGGTGGCTTTAAAACCTCCTTCAGTCAAAGCTGGCCCCGTGTGGAATTTGGGTCCCTGTAACATGGAACAAACATTAAGACCTTCAGCAAATTAATCTCCTGTACCTGTGTTTGATGCACTGGGAAAGGGTTACTGGGGGAGGAAAAGAAATCCTGAGCACGGCATGAGTTTAGCTGTGCCTCAGAACTAGAGCTGTATCATGCTTTTCAGGTCAAGCATTAGTCCATTGTCAAAGGAAAAAGAATCCCAGCTTTTACACTTTAAAAGTTTTTACTCTTTTATTGGATTAATATCATTCTGAAAAGTTCCCTGTGATTTTGATGCAGAAATGGCCAGTTAGCTATTGCAGCCGACTGTAACGAAATGCCTGCAAAATACAGCCACTCCTGGCCTACAGACTTGAAACACAGTTTCTGGAAATAAGGAAAAAAAGTGGGAATTCATCTGCTTTATCTTTCGGATACAAGTAATTGCTGCTAGTTCTGCCTGAAGATGGGGAGAACATCTTGAGACCCAAGCCTGCATGCAGAAAGATGCTGGCTTGCCCAAGGCCATACACGCAGCTGGTGCTAATGCCCAAACCGCTGTTAATACCAGCAGATCTGCACCAAAAATTAGTTGATCCCAGTTGATATTTACCTACAGAAACTCAGAATTGTTTGGCTGTGAGATGGCGCAGGCAGGTTTCGGCTGGACTAAGACCCACATTGCCGGCTGCTCCCACCTCCCCAGTTATCTCAGCACAGCCTGTGCACCAGAGGGAAGGGAAGTAACTACCCGGCCTTTCATTCACACCTTTAATTATTCAGCTTATATTGATATAAAACTAATTGAAGCAGAATAAGCTTTTATCCCAAATAGGTGTGCCCACACGCAGACATCACTGAGATTAAAGGGTGCAAATTACACTTTATTTAATGAGCTCATTTCCAGCTATCGCACGCGTAAACCCCTGTGCTGGACCTGCATGTGCTGCTCCACCTACGGCAAGTGCCTTTATACCAGCTTCTGCCCCAGTTCTACAACTGCGGTCTAAGTACAACGCTCTGGTTAAACAGCAGATGTACAAGGGTTTGGTTAAATAGCAGAGATGTTCCTCGCTTCTGGGACACATCCAGTGTCAGGATTTGGCCACAATGCCAGCAGTGGGACCTGATCTCCAAAGGATGCAATAAAGCATTGAGAGCAAAGAAATCCTATTTTGCAGAATGCCACTCGTGCCCGTTGGGGAAGGCTGACTGCACTTCACCTCCCAACAGCCGATGCCCTCGAGTGCCAATGCATTTTCCTCCTGCCTCACATGTGCTAGCGGAGCTTCTGCTTGCAAAGGCCAAATTAGAGTTGACTTTCCTTTGCTGACGTTGCCTCCAGAAGGCAAGGTGTCCTCACCTCCCCAAGCCCCATGGTGCCTCAGGTGAAGAACAACATCTGAACGTCTTTCCCTAGCATTTGGATGCCTGCCAGAGCTCGCTCTCACCTTGCAAGGTAGATTGTGTTTGTATTTTATGTTTGATTTTGGAAATGTCGTGTTTCTCGAGTGCGTGGGTGCATCCAGGAGGTCCCTGTTGAGGAGATACGTCTCTATCTCTGCGCAGTAATGGGGGCCATGTCACCAGCAGCAGCAGGGACCACTAACATACCACTCTTCTCATCATCCAATTCTCTTTTTTTGCCACTTGCAAGTCTAATTTCAAATTTCAGCTATTTCACTCAAAAATGTCCTGGCTGGTTTTCTACTGCAGGGGGATTGAGGGTTGGGCAGGGAGAACCAGACTCTCTTTCAAATAACAAAACCAGGGAAGAAAATTTTGGTCCTGTTGCAAAATCCTGGTGACCTCTGTTTTGAGATGTCCTTCCTTCTCCAAGCTCTGGGGCTGGGACTTCAAATGAGGCAGATGACAGCCTCTCTAATGGGATCAGATATCTCACTTTTCCCCCCAAGAATGCACAAAGCCAGGCAAAGTGAGAAGCCTTTGTGAAGCCTAATTTTGCACAAATATCTGACACTTCCTAAGACCGCAGCAGCTGAAGTCTCAGCAGATTTCAGGCTGTTTGTAGGCTTGATCATCTCACCGTTTCTAGCGCTGACCAAAGCCTTCACATATCACCTCTGCAAGGGGGATGTACATCCTTATTTATCCAGGAGCTTGTGCAAATACAATTATTACTGCTTGTGAAGCCCTTGGCTGCCAGAGCATTGAGCACGACAGAGAAATCTGTGTGGAAGTGCATAACGTTGTCCTCCATCTATGGGCTTGGGGTCAGCAGGGAGCAGTAAGGTATAAAACAAAATAGTTGCTTGAAAAGGGAGCAGAGGCCATCCAGCACGCTGTGCGGGTACTCTTGTACACCATTGCATCAGACAGGATTCAAACTACACCCTCTTAATAGGGGCTAAATTAAAGTGGTGATGGGTAAGGCAGCACGCTCCACTTTGAAATCTCAGTCCTGGTCTGCAAACGCCCAGAACAGTATTTTTGTGAGTACTTAATTATACAGTAAAAAATGACAAAACTTAAGAAAAAAGGCAAATTGATTGTCCTTCTCACTTCCCAGAATTTCAACCCCACAGCAGAATCGCTGCTAACAGCTTCCCAAGCCATGTGCCATCCCTGCGCCATAGCAAGCTGTCTGTCCATCCCTCCCTTGCTCCGTGCCATGGCAGCAGGGCAGGGAGAGCTGGTGCTGGCCGGCCCCAGGCAACACTTGTCGTCTCCTTCACCCCAGAACGGGCTCCTCCCGTGCCATGGCCAGCAGGCAGGACCGCTGGGGCACCACTGGGCTGAGCACCCATCCCCAAGGGCTGCACGGTGGTTGGTTCGTTCTCTTCTTAAGAGACCTAAACCAGAGATCTTCCTGCGGGATGGGAGGGCAGGATGGGAGGGTTTTTCACGAAGTGTTTTGCAATACCACAAGGAGCACACCGTATGCAGCCTACACGCCATACACGGTTTAACTCTGAGCATTATACAGATATTCATCCGTTTTAATCCCAGTCGCATGAGCAGATGGCTGGTTAATGCATGTTTAAGTCTCTCTCTCTCCAAATTACACCGTATTACGGCACTAGGAAAATGCAACAGGCATTATAAACGCCACGGCTCTTCCTCACTCCCTCCCTGTCCAGCTCCACTCTTGCCAAAAGGCAGGACCATGTGACACAACAGCTCGCCTCCCAGCTTGGCTCCCAAACACCAGCTTCCACAGTCCCCCTGCGTCTTCCCGCTGCCCACCCCGCTGGAAAAACCACCTGCCTTCCCCAGCCAGACCCCCGAGTTTCACATTTTGGCGGTGTGAGGTCAAAGTGCAAAGGGGCTGCATCCCAAACATCCCCTGAGGCAGATCCCAAAGGATATTCAAGGATATTATTCCATCCTGAAGGACCCTGAATCAACCCATTGGGTAGAGCAGATTACCCTGACTCAGAGGAAAAAAACTTTAAAAAAAAAAAAAAAATGTTTAATAAAAAGAAGTGACCCAAGCCATTGAAAATGAGCCTGCTCACACCTGTAACTCCTCCCTCCCATCTTTTCTCTGTCTCACCTAACAACAAGCAACTAAAAATTTAATGCACGAGAAAGAAAAGATGTGCACGAACTCCCCCCGGCCCAGGGGGGCTGCAACCGAGGCCTGCGCCACTGAACATATTCGTGTCTTATTTGCGAGCTGTGCGCCTCCATAATGTGTTATGAGGTGTGGTTGTAACCGGCGGATGCCGACAGTGGTCCTTGAGGAGGAAATGGTGTGTGTCTAAATGCAGGCAAAGCTATTTAGAAAGCCAGGACAAAGCAGCCTTGCTCTCCTTGCTTGGGCCAAATTACATCCTTTGGACTTATTCCTTCAGTGGCTTCAAAAAAAAAAAAAAAAAAAAAAAAAGAATAATTCATCTCAATTTCCTTGGCTCTGCGAATAATGTTTAGAGAACAGAAGGTGATTTCAGAGCTCGTTTGTTTTTGCACCGCACAAACCCTGTTCTCCTCGTATCACTTTCCAATCAGGTTTATTGTTGGTGTTTCCGCTAGAAAACCAAGGAGGGAAAGGCTAAAACCCTCAGTTGCACTTGAGACGGAGGGGAAAAAAATAAATTTAAAAAAAAATTTAAAAAAAAATCTATCTTTTCCTTGTCTTTCAGCCTGATCTGAAAATGAACCTGTTTTGCTTCTGAATCAATTCTCTTCCAGCACTGCACTTCCCGCAGTCCTTTCCGAGACGAGATGCAATCATTAGCTCACTTGCTCCTGCAAATAATACCACAAAGCCGGAGCTCGAGCTGCTTTGCAGTAAATCATCACTAATTTCTGCCTATGTGCAGCAAGGCAGGGTTTGGCAAGGGACACAAGGCCCCCCCAAGCCCCACAGGTGCCACCACCAATGCCTCTGCCCCCCTTCTGGCTGGGGACAGTCCCCAACCCAGCACGTTCCCCCCATGGAGAAGTGAAACCGGCACATTGTCCCTTCCCAAAACGCTTCTCTCTGACATGTAAAGGACCGCCGCACCTCTCTCGCTCCCTCAGGACGGCAGTAAGGGTTAATTAAAGCTCCTAAGGAGCTTCCAAACAGCCGGATTGAAGGCAAACTATTAGTACTACTAATGCCACCTCCATAAACAAAGCAGTGAACTCCTGCTGAACCTGTCACCACTGATCATTTTCCAAAGGCACATGTTAATGATCAGAAATCCTCTTCCTCCTCTTCCTCCCAGCACCCCCGTGCCATGGGGCCCAGCCCCCCTGGGACACTGAACACCCATCCCACAGCAGGCAGCTTCCTGGGTACCCTATAGACTGATCCAGCCCAACCCAGGGCTGCCTTCCCCACCAGAGCAGCAGCTATATGGGAAAACCTATATCTAGGCAGCCCACCTTCCCCAGCTCCTATGGAAATACACAGGAAGCGTGGAGCAATACTGATTTAGACGAGCAGAAGATGGGGCCCAAGATCTCCTCCTTGGCTCACTCTTCCCATAATGCTGACTCCTGCTGAGATTTTGGAACCAAAAAGGGGAAAGAGGGTGGGAAATCAATTTAATTGCAGCTTAGTAAGCAACTGTGCTAAGTGTTGCTGGCAAAATCTGAACATTTCGCTATGAGAGAAAGGGGGGGAAAATGGCTTTTTCATTGCACGGCAAAGTGGATTGAGAGCAAACCTCTCCCCCCCATCATCTGCTCCTCCTCACCCCTTCCTTCTCTAAACAGGAGGAAGCCAGCAAGAAACACACAGCTAACGCCAGCAATCTCCCGCTCGCGCTACTCCAATTAATAGTCAATCCACTGCACCCTTTGTCATTAGGCTACACGTAATTACCCCTTCACGCAAATGTCTTTCTTAAACAGATCCTACTTTTGCTTTCTCTGCAGATACATTCCTCGTAATTGGTTTTATTGCACCAAATGCTGGGCTGCCCTCATGGAAGGGAAATGGTTATAACTGTGTTTCTCTCTCCCAGCTGCAGTAGGTTGCTTTAGCATTTCCACGACTTCTCCCAAGCTTGCTTTTTCCACCGGCAAAGAGACTAGAGCACCCAGAAGTACCAATCTGGCATCCCATGGGCTGTGCGCGCTGGACGTGCCCGTCCACAGATCCAAGAAAAACACCCGGCTCACAACACCTCTGCTCAAACCCCGTATTCAGCTACCCGGGGATTTGCCAGCCTGGCACAATAACGCCACACCTGCACTTATACGGGCTTATAAGACGGTGCTATTTGCAAAGCTGCCTCTCTCAGCACTGCCCTTCCAGTGTCTGTGCTCGCCCAGCTCATGCCTGCCAAACCACAGCGGTTCGGCAGACCGTGCCCTGCGTGCTCTGCCCTCGTCTCTACACCTAAAACCAACCTCTCAGCTTTGGGAGGGAAAGAAAAACTCTAGTCCCGGTACCATAATGCTCCATAGACCTGCCTCCCCCAGGCACAGCCGTTTATAGCCCTTACCCTGCAGCCATCCCACGTGCCAAGTCCCACTGCCCGCAGGGAGGCACGGATCATGCTGCAGGGCCAGGGTCAAGAGACGTGTCAGCAGAGCAAGAGGAAGCAAACCCAGCAAAGACAGGCCCTGGGCCACAAGCACATCAAAATAAATCAGGATGATGTTCTCTTATCATGGAAAGGAAAAGCGAGGAGGAGAAAACAGCCTGGGTTTTTGAGTAAATAATCCACCTCTGTACATATCTGATGTGGCGAAAGGATAAATAGGAAAAAAAAAAAAAATCTTCCCTGACAGTCAGCATCTTTCTCACGCATGGAGACACTTCACAACATACATGCTGTGTCTACGACGCCTCGGCATCCAGACACAGAGCTGATTTCGGAGACCTCCCTGCTCAAAAGCAGGACTTTCTTTTGTCAAGCCCACCCCTAAGGGTCACCAAGGACTCAGGGCCACGAGCCAGAGCTGAGCCCTCCTAAAAACCCAGCTGCAGGGGTGAGGGCTCAGGCCCGTCCCTGTCACCTACCGAGGGGATGCCGCCACACCACGCCACGCCACGCCAGCCGGTGAGGGACGCTGCAGCCCAGAGTGATCCCGCTGGCAGTGTGCAGGGTGCTCTGCAGGGACCTTGCCAGGAGAAGCGGATTACAAGAGAGACCATGACGCTCCTGAGCTCAGCTCACCCCGGGAGCATCACCACCTCCGACACCCCTTCGGAGTGCAGCAGCAGGACTTTTCCAGCTCTTTCTAGCCTTCCAGAGCAGAATAAAAAGTATTTTTCTTCTTCTAGTGCTCAACACCTCTTGTCAACAAGACACATACCGGCTGCAGAGAAATTTATTTAGCATCTTACCAGCAAAGAAGTGGAATCCTTGCATCCTCTCCTTCCTTCCCTGATACTTTTATTTAAAAGCACCAAGCTAGGAAAGGTGCCTGGGCATCGCGATGCTCACTGTTTTGCAAAGCAAACAGGTCTTGTTCAATCAATATTTATGCCCCCATCACTCACAGCTGCAACACGGAGCTCTACCAGAATGCAATGGGGGTAAAATTCATTCATTCATTGCAATTACCAGTGAAAAATTAACAGGGTTTTCATTGACTGCTTATTGTTTCACAGGTATCTCAGAGAGCGCCTTGATGCGCAGTGGGTAGATTAATTAAGCGAGACGTACAAGGCAGGCTGCTCACCATTTGTCCGCAGCTGGTTTAGCAGCCGAGGTGACTGGGTGCTGACTTTGGCAGGACTTCTCACCTCACTCCTGCTCCATGAGGACGCAGGTATTTGTACAAGGAGGTGGCCGTGCTGGGAAAACCTCTTTCCCAAGCCCACCAGAAGGAAGGCAAGCGCTTGAGAAACAGCACCTGTTGATGCACCAGACTTGTCCTGTCTGGTCCCACAGACGAGGACGGCTTGGGCATGGTTTTCTGTTTTATATTTCCACATCCATCACTAAATACACCAGCAGGAGAGAGCAACTTTGTATTTCCACCCCACCTCCTGCATCAGCAAAGCTTGGGACATCCTAGAAAGCCTGGGTTTGCTCCTAGAGATTTCAGGGTGGGATTTCACCAACAAAGCATGACAGAAGTTTCCTCTTCTCTCCCATCCTGGACCTGCCCATGCCCCCAGCCAACACGAGCTTCCCTGGTATTAAATGCTCTGCCTTTTTGTTCCCGACAGCTTTGCCACTTCAATCCCTTAATTGTTAAGATCTGAATTTTTGCAGGATACACAGTTATTTTAATCTGTTAAGTGGCTCTGCTGCTATAAAACTGACAGGAATTTAATATCTGGAGACTGTCAGCTGAGCTCCAGGTGCTGAGGCTTTCTAGATGGCGATGATGCAGAAGGAAGCACAGGCTGGTGCGAGGCACACAAGCGCAAAGCTGGCAAGCGTCCCTTCGCATCGAGGTCCAATCCTTGCAGGGTGCCGAGTACCCCGGAGCACTCTGAGCAGGCAGCGAGGGCGCTGAGCCTCTCATCATCTCCCGGGAGCCATCCCCCAGCTGCATTTGAACACACTCGGAAAGGAGCTGTTGCATCGCAAACACTCGTACAAGTCAAGTATATCAGGTCACTTTTTTTAGTAAAAGGAACTTTTCCTCCATAGCTTTTCTCCTACAATCCAGCCCACGACGGACCCGCTTTCCCTCCAGAGGCAGTCAGCTATGCTTCAGCCATTCATCAGAGGGAGCAAGCTGGCATGCAGGAGGGAATGAAGAGAAATAAAAACCCCAAACCCAACAAAACACATCTTCCTGCCCCTCCTGCACACACTGCCGGCACTGAGCACCAAACCCCAGAACCCCCACCAGCCCCTCACTGCTGCAGGGCTCTGCTATACAGCCAGCTCCCCACTTTGGTCTGATACGGATTCACCAGGTGGAGGAGATGACATGACCAAGGGGTTGTCACCTACTCCTCTCCTGCTCCCTCGTTAGCGGCCCCCAGGGCCACGCGGCTGCAGCCTGGCACAGGGCACAGGCACCAGCACGAACCGGGGGAGCCGGCACACTAGCAAAACATCGCTGCAGAGCCAGCTACACGTACTCCTCACAAATCAATTTGGGAATTTGCTTGTAATTAATCCCGCGTATCAGTTCCTCTCATTATTTCTTAATGTAATTAAGTTATTAATTTATATGTTCCCCCCACACACACCTTCCCAAAGGAAAGCAAAGAGCCGGATCAGAGGGAGGCAGGGGAGATGCCGGGCAGCAGCACGGGGCCATGAGCCTGGATTACCAGAGCACATGCCAAGTCCCAACGCCGCCTCCCTGGGCGACTTCAGGTGGGTCACCGGCAGCCTGATTTTCCAAGAGGGCTGAGCGACTCCAGTTCCTCTGGAGTCAATGAGAGCCAGAAGGATACAAAGTTCAATTAACCTCTCCGGGTCCCAGTTCATCCAGCCGGAAAACTGCTGGGGCAGGGAGACAGGCTGGAACTAATTAATGCTTGCAAAGTATTTCAAAACCCTCCGCCAAAAGGCGGGGAGGGCACGAGGCATGGACAAGTCCCAGCTGATCCGTAACCCCGACCAGCCCCATGTCCTTACACCCTCATCCATCAGACTCGGCTTTCCTGTGGGCTGAGCCCACGGCTGCTAACTAGGCACCCGGCCGGGCCATGCAGGCAATACACCCTGGCAGAGGCAGGCATACCGCTACGGCTCCTCTTCTCAGCCAATTTATAGGATTTTATAAAGGGCAGGGCAAGGGCAAGGGCAAGTTTTGCTTACTGCACTAACAGGGCTTGATCTGCCCTTTGGAAAAGGAAAAAAAAAACCAAAACCCAAAAACCCAAGCAACAGCAGTAATAACAGCACCGGAGGGACCCAGGGAAGGTGTCCCGGGAACAGCTTCACAGTCCTAAATGGAGTGAGTTATTTTCTTCCATACCCGACCAGCCCTGCAAGGTTACTACACCCCACAGCCAGGAGGGAGTCCCACACCCTAAAATCCAGCCTCAGCCTGCTCCGGCTGCCCTGGCATGTACCGCCAGCGGCTGCAAGTGGCGGGGAGGAGGAGGAGGGAAAAGAGGTAACAGGGATTGAGGGGAGCAAGGGCTGGCAAGAAGAGGGGCCCTCTGAGCCTGCCTGCCACCAGGCAACGGTGAGAGATCCACAGAGATGGGATCAGAGGGGAAAACAGGAAAAAAAAAAAAGGGGGAGGTGAAGCCAAGTTAATTACAACAGACGGCTGCGCCTACCTCTTCAGGCACGAGCAGCTCGGGAAAGCTCAGCTACCACCATCGGACCTGCCCCAAACGCCCACCTCCACTGGGGCCGTAAGAGACCAAGCCAGCAGCGTGTTTCGGGGGTAGGCAAGACTCAAAGACTGCGGCAGACCCCTCACACCAAGGACCTGCTCCTTGGAGACCTTGCCAACCCCAACACGGGGTTCTCCGGCTATAGGAAAAACATCACAAGCCTTCCTTTGGGAAGCTGAGCGCTGGATCTGGCACAGGATTTGGGATAAAGGGCGAGGTGGGGGGGCAGACCAAAATAACAGCAATGGACGGGCAAGCCCTCCGTGCAGCCGAGGGCTGCAGCTCCGCGAGCAGCAGCTCTGCCGCTGGCCCTTGGCAAGCCACCAACGTGCCGCAGCCGGCCGGCGAGCTCGGGCACCACGGCCTTCCGGCATCGGACACGTGCCGCAAGCCCTGCCAGGAGACAGGCACGGGCAGGAGGAGGCATTACCAGCTGGAGCCTAGCTATAAGGGTCTAAAGGTTAAATCCACATGAGGCATGATATATGGTGCGCATATGGCCGCAGAAATAAAGCTCAACTGAAAGAGAAGGGAGAAAGGAGGGGAGGGATAAAAAAAAAAACCACGTCAGAAAACGCTGCCAGGAAAGTTGATGTGGATTCGCTCCATTTCTCCACCGTAGCTGTGTAACAAAGTTTGCACTGCCGTTAGCAACCTACTACCTCTACTTGTTTCTCAAGGAATTTGGGAGGACAACTCTAACTGCTCAAGTTTTCATCATCGGCAGCCGGTCCCGCTGGCCAGGGGAACCGGACATACTGCCAGGCTCTTCTCTGGGCTGCAGCATCCCTGCCTCTGGTACCCAAGTCAGCTCTGCAGCCATTCAGAGGGGTTAACTGAAGTGACACCACGTCCCTGCGCTCACAACCAGCTTATAATTCATACTGCTCAAAAGTGGCTTCCAAAGCCAAAAAATGTAATGCATTAAAAAAAAAAAACAAAAAACACCTGCACGCTATGGATCTCAAGGGGATGCAACTGTTTTGATGGAAAATTCAGAGGAAATAAAGGAGAGGCAATTTTAGCAGTCAAATTGCTGGAGTTATGGCAACTTGGCAGTTGGAGCTTCAAAACTCGGGGCCTGATCCTGTGTGACAGGAGAAATTCGCTTCGCCAGCTGTGGGAGCCCAGCCGAGCCCCTAACAGCGTCAGCAACCTGCACCTCGGGGTGGGGGGAGCCTTGAACAGGAGCAGAAAGTCAAAATGGGCTGCAAAATGGCAGCAATTCAGCTGCAGCTGGTGCTAAGTGAGAAGCGAGGTTCATTTCAAGGAGAATATAGGAGCTCACGTCAAACAGGGGAGGTCTTATTTTACAATTTTTAAGAACGCAGTTCCAATAGAAACCTATTGACACCAAAGCACAGTTATGGTTAAGAAAGCGCTTGTCTTCTAACTCTGTTTTCAGGGACTTATTGCCTTCCCCCACTTAAATAAATAAATAAATGTAAATATAATTATTTATTTTGGGGCCTGAAATTGCATAGATTCATTCCCCTCCGCTAGGACTGAAAGATTTCTGAAAGCCTGAAAAAACCTCCTCAATCATTTTTATTTAAAAAACATGGAAAACCAATAATTCCTCAAGATGAAAAAAATCAAAGTAAGCTTTATGAGTTCTGACTTTTTTTTTTCCAGTCAGGTCATTAATTCAGTTGCAGAGGTGACACATATATGAGACTCTCCAAAGACCTGGCTGACACGTATAGTTGCCGTGTGTCATGGGCAAAACGCTCAGTTGGGTGTCACTGGTGCAAAAAAGGGGCTGAGGGCTCGCACCCTTCCTCTGCCGCAATAACCCTTAATCTCAGCAGATTTTCAGGACCTGGGCTCTAACCCCGATTAACTTATTCAAGATTTACAACGGTATAACTAAGAGCAGCATCTAATCCGTGTCCTTTCGAAAGTTAACCCTCAGCTAATCTCAGGCCACTCTCAGGCGTTAGAGAGGAGAGGACAGGACACGGGACCTTGTTCAAACGAAGCTGCTTGCAGCATCCCCTGCTTTTCGCAGCGTTTGGGCAGCGAAACACCTCTGTTCCACTCCCTGTGTCGAGTGGGATGCTCTTCGCATCTCTCCCATGCTATCACTCCGGGGACTCAAACACGACACACAAACACGCGACTGCAAATGCACCCTTCTTCCACCCAGGCTGAGACTGACAGGGCAACGCTCCTACCTGCGCCCTGTCTTCAAACAAAAACAGTAATTAAAAGTCCCGGACGTCTAACCCGGCTGATGTACCTGCAGCTCTGCCAGCCGACGTGCCCCAACCGCGGACCACCTAAAGGCTCTCCGTCTGCTCCCCTCCCGTTTCGGCCAGGGGAGAGGACTGAGCCATTCTTGTTTAGGAGAGGGGTCGGAAACGCTGCGTGACCCACGGGGGAAAGGAGTCGCCCGCCCCCCACGCGTGACACAAAACACGCGCTTCGCTCTCTTGGGACGCGCCAGTCCCCCCCGCTCCCCAGGGACCCAAGGCCCGAAGCGAGGGATGCTCGAAGTTGGCAGCGGGGCAGAGGGCCGGTACCGCCGGCGCCCCTGCCACCCCCGGCGGCACCCGCGGCTCGGGGAGCCCCGATGGCTGCAGCCCCCGGTGAACCGGGGCGGGCTGGGGACGGCTGAGGATTGTCGCTGCCCGAGGCCGTGCGGAGGAGGGGGCACCGCGACCGGGGGGGTTAATTCACCAGGGCGGGGGGGTAAGGAAAGGGCCCGACCTCACACCACCGCCCCCCCCCCCCCCGGCACAGAGCCGGTGCAAAACTTTAAGGGGAGCGCCATAGGGTAAGGGTCCCAAAAACCGCCGGGAACTTCTTCCCCGGGCGGCGGCGGCGCGCCCTGCCCGCCGGCTGCATCTCGCCCGCGTCCCGCCGGGGCGGCCCCGGCCCCGCCGCCCCTTCCTTACCTCCGGCGGGCGCCCCTCGGTTCCCGCCGCCTCCAACTTCCTCCTCGCCCCGAAGAAGAAGAGGAGGAGAGCAGCGAGCCAGAGCACCCCCAGCAGAGACAGCGCCAGCCGCCGCGTCGGCCGCCTCATCCTCGGGAGGGGTGGGAAAAGTCCGGTTGGGGGGGGATGAAGGAGCCGGGGAGGGGGGTAGGGGAGGGCGGTGGGCGCCTCCGGGGGCAGCGGGAGCGGGGCTAGGCGGGGAGGAGGGTCTCGCCCGCCCGCCCGGGAGCCGGCGATGCGAGTCCCGGGCTGTGCATGCTCTGCAGGGGAGGGGAGGGGAGGAGGAAGAGGAGGAGGAGGCGGCGCCGGGAGGAGGGGGGGCTGGAGCCGGTGCCGGAGTCGCTCGCCGAGGGAAGGTGCTGCGCGCAGGCAGCCGGGCTGGCACCCCGGGCCCGACGGGGGAGCTGCGGGGCCGCGCCGTTGCCCTGCCCGCTCCGCCGGGGACCGCACCGCGCCGCCCGGGGACGGGGACACCGAGCGCACCGGTTGGGGTGGGGGGGGTGGGGGGGTGTAACCGGGGCCGCCCATCTGTCTCCCCTCCCACACACCGTGCGTGGGTCCAGGCCACTTCCCAGCGCCCCCGAGCCGAGCGCGAAAGGATGTGCGGGGCCGGGCAGCGCCGCTGCGAAGTTGGCCCGAGCCGGTCCCGGTCCCCATCCCCGTCCCCGTCCCGGTCCTCGTCCGGCTCCGGGGCGAGGGGAGGCCACCATTCAACAACACACAGAGGAGGCTCAGACATGACGGGAAGATTAATTTATCCAATTGAAACAGCAGGGGGAATTCAGGTAGGTGGAATTTAATTACTGGATTTGGAAGAGAAGATGTGAATCTCCAGAGCTGTCAAGAGCACTTAAAAAATAAAATCATAATCATCAGCTGTTGGTATGCCAGCAGCGGCGGGGTGCCGGGCCATGGTCCTGCAGTGATGGCCCTCAGGTGTCATCCCTGTCCTGTGGGGTGTTCCCTGCTGCCTCCACACACAGCCCCAGCGCAGCAAGCCTGTCCGCACAGGGCAGCCAAAGTGGGAATTACAGACATTGCTAAGGGAAAAAAAAAACCAGCAGAGTAGGACTCCAGAAAAGAGCTGCCTCACCTAGCTGTCCCTGCTCACCTGCCTGACTCGCTGCTTTTCCGATCCTGGCGCTGACAAGCATTGCACGAGCTGAGCAATCCCTTGCAAAAGACATTACGGAATAAATTAAGTATTGGAGCAGATGTGAGTCATTCATGTTAGTACAAAAACTATAGAACAAACCCCATAAAAACAGGAATCCATGCATAAAGTAACATATGGAATGAATTGGAGATAAGATGTCAAATGCTGGAAAGTCCGATGCACATGTTGTAAACAACCTCTCCTATGCATTTCCCACACACTCCTCCTGGTTTTATTATTTCCTGCAGTTGTTTTCTGTCATTTGCTAATTTATCATTTGTGATCTTCATCCTCTGTCCTCCTCCGATATATTTCCAGGGCTCAGTAAGCCCTTCTCCCCTAACATAATCCATGCCTCTCAGGCCCAACATTCACAGAAAGATGCCCCGATAAAAATTTCATTAGCATCCACAAAAAGGGACATTTCTCTGTCTTTGTTTTAAGGCCCTCTGACTTTGAAATGCCTTTACCAGAACCATGAAATCCAGGTCCAGCGGGCAGGCTTAGGTTGAACTTTGTTTTGCAACAGCAGCAGCAGCACAGCCAAGCAGGAGCAGAACTAACCAGGTGGCAAGAGAGTGGAAAGCCCTCATGAGCCACCAGCCTGATGTTGCGCGGGAAGCCCGCGCCAGCCTGAAAATGTCACCTCTTCCCATGGTGTGCATCATTTGTCACACCAATTAACCTTCCTCAGCCCTGTGCTCAGGGTAGCTGGACCACCATGCTCCGGCTCTGCCACCATAAGACATCTCTGCCTAACCTAGAGGGGACCTGCAGGTGGATGCAGGTGTTACTCTCTTCCCCAGACTGTTGCTTTATGCTTTCTCCTGAAAGCTCAGGTGAAGCACCTGAGCAACCTTTAGCAGCTGAGGCACATCAATGGTGGCTTTTCACATGGCTTATAGTTGTCTTCTTACTTTGTGCCCACCCCAGCTATTGGCATGGGCTGGTTGCTGCCTCTCACGTACCTCCCTCTAACGCCTTTGGAGCAGGAATGGCTTTCTGACCAAAAAGATTATCTTGCCAGAAGTAGAAAGTAGCTGCTGCCATTTTCCTGGCTGGGACAAAGCGACCTCGGCCGCTGTAACACAGCATTCCCCTGACACGTTTGCAGAGGGTGCTGAGCTTTTCCTACACCACCTCACTCCGCGCTAGGACAGCTTTTCCAGATAAAGGCACCTGGGTGTTATCATTCAAAGCTGGATTAAAAACCTCATCTTTTTTGTAGGTCAGACTTTCAGCGGAAGTTATTACAAAGTATAGGGGGGAAATACAGAAAATATCAGGGAAATACATTACAAATTAGATTACAGGTAAGGTAATAAATAGGACGGACCTGACAAAAATGCAATCAGATAATGCTATCTTATTACCTTGAGAAACAACTCCCTCTGCTGAGGGAAAGCTTTATTGGCAGGGCTTGGCGCCGTGATGAATAACCCGTTGTGCCCGGCCGAGATAACGGGCAAAGGCCTGACTCTTCCCTGCTGGCACCGCCGTTACACCGGCAAGGAGGGTGACACCACCAGTGCTACAGTGACGCTGTACAAATCCCTGCCTGCTGGAGCCCTGTGGCTGCTCTGTGCAGGCGTCCAGTGATGAGACAGGAGATTCGAGGAGCTCTAGCAATGCATACGATCTCCAAGAGAGTATATTCCTCCTGACCGTGTTCTGGGACAGATAATACATCGAGCAGATGATGGTAACAGCTATTTAAACAAGAATAAGGCAAGAGTACAAATCTGTAGGTTTAGAGTTATTTGAAGTCATAGACTTTCAGAGACTTGTGTAAAAATCCTACTGCAATTCCATTAAAACCATGGCAATAAAAAAACCTTCTGTTGTATTATTGATACCCATATCTTCCCCATTTTTCTAATTTTTCATCTGCCAATCTCAGATGCTTCACAAGTGAGGTCCATAACATACTACCTGTTTCCAAGAGAGCAAAATTTAAGGCCAGCAGTACAGCCAGAGAGAGAAAAACAGTATAGGAAATGGGTATTTAGCATTTGTTGGTATCGGCATTGCAAAGTTGATGAAAGGGATTGTTTCATGAAAGCAAAAATAGGACATCATTTCTGAGCGGAAGGGGGACTCTTCACAATTGCAGCCTCAGGCGATGGCCCTTTGGGGTCCTGCCTTTAAGGAAAGGTGGGGGGGGGGGGAAGTAGCTCTCCTCGCTATTTCAAGGCCATCTGTAAAGCACATTTCAAGGGAATTTCATTTCACCAGGTCTACAAACCAGCTGGGCACTGCCTCAGTGCAGTTTTTACTAGGAATACTGCTGGGTTTGAGTTTGGTTCACATCCGAGATCCCATCCACAGAGAAAAAACACGTTTCTTTTCCAAAAGGATCGTGAATAGTTTGCAGTTTGTTCTGGGAAAGTTGGAAGGGGCTTCAACAGGTACACTCAAGAAGTGATCAGAGGAAAGGATCAAAATCTACCCCCAACTTGGGATGCTGAGGAGTCTCAGCTGAACATCACAGGTTATTGTAAGATGGAGCAACCCCACTGAGCTCTGGCTGAAAAGGGGCTTCTAGGACATGGAGCCCTGCTGCCAGGGGAGGATCTGGTACAGTCAGTGGTTTGGGGCAGCCCAGCTCTCACTGCTGTTTATGGCAGTGCAGCTTCTCCATGAAGAGGTGCTGCTTGCAGTAGCAGATATATCAGAAAGAATATGTTTGTTGGCAAAAATAAGAGATCAGTGTTCGAAAGGGTCAGCATGGTAAGATGTGGTTACACAGGGAGATGGATTTCATTCAGTGGTCAATGGTACCCTTGTGGTCCCTGCTCCAGCCTTGGGGAAAGAAGCTAATACAGAAGTTTCTCTCTCACCCCTGGAAGAGGGCGTGCTACACTTAGCGAATTTAACCACGCTGAGGACAGGGCCAGGAGAGGAGGGAGAGCACATCAAGCTGCTCCCAAATAGCTGTTTTGGCAAGTGCTGAGCATTGGCATGTCTCACAAGAAGGCCAGCTGTCCCTCGTCACCCAGCAGCCGAGGTGCCAGCCTGGGTGCAGAGCCTCCAGGAGAGCAAGCCCACACATGCCCCTGGCCCAGGCACCACCCCAACAGCCCGACCTGCTCCCAGGGGATGACTCAGAAACCATTTGCTACTTGTCCAGGGGTGGAGTTGTGCTTCGAATGCGAACAGTCATGTCAGTGACTCTTTCAAGTTTACATTTCATACAGGAACAAAAATCCCTTTTTGGATCTGCAGCTATTCAAAAAGCCTCCAGGTCATATGGTCTGTTCCTAATCCAGTCAACGTGGGCAGAAGAAGGGGAGAAGCCAGCAAGGCCTTTGCACAAGGGCAAGGAGAGATTGTTGCTTTGCCATGGGGGTCCACCAGCTCTGCAGCGCTTGTCACCACCATGCCTTGGCCCTGTGGCATGTTGCTGCGAGGGTGCAAGTGTGTACTGAGCTGGTGGTTCCTAGCCACAGCTACCATCACACACAGCCCTCAGGGTTCTGAATGGCAACGAGGACTCTCTGCCACCTTAGGCAGTAGCCTACCATCTCAAAAAGCAGCTTCCATGAAGGCTGTTGAAGGTACTGTGAACATTGTCCCACATTTTTGTGGCAGGTAAGCTCTGCCTTTGCTTTTGTGCTGTAAAGGGAGCCAAAAAAAAGAGCAGTGCTTATGCTGAACAATATTCTCCCTGTGTGCCCTCAGAGAAGACCACAAATGTTAGAGACAGCTCTGGCCTAATTGTAAGTTAAAGTTCTTTTTAAAAGTAAAAGCTTTATAGTTGGCTGTCTCCTTTCCCTCACTGATGACATAACAGAACTGTAGCTTGTCCTACATCTGCAGCCTAAACTGGAGGGTCAAACATGAAGCTGTGAAGCACTCACCTTCTCCACTTGGGTGATGATATCGCTCTGCACCTCCTCACCTACTGCTGCAATCAGAAAGGGAAATGGAGGAATTCCTGTGGGCTTTTTGCCACTATTGGAGTTGAAAGCAGATCTTTTTCAGTAACTGTAAAGGATTTTTTTTGTTTTTAATTAAACCACAAGCATTCTTCTCTAGAAACTTTCTATGATGGCATCTCCAGTTAATTAAAGGTTTAAGCTGTCAGGAAATGCTATACATAAAAAAAATAAAATAAAGAGGAGAGCTACTTTAATAGCATTTGTTAATTGAAGTTCTCATCAAGTCAGCTGCAGGAACACAAGCTGTTCCCTGAGTAGGTGGGCACCAGCACACATCCAGACATTTGCCTGCAGTTCCTACAAGTCAGGCTCCCACTTTCAGCCTAGCTTGTGTGGCACCAATGGATGAGGCAGTGCTGAGCTCCCTCACCCCTCACCATTGGGACAAAGACTTCTCCATAGTAAGATTGGAGGAGGGTGGGGGAAATTCTTGCCTACCACAAGGTATTATATCTTGCATCTTTAGCAACTGCAATCAAATGGCCACCCACTTGCACTTGTGTTTAATTCACATTCTCCTCATTCTTTGTCTCCCTTTGCTGGCGCACAGATTTTTCTGGATTAGATGCAGCCTTTTTACTAGCTTCCAGCATTTCCAGGTGCTCAATGGTGCCAGTACAAGCAGGTGCGGGAGCAAGGGCCAGAGGAACGGAAGATTTGAAGGGAAGACACATTGACTTCAGCATGTGGCTGGGGGACATATTAGGGAGCACAAGAACAGATCCCTTGGGCAGTGCTCTTCCACTGTGATCACCTTCAGTACTATTCACGGGTTGCTTTTGACCAGCCCTGCTTTTGTGTAGCTTATTGCCACAATAGACTTAAGTCTTCTGGGTCCTGTCTGTCTCCAGATGTCTCTGGTGGTTGATAGTCTCTCCTGATGCTCCCCAACACAGGCATTTTCTGGGAAAAGCCCACAGATAAGCAATAGCTGCTGATCCCACAGCCTGTTTTTTCAGTGTTTTGGCCAGGGCGAAGCTGTATAGCTCCAGGTCACTGCATCAGCAACCAGTGGCAGCCACCGCAAATGGCCACAAAAAGCATTTGACACAAAAGGCAGCAGATAGCTTTATGGGCCAAGTTGCAGCAAATGATCAATAAGCAAACATAGCACAGGGCAGACGAATCTTTACCAGCAGCACCTGAGCCTGTAAGGTCCTGGGCACCCTGCAGTCCTCAGCACAGCTCTGGCAGGCACCCATCCTCCTGGGGGACCCCAGTGCTGCTGTAACGCTACAGGGGAAGCAGAGCTGCTCAGCTGCCTCCCAAGGAGATGTGCTCCTGTGTGCATGCACGCATGTGCACACCCCCCCCCCAGCCATCTCTAAGAAAGCGGAGAACCCTGCCAGAATTCAGACCAAACCCTTTTGTTACTTTGAATATGCTAAATTAGTCCTTTTAGCCAGCTGCAGGACTGTGTCCCTTAGACACATTTAAGCCCGTAATTGCGGTTTGGACAGGTGACACTCAACAGAATAAAGAACAAGTCAGGTGATGGATAAGAGAACACATTAGCCAAAATAAAGCTTTGTCCTTAAAGCACCTTTAATGCCTCTGTCCTTTTGTGTGCAGGTGTTAAGCAGACTTGGAGCCAAATCTCTACTTCTGTGATATGTAAGTGTGGCCTGATGCCAACTGGGATTTAGGCATCTATTAACACAGCTGGCAATACATAATATTGCACCAGGCATTTTGTGGGAAGGAGCGTTTTCACAGCTGGATGAAAAGTTTTACCCTCATCTTGCTCCTATAAAATTTTTCTTAGCAAAAATTCTTGACTGTTCATCCCTCCCCTCTCCTGAGGGATTCAAAAACTGAAGACAGTGAGCCACACACCAACTAACTTCTTAAGATTTCAATCCCATTATTTAGGTGAAGCGTCTAGGAATACACATTCCTTCCATATACAATCCAACGCTTTAACTATAAGGACGGAGTGATTTATATTTGATCAGGCAATCTCCTCCTCTCAACGCAAAAGCTCCAAGGGGCTAACAACTAACCCCGCATCTCCTTGAAAAATAGTTAAAAGCAAGCAGTTACTCTGTGCAAAAGGAGTGCATAACGTCAAGGTCTACGCTTGCTCCACGTCGATCTTTTCATGGGATCCACTGTGATCTCCTGCAGGAAAACACACACGGTGCTACAAATCCTGCCTACCTACAAGGGAACAATATTCTACCCTGAATGTGCTCAGGTGGATTAACATCTCATTTCCCATCACCAAATCATTGCTGTTGGTTAGAAAGCAAAGCAGCAGCTTGATTTCCCCACTAGCAAGACAAAATTTCAAGGCTGCTGTTTAGAAAACAAAGTAATGCTTAATTGCACACATTTGTTTTGCTGTTATTGAGCAAGAACAAGTTAGAAGCCCAACAGCATTATTTTGCCTTCCCCGCATAACACCTCATTAATGCATTCAAACCTGTTAGAATTTGTTAGTCCCAGAGGCTCTTGTTGAACCAGAACGATCAATAGATGCAAACAGAGCAGCTAAAGAGGCAATCAGGGTCCTAGAAAGTTGAAATATTTTCCATTAGGACACCGTAATAACTTCCCCTGAACAAGCATTTCAACAGCTGGTGCTACAAGCAAGGGGACATCCCAGGTAGGAGCAACCCAAGCGAGACACGTGAGGGAAGAAACGTATCTTGATTTAACCGCACAGAGCAAAATGTGCTCTGGACAGCAAGATTTGGTCCAAACAGCTTAGGCCATCGCATGCAGGAGAGCTATTTCACAGGAAATTCTGCGTATGGGAGATAATTGGAGGAAACCGCTCCAACGTTTCAGGTTCTGATCTCCTCGCAGTAATAAGCGCACAAGCAGATGATGCATATGCATGAGAACATAATTAAGAGTGGTAAAACCTGGAAGATTTTCAAACTCTATGGCAATTACCAACTTAAACACACAAAAAATTAAGATAGCCTTATACCCAAAGGAAAGTTATTATTCAAAGTGCCTTCCCTCATTATAGTTAGCTGAAGCTCAAACAGCAGGCTAGCGAGCAGGGGAGAGCTGCCTTCCATTAGCAGCAGGTGCTCTCCCTGGGATGGAGGCAGGATGCTGACATCCTTCTGCTCTTGCTGAGACATCTCAAATGGTCCCAAAATGCTTTATCGAACAAAAATAGAAAGCGGAGGGCGCACATGACTGGCAGCTTGGGCTCCCCTGTTGCTCTTTGGGCCTCTCTGGTGAAGAGCATTCATGGACAGAGAGCTACCCTGTGTAAATAGATTCACTAAATAAATGTGGTAATTATACTGAATATTATTCTCAGTAGAAACAGCAGCAGGGAAATGATTTGCATAAGAAATGTGGATTATTCATGTAAATGAATGTGTTGTTTGCTTATAGAAAAGATTAAGTCTTGTCTAAAGACCTAGAACTCAGCTACACATAAAAGCTAACACTTAACCAGAGTCTTATGCCTTGACTGTGCTCTGCCCACCTTTATCGAATTCATCTTGGCAGGACTAGTTATGTTTTTCTCATCAGTCCATTTTGCTAAAGCTCAAACTCCCCTCAGTTCAGGGGATAGTTAATCTTCTCTAGGGAGCCTGTTTTGGCTGCCATTGAAGTACCTTTACAGGAATTCAGGCTTTTAATCTTTGTTTCAGCAAGCTGAGCCTAGTGGCAGGAGAAAGAGGAGCAGTTTCTAGGTTTGAAGAGCTGTACAAAAAGCCTGACTTGGGAGGATGGATCCTTTCATTTTCTTCCTCCACGTGCTGGATGCAAGGAGGGGCTCAGGTCCCAGGCTGGCTCTGCCCTGCACAGTCCAGAAACAGCCAGGACTATCCTCAGTTTTGGGGGGCAATAGTATGTCAGGGCAGGTTAGCATAGCGTTGCAGCCCCCAAGAGCTGGGCTACTGATGGAGACACTGTGTGCCCACCTCACACCCTCTCTGCCACCCCATGGCATGCTCACCCTTGGGGTACTTTCACCCTGCTACCTGAGCAACGCAGAAGGGGTTGATCCCATTGCAACCACCTCCTGTTAACATCAGGACAGCTTCATCCCTCATCACAGCAATCCCAAGCCCAGGGTTATCTAGCAAGGGAGAAACACTGACTTAACACAAAAAGCAGAAACGCAGCCTTAGCTGATGCTGCAGGACCTTCACCCTGCCACTCACCCCTGCAAAACAGCCAGCTCAGCTCCTGGACCCACGCTGGGAAGGGCACAAGCACCCAGCACAGCCTCTTAGAAAAGCAGTATTACCAACAATCAGGAGACCTTCTCACTAGGCTTTGCCCTCAAGAACCTGCTAACTAGAGGCAGCTCTTCTTATATTGCCAACCATATCCCGGGCTGCATCAAAAGAAGCGTGGCCAGCAGGTCGAGGGAGGTGATTCTGCCCCTCTGCTCTGTGAGACCCCACCTGGAGTACTGTGTTCAGCTCTGGAGTCCCCAGTACAAGAAAGACATGGACCTGTTGGAGCAGGTCCAGAGGAGGGCCACAAAAATGGTCAGAGGGCTGGAACACCTCTCCTCTGAAGAAAGGCTGAGAGAGTTGGGGTTGTTCAGCCTAGAGAAGAGAAAGCTCCGAAGAGACCTTCTTGCAGCTTTTCAGTACTTAAAGGGCCTTACAAGAAAGATGGGGACAGACTTTTTAATAGGGCCTGCTGCAATAGGACAAGGGGTAATGGTTTTAAACTAAAAGAGGGTAGATTCAGACTAGATGTAAGGAAGAAATTTTTTACAGTGAGGGTGGTGAAACACTGGAACTGGTTGCCCAGAGAGGTGGTAGATGCCCCATCCCTGGAGACATTCAAGGTCAGGTTGGCCGGGGCTCTGAGCAACCTGATCTAGTTGAAGAAGTCCCTGCTCATTGCAGGGGGGTTGGACTGGATGACTTTTAAAGGTCTCTTCCAACCCAAATGATTCTATGATTCTATATGCCAAGTCATTGAGGAGAAACACTCTCAGCTGATCCTAACTTTCATGCATATGCAACAGTGTGGGCCAACTGAGCATCTGTTGCCTCTAGTTGCTTTAAATAATTTGAGAAAGGATGAATGTCTGCCTCACAGCGGGAAGGGCTTGATTTCCTGTCACGGTAAGCTCTCCAGTGACAGCTGTGTTTGTAGCTCAGGTTTTGGCACCTTAATTCAGCAAGGCGATATGGACTTCTTGGCTTGCTTCAGCTGTTTCAGGTGGTCGGAGCTGATAGAAGTTCTTTGATGTTCTTCAAATTTATTCAACATTTTACATAATTTAAAGAGGAGTGTTGAGGAATGGCAGCCCCGTATGGCCTTTCCACCAAATTTCTCCTGCGATTTTGTATTTCCAAGTACTTGTGCACCATTAAAAAGAAAAAAAAAGATGAAGAAGAAATAGGGGTTCTTTCTACCGGACTCAGCAATTTATTCCTGCAGCATATGAATTATTTTCTGTTAATTTATCCCCCAAATTCTTTATGTGCTTAGCTATGTGTTAGTTTGATAGAATATCCCTTTCTTTTTTGCATTTGATACAATTAAAGTTCTGCAAAACTCAGCGGTTTAAACTCTTGGAAACTTGTGCACATTGGAAAATATTGATCCAGACGGTGGCGGCTGTGAAGTGCCCAGGCCTTGCTTCTGTGCTCTGACCTGCACAAGGCTGAAGTGGAAATTGAGTTCTCAGTAATGCTCATCTCAGCTGTTCAAAAATCATGAGCCCTTCAGATCAAACTACTTTGGAGGTGCATAGGGTTATTTCTGTTGTCCATATTTGCCCGATGAGCATTGGGAGGCCAGGAGTCATGGTTCTCCACAGTCTGCAAGGATGAGCATCTTATCATCAGGCTAACATTTCTCCAGTATCGCTGAGAGGCAGGTAGCACAATGCTGGTAGAAGCCGGCCACGATGGATGTGCTCAGCACATGCATCACCTTGGTTTCAGAAAAGGGGTCTGTGACAAGCATGGCTCCAAGTTAAAATAAGACCTCCAGTGGTCTGTCCCACCAGTCTCATGGATGCGGTCAGACCCCAGTGCTGGGACACATGTTGTGACATGAGCCAGTTCCTGCGTGACTTCAGACATCAGCCTGCAGAGCTGGAGCTAATGAACAACTGGAGCTAATGTTGGTCAGGGGATCAGGGGGAACACCTCAGCCCTTCAGCTTTAATCTGTTGGTACATGTGCACCCGTGCCCTAAGAGTAGGAGACAGTTTTTAAGACAAGGGTTATGACTCTTCTGAGATGTGTGTAAGATTAAGGAGCAGGTAGGAAGAGTGTGTGATGTTGAGTTTGTTTTCTTTTTCCTTTTAAAAGGAAACACAATAAGTGACAACAAACACCCAAGTTAAAGAGAAGGGACAACATGAGATCTCATACCCAAAGATGTGCTTCAAGATATTGACTGCATCCAAAATGGCCTGCGGCCATTTCCATGACCCGTTCTCTGGAAGGGTTGTGCTCACCATGTGCTCCAAAGCTCTGCATCACCTGCTCCATTTTTAGGGGAAACATGCTAATAGGGGGCTGGATCTAGAGACTTGCAGAGCAGGCATGGCCCCAATTTCTGGAGCGGTATTCCTAGCTAACACTTTGGTTTTGAAGGGGGCAGCAGGAAGGGAGAGACAGTGGTAACAAGGCGCTCTCTCTCAGACATAACCCCACTCCTCGCATCCTCTGGAAACTCAGCGTTTAGCTGCAGAGGCAGGAGACTTCTGCAGCCTCAGCCCAGGCAAAAAGCAGCGCTGCCACTGCCAGCAGCCAGGCTGAAAGCACCCAGGTCAGGGTTGCTTAAGATCCAATTTCTCACTCATGAGCTCCAGCTCTTCAGCAGCACAGAGCTGCTTTCAAGCAATAAGTGGTTTATATCTAGCTGCAGCGTATTTATGAGAAAGAAATCGTGCTTTTACCTGAGGAAAAAAAGCTACTTTAGAGCAACTACCTCTTTCATTTCGTCTCGCTTAATGAGCACCAGCTATAGACATCCTTCTCATAGCCACGTTTGCAGGAGCGTGAGGATCTCCACATGTTTCCACAGGGTGGTTGGCTCTTAACCCTTCCCTCCACATGAGATGTGTACATGACTTGTTAGAAAAAAAAAATGGGTCTTTTAAAAATATGACTCTTCATAGCAATCCATATTCTGGGTCATCTGAATCTGAAAATGTAATTCCCACATTTGTACATAGTTTGCTGTAAATATTCCATCAAAATGGGCTTCAGGAAAAAAATGGATTTTTAATTGCATGCTTTCTTAATGGAGATCCCCTGTGCTAGATTACGAGTGAAAGTTTTCCTCCTCAACAGCAGTAGCAAAGTCCATTTCCATTGTCTCACAAAACAACTGAAAATTTGTACAAAACCCAACTTTGTTTTCAACCTGACTCTTAGGATGAATTTGAGCTCCAAGGACCAACCTGACCGTCCAGCTATAACATTAATAGTGATAAAGGTGACGTGTAATTCACCCAAGAATAATTTTCTGTGGCACTTTTCACCACTTCAAACAACAAAAAAAGCAGGAGATAAGCCCAGGCAGAGAGCACTTCTTCTGCCCGGTATCCACAGCCACCATAACACCAGGTGGGTGCTTTGCAAGCAGCATCAGTCTCTGGCACTGCCAGGCTGGGTAGAATTAATCAGGATTTTGTAGGTTTTTTCCTTTATCTGTGGAACGTCAGCTTCCTACATTACATAGCTGATCTGAGCAAAACAAAGGTCTGCCTGCATTGGAAGGGAGCACGATGGAGACATTCATTTCCCCAGAATAGGTAGTGTAACAAATCAATCCTGACTGCACTGATAAATTGAACTTCAAGCTTGGTGATACTGCTTTTCAGGTCTAATCCGGTGTTAAGACACAGCAGGAAGGAAAGGCAAAGGTGCTCGTTAGCATTTCATTCTGCAAGGAGCTGCTCCCTGAGCAGGGAGAAAAAAAATTAAGATCATCTTTCTTCCCTTCTTTTTCAGCACAGCATTGCAACTATTTTTGAGGAAGGTGTTGTGGGGTGCGCGGGTGTGTGCCAGGGGTGTGCGTGCAGATAGCAAGGTGCAGAAGAACTATCCAGCAATCTCTGGCTTCTTGCCAAGCCCCAAACCTTGAGATGGGATCATAACTCGAGCTCCTGGATGCCAGTGAGAAAGAAGCATTGCTTACAGGAAAAAATCTGGCTCACAGCAGTATGGGGATTATAGAGCAGCAACGCTCTGGTACGCAAAGGGAAGAGGAGCTGGTGGGCTGGGCTTCAGGAGGCTGAGGTTCAGATCAAGTCTTGACTACAGAGCCCCAGGCTGAACACAGACAGATCACTCCCCCCAGGCACTGCAGAAATACTTCTTTTTCTAAGTAGATGGCAAGTCCTGCTCTCTGGGTCACACAGCAGCCAGCACCCTGACGACCTAATCTTCCTCCCCTCAGCACTGTGGCACTGTAAATAATAGCAAAGGCGATTTTTGCCCTTAACTTTTCTGAATCCGGACGTAAACATCATACCTGTGGGAAACTCCAGCTTTTCACCCCTCTTCCACATTGGAGCACAGGGTTGCATTCAGCCAGAGTCCAGCAGGACTACTGTTGGAAGAAAAGTCTCCACAGCCCTCCGTGTTTGGGCAGAAAGCTTGAAACATTGGCCTGAAAAGCTCACAAAGGCGATAAAAAAAGACTTAAGATTTGCAAATTTAGAAATCCCATTGTTTTAATTGAATGTCCTGGTGGGGTTGCAGGACTGGAGAGGGGGTGAGCAAGGACTGGTGGACACTTAGATTTGGCAGTGGCTTTGACCCCACATCCCCACGTTGCCTCTTCGTTCCCATCACCGCCCTGTGCAAAGATCTGCGCTACTGGGACACCTTGCACCCACTCTGCTCAGTGGCCAGCCTTTGGGCACTGCCTGCCCCAGGAAACAGGCTTGTCCTTCCAAAAGCTTCAAAGGCCTCAGTTTTATGGCTCCAGTGCAATGACAGCTTGCCCTTTAGAGGTCCCTTCTGTGGGTCATGGAGTTAGGCTTACATGTACTGCTTAATAATTAAAGACAAAGCAACATTATTCATTCTACACAGAGCATCTCGTGGTATGGTCAAAGTCCACTGGCACAGCTTGGCCAGCCACGATGGTGGTTTGTGCAGTAGCCACTTACCTGAATATAATACCTCCCAGCAAAGGACTGTAACATGCTTTTAGGTAAGGCAGGAGTCTTGTTGGCCCCACTGTAAAACTGGTGAAAAGGAGAGATGTGACCTCAGACAGAGAACTACACTGCAGTGTCTCAACAGCATGTAGACCTTCAAATTTTAATTGATTGCCCAGAAAGAAATACACAGATAGGCAGAAATACTCGACCTCAAACCTGGG
Source organism: Gymnogyps californianus (assembly GCF_018139145.2). NCBI lineage: Eukaryota > Metazoa > Chordata > Aves > Accipitriformes > Cathartidae > Gymnogyps > Gymnogyps californianus. The sequence continues at coordinate 19,017,625 of NC_059473.1, forward strand.
CCAGCTTGGTGTCTCTCCAAAGGTGGTCATCCCTAGCCATCCAAGGGCAAGAGCCCCATGATCTTGGGGTGATTTGCCTTGGGGTAATTTGCCCCCAGCAGACAGCTCTTCCCCTTTTGCCTGAAGCCAGATGTCAGGGCTCTGCCACAGCTCTTCGCTGATGCCATGACCGCTCCAGCCATGCTTGTCGTTCCTGTAAGTCTTAGCCCCTTTTTGAATCCTGTTAGGCTTGAGAGTACAGCCTGTCCTGTTGCCATCTGGACAGAAGCCCTGACCACGCAGAATGCACGCAGCGAGGCTGACAGGTACCTGCTGTACCCCGGCTGCACACTAAATGTGCGCACCAACTATATCCAGAAAACAGGAAATACTTCCAGTTGCGTGTATCTTGCAGCAATAAGCTCTAGCTGAATATTTTGTTTGCAAAGGGTTGATTAGTTTCTTTCAATTTCATCTCAGTCTTACAGTATACCTCATCATCCAGCTCCTCTTTGCACTCCAGCTATTATTTGCTATTCTTGTTATTTGCACCTGCCTTTTCTAAAAAGGACCTTCATTAGCAATACTAGTCTCAAGCCGCAGCCCCACTTTTCTTTCATTTCTGCTAGAGCAATACCACCCACTGCAAAGCTCAGCATCTCTATAAATGCTGTGGTTACAAACGAAAGCATCCTTCAGCAGCCTGTTAGACCATTTTTTCCACAATGTACATTGTAAATGAGGACTAATATATCTTCAGAATTGCCCAGAAAACGTTATTCTGCTAGCAATATAAAAGCCTCACAGTGTCCGAGCAGGTGCCCTTGCCAAAAACATTTTATTTTGAGCCAGATAATTCAGTTTGAATTGTACATGGTTTGGTATAATCATTCCAGTAAAGCATTCTTTACAATTCTGTAACAGCAAGTCACATGGCTCAATAAAGTTTATTGCTGCAAATGCTTAGTGATTCATGGCATGGATTAATTCTGTTTCTTTCCTGGATCAAGTAATCAATAGCAAAATAATCTCCCTGCAATTACATTGCTCTGCATTAAAGAGGTGTGAAGTAAATAAGTACAAAATCTGATATAAAAAACAATGCGTACAACATTAAAATGAACTGCAGTTTGAAACTAGGTGTCCTGCACCACAATTTCACACACAGCCTGTGGCAGAGCTATGTCCAGCATACTCCTAGCCTTAAATGATTCTTGCTCAGCTGGTTACACACATTGTGCAACAAACCCAGTTGGGACTGACAGATTTTCATCCCATCATGTCCAACAGAGTCCTGCTGTGAACACTCTGCACTCACACAGACCCCCCTGGCCATCCCCGTGGGTGCCAGGGACCATCTTTTTCGGAGTGCGCTGAAAAAGCAAGACGTATGCTCTCTCAATCAACCTTTTTGGTTCTTCCAGTGCTGCTCCTGCACACAGTAAATCAGTGTTTATAACATCCCCCACTGAGTTGAGTACAAATTAAATCAGGCTAATTTAGTTTGCACCATCGTGTTCAGCTGCGAGTCACAAAAGGAAACAGAGGCATGACAGTTGGGAGGAGGCACGTGCTTTGTGATGGGAGCTGCTAACGGAGCCTCTTTGGGAGCCTCTTTGGGAGGACGGCAGCGCTGCGACACCGCTGCTCAAGGGTCCTGGATGTCCCTGCTCCCTCTAACCTGCTCTGCTTCGCAGATCTGAGCCCTGTGGCTCCAGCGACACCACAGTAGGGCACTCACAATAGATGATAGATATATCATCTGTAGTAAGAAAGTACAAACACAGCTATCTATTTATCTGGTTCTAACAGTTTTCTCATAAAAACAGTATGAAAATGATACTGTTTAGAAACAGACTGTTCTGGGGAATAAAGTGCGCGCTGTTGTTTTTACTGTTTAATGCCTCCTGACTGGGAACACTTACACGCAACGGGGTTTCTCTCTAAACATGCTGATGCTGTTGCACAGGCTTCAGTGCAGTGGTAAGCACATACCTGAGCTCAGTCTTTTGCTCATGTTTACATTCTTATCCACAGTCTACCTCATTCCTGAATCTCATATGCACTCTAAAAGGATATTTATGAGATTAAGCACTTAAAAGTCACAAAAAGCCAGAGGGAAGGCTGCCTATGCAAGCTCAATGTAACTCCTTCCTACAAAGGCATTAGAGTATGGTCTTTCATTATATTGTCATTCCCATTGGAGCTCTGTTTCATTCAGCACCCAGACTAGGCTGTGCACTGGAAGAGAGCCACAATTGTGCTGTCCATAGGAATGGAAAAAAAAAAAAAAAAAATCATCACAGCAGCAACCTGTAACAGGTACTTAGCATAGAAATTTCCAGCCCAAATAAATAAATGGTAAGAAAGTAAAAAAGGATCCTACATATAGATGCATCAACTAACTCTAGCACGGGGTTTGATGTGAATAGTCCCACTTATAACATGTTCTCTAACGCTGTTCACAGCTATGCACCCAGTTTCCACTATTTAATTAGCTACAACCTACATGTGCCTGCATCGTTTAAAAGTACACACACTCTCTCTCTCTCATCCTGCTTTATAAAAAGTAACTGACAAATATCCAAATGTTTTACCAGACTGCTCCTGTATCATGCTACAGAGAACATCTATTCCCTGCCAATCTCCGGTGACTTAAAGACAATATGGGATCAGTTTACTTCTCACTGTACTGTACCTTTCAATCTGTAGAGAAAACCCACTGCCTTTCTGAAATAAATATGCAAACATCACAGCCTCCACCCACAACAAAGAGCTGGAGGCCCGGCTCATCGCTTGGTCAAATCAACTTAGGTTCACTTCAATAGGGCTACACTGACGTATAAAAGCAAAAGAGATGGTTTGAATGCTTGCAAATCACCTTTCCAAGTCATGGCTAGGGAAGAGTGTTCATTCAGAGAGTCCCCACCTCTTCTTCCCCACAAGCACACAGACTCCTGCCCTCTACCATGGGCCTAGCAGCTGCAGAACTGGGACTTCCTCTATTAGGTGACAAGCCACTCAGGGCAGGGGCCATTTCTCTCCCAGGCTCAAGAGTCCCATCACCAAGCACAGCCTCTGGGCACTACCACAATGTGTGCCATCCTATAACAATAAGAGTGTAACATCAGCATTAAGTAGGTGACCCCAACGACTTAACCACTACGCTCCATGGTGTCACACTGTGCACTCATAGCAGTTGGCATGCAGCAGTCTCTTCTCAGAAGGGTTGTCTGAAGTGAAATAGGACTCAGAATAAATACATTAATTAGCAAAACTTCAGTTCACCAAGTCTGTGGTTATTAGGTCAAGTCTGTTTGAGGAGTAGACTTTTCATCGGAGGTAAATTGCAGGGCTGAGCCCAGACAGTCCAGTGTGCACAGAAAATTGATACAAAGCAGCCTTCCTCATCCTGGTACAGGCCTGGTTGTCCCCTCCTCTACAGCATTGCCTCAGGAGTACAGCGTCATCATCATCCACTGTAAAATAATGGGGAAAGTGGGTTGAACTCATCCATCCCTGTGAGAGCTCTGTGATATTCACAACTGAACTGGACTATGGGGAATTAGAGATTATCTGTCTCCAGAAGGAGCAGAAGCCATAATAAAAGCAGATGACTTAGAAGCCTGAAGCTCCTTGTTGTTTCTAACCTACTCCAAATGATCAGGTAAAGATACCTTTTTTAATGCTACAGAACAAAACATGCAGTGCCACTTGCAATGAAGGAGCCTGCATTTGACAGTCAGGGAACGGGCTTTACCTCAGATTCCCGAAGATATATCCCTTTGCCATCTTGTGTTAAGTTGCGAAAGGCCTCTGTGAAAGAAGTAAGTGAGGAGCATTAACTTGATAGCCAAGAGATCAACACCAGCCAAGACACACTGTCTCAGGAAAAATCTCAAAGGCAGAGTTTATAGGCTATTCACGAGTGCATGTGAGCTTCTCTGTTCTGTCACTGGAAGATCCCTGAGGGCTGGGACACAGGGAGCAGCTGAACAAAGTCAGGCATGTAACTGTCTGTCCATCCAGCTGTGAAACCTCGAAATGCAGGCGGTCCCAACCTCACCCACTACAGTTTTGAGACATGTGCGAAGTGTCTACAGCATGAGCTCACAGACTGAGTATCAGCTGTCTCATCATCACCCAAAGGTATATTCCAAGGCTCTCTTCTTCCTGGAAAATGAGCAGTCTCCACCTGTAATTTGCCTACTGCCTCCTACAGAAGGCTGGTGCAAACCTGTAGGGAGCTAAATCACTCCGATATGTACAGCCCAGATTTCTGTAGAAAGTGACTGGTGGAAAGGTGAAGAGAGAGCTTGATTTCCTCTATATCTGTCCCTTGCTTTAAATTGATTACTCTTGGCCTATTCAGAAACCCAATCCTTCTAATTTTGACCTTGCCACTGCCAGCTGGAGCAGCATCAGAAAGGCCAGGGCTTAGCTGGGCAGCCCAGCTTGCCGGGCCAGCCACGTAACGCCAGCCTCACCTCCCATGATCTCCACGCGAAGCATGAAGCACACAAAGCTCTCAAAGCTGATCTTTAAGTCAGGGTCACCATATCTGATTGCCATCAAATTACAGACTTCATTGCTGAGCGAAATGCCTTCATAAAAGGGGGAAAAAAGAAAAAGGGGGGGGGGGGGGAACAGAATGAGATGGCAACTCCCAGCTATACACAACTGAATGTGCACAGCTATGGGTGTGCACACAGCTGTGAGCATGCACAACTGAGTGGTTTTCAGCCCTTCTCCAACAGCTTGGTTTTTCAAACGTCCCCCAAAATAATCAAATATTAGCCAGCCCAAACCAAACCACTACGTGGAGATATCTCCTCCAAACCTAAAAGGGTTCAGATCTGATCCCCTATACTCACAGTCCTGCCAGAGTTGGAATAAAATACACATGGGCATCCTTTGCTCATGGGGTATGAGGGTAATAACAGCAGCTGTGTTTAAGAGCAATACTCCACAAGAAGGTAGGAAAGGAGATGAAAAAGAAAATCTAGAGGAAGCTCATACAGAAAGCATCAGTCCAATGTCAAGCAGCATTTGCAAGGAATAAAAGTATTTTCTATTCATAGCCTGGGATTTTAGTTTGCTTTAGCAGAGGTCCACCAGGGTTTCTCACTGTGCTTTCACTGACTCAGATGAACTGGGTGAACCACACACCAAAAAGAGGAGTGATATTTAAGTTGTAAACATGCAAAAGAATCTACAAGACTGAGCACCAGCGCCCACTCAAAGCCCAGTAACAGCAACAGAGCTTGGTCCAGTATTTGGACCCATATATATCGTCTTCCATTTCTAGATCAAGCTTCAGACATTATATTAGTGAAGTCTGGCACCAGTATTGCCCCTGTGCAAGTCCCACGCTTCCAGGTTCAGTCCCTGAGCTGTCATCTTCAGCAGAGGTAGTAATTTAACATGAGCTAGATCTGGCCTCCTGCATGTATCCGCACAACCCCACGCAGTCTTTTAAAATTAAATTAGCAACGAACAGGAAGGGATTTAAAAACTGGGTCTAAAATAGACAGATGCTTCTGTTTCAGAGAACTATCAGTATGAGACCACACTGGGGCAAAGATTAAGTAGCCCATCCCACAGCAAAATAATTTTCAGATGTGTTTACCCAGCTAAAGAGGGAAGCAGAGATGGCTAAGACCATGCAGCCTATGACGTTTTCCACTCCTCCTGGGCTCTACCTACAATTCTCAAGATGTTTCCCAGCCCCGGACTTTTCCTAGCCTTTATGAGGAAGAGGATGAGACTTGCCAAGATATGCTGTGGGCTCACCTGTCTCCCGTACAGCTGCATGCAGTTCCATAAGGTCAAGCTTTCCTGATCTGCTAGTGTCTCTTTTCTGGAAAACTTCCTGGCGGGGGGGAATATTTTTAAACAAAACAAACCCCCCAAAAAACAACAGACGACACCAAAGGGATTGTGAGCAGTGAGATATTGCAAGGGGGCACAGAAATTATTGTTATACCAGATAGAAAAGCAGCCTTTTCCATAGGACTCTGAATTCCTGGATACTCAGTGTGCCAGAGGCGTTCAGCTTCGTGGGAGAATTAAGGTCAGAACATCTCAATTAAATGTCAGAAAGCACCCATTACATAAAAAACCCCAAACAAACCAAAAACTCATAGCCACTCTAACATTCACACAATTATAATATGAGGATAATGATTTCTTAGCCCACAAGCCTATCTAGAGGCTTGATCCTCCTCCCACTAAAGTCAATGGAAACCTGGCTGCTGATTTCAGAGGCGGCAGGAATCAACCCTCTCCCGAACCAATTCCATTCTGTCACAGCTGAACTGTTATTATGGAGGGTGAGAAGTTCAATAAGCAGGGCCATGTCCTGGTGGTAAAGAAATCACAGTAACACCCCGTCTGCCCTAAGAAATAATGCTTCAGTGAAGTGTTATATGAGTCAGAAGTATCACTCATTCTAAGGATACATCCAGGAGTGCCAAGATACCCTGGCAGGTGTCCAGACTGAACCTCAGGTGAAAACTCTGGAAATCTGGAGAGAGAAAAAAAAAAAAAAAAAGAAAAAAAAAGGATTGTTTTGAGGAGTCATTGAACATCTCTCAGAAAAATGGACTCTCACAAAATTCCCCCTCACTTGAGAGGGCTCAGGCCCCAAAGCCTTTGCGAAACTTTACACCCACTTGAGAAGACGTATCATTTACGATGATAAAAAAACCAGACAACAGGATGGATTCTACTAGTCTCAGAAAATCCAATATGAGCTCCCTGCAGGCATATAATACGGAATGAAATATGGTGCACTATCTCCAGCTATTAGAGAAAATGGAAGGAAAAGGACATCCAAAGCTGTAATCCCAAACAGAATTTACTGCACGACCTTGAGCAAAGTCTCTTGACCTGAAGAGCTTTGGGGAGCAGCACTACAGATTGAAACCCTTGTGCTAAGCATCTCTCTCTCTCTCTCTCTGTCTCACACTGCCAGCTCTGTTAACATAATTAAAAGTACAGGCATCACTGAAAACATAATGCTGCATCAAAGCTTAGCATTCCTGGTTCATACATAAGTTACACGAAGAGTAACAGAAATAGACTCTAATCTCACCGCAAATCATGATTATAGATTGTCTGTAGACTTCCACTGAGCAAGGGACAGAACCATAACTCACCCTTCTCTGCAGAAAGTGAAGATGTTTTAATCTTGTAATAGCCCTGTTTAGTAAATATGAATCAAGTACTGTAAAGTTTTTAAATTAGTGTCTTAAAATTGATCACTTATGAAAAATAAAGACTCTCTGTTCAACATAGTCTTCTTACAGATAAGACAGTGCCCGGTGGGTCACTTTGCAAAGACAGAAAAGCTATCCTTGCGCACCTTTGTAGAAAAGGGAGCAATGTCAAATTCAGCTTAACTGGAAAAGGCATCATATCAGTCTTTTGTTCGTCATCTTTGTTGCCTATAATGGCTGGACAGTGTATTTTCTGTGTTGCACATCGGTTGTTACCAGTGAAGAAACTGGGAAGGAAAACTGGATTCATCATTATATCTGTAACTTCATTGTTGTTCAGAGAAAACAGCCACTGCAATACCTCGCTGCTGTCCAGGTATGGTTATTTATAACTAGGGACCAAATTACGAGCCTGTGGAGTGCTCTGGGTTGCCGCTGGCAGAGCGGATGTCACAGTCCTTACGAGAGAGACAATCTCAGGGCTCACCTGGTTCTCACAAGCATAAGTTACACAGGCTACCTGCACCTCCATCCTGTCTCCCACACACAAACAGAGCAAGGAACAGCCCTATGCATGCATAGCAGGGAAGAGTAAATAGAAATAGCAGGCATGAACCAGGCACATCAAGGTAAAGACAAGACCCCCTTCCACTGCATAACTGCCTACAGACCAGGCTAACTTTCTACACTTTCTAGTGGTGGTGCTGCCGAGACTGTGGCAGTGGCACAGGGTGAAACGAGATACAGTTTCAGAATCAAGGCTGAGGTCAAGCTGCGTTTGGAGGTCAAGTTCAGAGTCTGCATCCACACACAATATCTACGCTTGCTCTTCCCCCTCATTCTTTCTGTTGTTGAAATTCAAAGTAGATTAGCTTCGCTTATAAAATTTCTACCATGTTGATTCAGACCCCAGCAAATCCTTTCTCTCTGGAAATCTAACATGGCATCAGAAGAGTCCGTTCAGCCAGATTCAAGCCAGTTTCTCTTCCCAGAATTCAAGAACCAGATACAGGAGCTGAGGCTTTTCTCTAAGAGGGTTTATTTTACAGAAACATTATTTCTCAGCACTTACTTTTCCAAGACATATTATTCAGGATCCTCTGGAGCTGAACAGCATTTATTTCAGGATTCTGTGATATGGGAGAGAATTTTTATTATTTTTTTTTTTAAGCATTAAATCACTTTCCTCCCTCTTTTGTTTTCCCAGCATGTCCCATCTTCATTCTCTGCTTTTCTGGCCCCACTCCAGCCACTGTGAAAATCAATAGAAAAGACTCCCTTTGAATATGACAAGATTCTCAGCTTGCAAGAGCTGCAGTCTGCTCTGGGCTAAGTTCTCAGGGCTCCACACAGATCAATGCGGTAGTGCAGATTTACACTGAGTGAGGATCCAGACCGTTAACCTTTCAGCCCTGGTGCCATCTGTCCCATCTAGCACACTGTCAAGAGACCTGCTTCAAATATTTCCCTTTTATCATTTACAAACAAAAAAAGATGGGAAACTTTGGAATACTTCCTCCCCAAACTTTTCAAAGCAGAAACTTCCCCTCCTCCTTGTTATACTAAAGTTTACAAGTTTTTTAGAAACTGTGACATTTGTTTGTTTGGAAGATTTTTTTAAATGTCACTCTTCAAAAATAAAAGCCTGTTTTCAGATCATTGAGGTATGCCAGGGTAATGCATTAAGAAATGGCAGTACTGCTCGCCTCTGTGTGTACTTGGACCTCCTGACAGCAAAGGACCAGCACCTCGCAATATGTGGCAATTTCTAGCACATCTGAAAGCCACACTGTTCAAAATAAAAATCTTAAACAAGTGGCAAAAAGTAAAAGCATTGCTTCTTTTTAGTAACAGCTTCCGTCAAAATATTGTTATCAAAAGTACAAATGTGGTTTTGTGAAATTGTGTTTGCCAAATACAGGGTATACTGCTAAATAAACGCAGCCACCTTTTCTGAAAGGTGAAACACTTGCACCCCTCACCACAGTTAGCAGGATCCCTGAAGGTCAACTCCGTCCCAAATCAGGCCAGAGAGATCATTAAAAAGAATCTTTCACAATAAGGATCATATTTCACTAGGAAAATTAGTGAAAAAAGGAGGTGATGGGACACCTGATACCTACTTCACCTCTCAAAGCAAGTTAGCTGCCATCAGACTGTGATGAAGGATGTATGAGACAAGCATGAATATTTCAAGGGGTGTTCTCTAATAGGCGACTTTCCCCAATGAGTGTAAGAACACGCTAAAGGGTAGGATGGATCCACACAGCCCACCATTTTGTACCCAATACAGGCAATAGGAATTAATGTTTCGGGAGAGCATGTGAACTTGGTCAGCTTCTGCAGTCCATTCTCCTGTTTCCCTGGCACCCACACCTATTGGAAAAGGGATCTCAGAGGGTACATCCCTGCCTAGTCCTTTAGTATCTGTTTATGGACCCACTGCCCATCAGTTTGCTAATACCTTTTGAGCCTGTTGATACTGTCACATCCACAGTGTCCTGTGGCATTAAGTTCCAGGCATTCACACCCTGTTGTGTAGAGAAGTATGCCTATCTCAATGCTAACATATTGCTAAGCTTTGTGGTCAAATCTGCTGCATGGAATCAGCACTATACACACAGCCCAGCCTCCTGTGGCCCCTCTCTGTTCCCCACACTTCCACATCCAGACTTCCCTTGAACATCCAGACTTCCCTTGAACATCCACATGCTTTTACTTTCACAGAGCTACATAATAGCTCTGGAGGAATTTACTCTGGCAGCTCATGCACACACTTACCTGTTCAAAATGCTTTGTGAAGAAATCCTCCCAAATCTTGCCTTCATACCTATCAACGATTTCCTTTAAGATATTAAAAAAAAAAAGAAAAAGAAAAAAAAAATCGTTAACTCAAGGAAGAAAAATATTGCCATCCAAGACAGTTACTAGAGATACCTTCCCAGAACTGCACTCTCGTTCCCTCCCCTTCCACCTTCTCCCTACCACTGCATTCAATGCTACATCACTAACGCAGCCCACTGCTGAGACAGCTCCCCACCTCATAGAAATGTTATTTCTTGAAAAGAAACACTCAGATAACAGTCAGTGGGGAGAAACATTTCCCCCCACCAAGCTGTGCAACAACAAAGGATGGGGTTCACTCCATGCCAAGAAGAGAGAGAAGGGTCTCTGTCCTCCTTTATACAGTAGGATAGAGGAGATGAAAGAAGGAATGGCCCTGTTTATGGCAGGGGAACAGACTATGCTATAAACTCCCTGGCACAAGTTGCAGACGTGCATGCACTACCATTGAGCTCAGTTATTTTGAAAATAACCTATAGACCGCTACATGGGAACAATACTGCTCAGGTCCCATGACGTCTTCGAAACTTTCAAGGCATGAAACGAGCGGGAAGAAGTGCAAGAATGGACCAGGAGTCTCCAAAAAGCCATGAACAGGAAAGATTGCAGAGCAAGTAAGATGGTGTCACTAAAAGAAGTTCGCAAAAAGGCAACTAGCAAAGGTGTCTAAAAATTTGCTTGTCCCCCACATCTGACTGCATCTGTCCACATGGTCCAAGGGACTCTGCCTATAAACCCAAGCTGCCCTTTCAAAAGTGCTGCAACACAAGCACTCACATTCTTACTCAGCCTCTCCATAGGGCAGAGCAACAGAAAAAACCCAACATTCAGAGCTGAAGACCAAACCACAGATCTCCCACTCCCCTCGTACTCACTCACCTTAGAGAGGGTGAAACTGGTGTTCCCGCCCATTTCCCTGGAGATGCAAAAAGGCAGACACATTAAGGAGATATCCCAGAGTTGTGTGTTTGTCTCATCACAGGTGGCATCCCCCATCCCCAGATGGGGCCCCAATCCGCTGTTGCAGCATATGTTTTTTTTCCCCTAGTGTTACAGCTGCAGTAAGGGAAGTCCTCATGTCCGTACGGCTCCCCAGGGGCTGCTGGCATTTGAAGTCTCCAAAGCGCCATTTCTGCACAAGCAACCATCCTAGCATCGCCAGCAGGGTCTCCTGGCAAACTGATGGTGTATTAAAAACTGTTGTCCTTCTCCATGGTCTCAAACATGAGCATGCTGCAAGAATCCCTTGTGTGGGCCTAGCTCAATACTTCTTGAAAGGATAAGGCCAAAAGCAGTGCTTCAGCCACTGAGAATCCTAAGGTGGGAGAAACCCACTGCCAGCCTCTCCAAAAGAGATTGTGCTGCTTTTTGGAGAGTAAAGTCTTTATGCTGCCCCCCCATTAGGCTAGAAAGACCAGACCATCCCACCATCCCAGAGAATTAGGTGCTGGCAGAGGCGCAACAGCATCTCACCGAAGAACATGCTTCCTGGAGAAGACCCGCAGGATGAATTCAGACTCCTGCTGAGGCTCCAGGGTGGATGGGACAATCACATAGACACCAGGCTCCAGGTGGAAGTCATGAGTCACTTCCCGCTCATCAAGGAAGACCTGGTGCTTGTTCACAGGCTGATGTCGGGTGAAGAAAGCTGGGGGCAGCTTTCTGTTGCTTTCCTGGTACTGTTAAGGGAAGAAACAGATGAGAAATGTGTTCTGCACCAGCTGAATAAACGGACAAAAGGCACGTGGGGAATTCACAGGCATGGCATAGACAGCCTGCCTTCATGCCTCAGATTTTTTTACAGCACAAGCAGATAACAGGGCCCAAAGGACTCAGTCTCTTTCCAGGACATGGTGGTTCTCACTATGCACTGCCCCTGCCCAATACTAGTATGACAAAGAACGGGTCTTGTGCAACCTTATCAACAATATAATAGTACTTGCAAGGAACAGCAGCAAGGACTGGGGAGGAGAAGTGGCTCCTGTCAAAGTGGCAACTGCAAAACTCATTTCCATACTGGCAGAAATGACTGCAGGCAGGAACTGCTCTAGAGGCAGCTCTTCACTAGCCAGAACACCCCTCCTATCCCATAGATACCATGTACTTTGTCCCCAAAGCTTGTCCTGTGCACTAGGGATCTGGTAGCAGAGGATTTTTCAGAGCACCTGTGATCTGAGCATACTGCAGGAGCAACCTAAACCCTAGCCCTGACTCCATGCATGTGTCCTTGATCTGCCTGGCACTCTTGACTCTTACAGATGTTTTGCTCTGCAGGCGCTTTTCTGCAATAGGAGGATGGATAAAGTGTTGACCCAGGGAACACTGAACTCATTTTTAATGCCACTGAGCGCCCAGTACATAAGCCAAATAAATAATCCTGCTAGCTAAAGCCACTGTCACCTTCTGATCTTGGCTGTTCCTCAAAACATTTAGCCATTTTACTCCACATCCTCATAGTGGAGATGCTATTCCTCTTCCTTTGCCAGTATTTTTCTTACTAATAGAGCAATCTTTCCTCTGAAGGGTTCAGGGTTACTCCTCCTCATGCCCCTTATGTTAAATTCAAAGTTTTTATATTTCAGTCAATACTTCGTTGACTGTAGTTCCAATACCTTAGATGCTCTCGGCTTGTCATCTCTCTGTATTGATCTTGGCAACCGCTACAAACCTGAAATTAAAGTCCTGGCTGCCACCATTCCCCCTCGGGTGCGGCACAGCAGTGTGCTAGGGCCACACTCAAACCCCCTCTGCCAGGAATTTTAACTCACTTGTAACCCTGATAGTGCCCAAAATATTTAAGTCAGGAAGGAGTGGCATCTTACCTCATGGTTACCATGCTGGAAATACAGTAACTGGGAACACAATTGTGCTGCCCTGACCATACACCGAAACTAGTTCTTTGCCAGCCCAAATTCAAAGGGACTCTAATTTAAGAGGTGTTCTGAGTAGTAACAGAGTGGAAGATACGCCCTTTCAAGATAAAAGGAGCTAAACCTTTCCCTGTTTTAAATAGCCCTCTGAGGTCAGGGCCAAAATTGGGACTTACATCTGGGTTTAACTTCCAGGGCCCTTCCTCAGGTCCCAAAGGCTCCTGGCTAAAGAAAATGCTAGAAATACAGCTGGCCTGAGGAAGCTGAAAAGACATTTTCTCTGGAGCATCAGCTCCAGAGCATCCCCAGCCAGGAAGGAACCTGAGCTCCCTGGGAGACCTCTGACTTGCATGGGACACAGGCTCTGTTCCCACCTCAGCCCAAGACTGGGAGGCAGCATAAAGGTAGCTCTGGCTCCTCTGAGAGCTGCAGTGAGTCCAGTTTAGACACAGCCAAGAATTGGGGCACCATCCCACAATTGCAGCAGGGACAAAGTGCTGATCGGGTAAACACTGATGCCACTTCTAATACCTTTGAAGACCCAGTGCAGAAGCTGAACAACTGATGCCCCCTTTTAAGGCCACTGAGCCCTCCTGATATGGCTGCTTTTCAGAAGAGTCAGTGGATAGCTCTGCGTTAATAGCGACTTACTGTGGTGCCTCACTGAACTCAAATACACTGTTAACTAGCTGTCAGCCAAGGAACAAAGGCAAACACAACACCTTCAGTGTTGTCATAACAGCTGCACCAGCCCAGGTCCCCCAGCAAACAGCCAGCAGCGGTGACAAGGGACTCACCTGTAGGGCTACCTGCAGGAAGAAAAGAAACAGACCATTTGTCAGACAGGGACCTCTGGGTCTCACATAACGTAGCCATATAATTGCTAGGAAGCAGCTACGTAAGTCCAGCTGGGGTCTTTGCCTTCAGAAACCTGTCCCTCCACCTGAAAACCCTTCCCCGCAGCCATCTCTCCGTAACTGTGCAAACTCACAGCAGCAACAAGAGCGGTGGCTCTGTTCAAGGGAAGACAGTGGCTCTGCAAGGCACTCAGATAACCAGAAAATTGAGGGGGGGGGGGAACTGTCACTCCTTCTAGCGATATCTGCTTACCCCTGGATACACAGAGAACTAGCAATATTGACACATGGGCAGCTGCCACATCATACTAGAAACACTTCTCAAGCACAATAACCTGAGGGCAGCGCTCTCCTTGCCCCAAAGTAAGGGGACTCCTGGCACCCTCTCCCAGCTCTTGCACATACTCTCAGAGAGGGCAAAATAAAGCCCAGTGTGCTCTGAAGCAAGAGGCATTTCTCACTGCTCTGCAGGCTGACACACAGCAGGCCAGAGAGGTAGCAAGTGGGGCACAGAGCCTGAGGGAGCCTAGCCCTGATGTGTGAGCAGACTGGGCACAGGCAAGGAGAAAAGAGCACAGATCACCCTGTGCACAACAAAACTCTTGGTCTGCAAAGCTCTACAATTTACAGGGGCTGGAAGTGTTCCTGTTTGGTGAAAGCAAGAAAGGCAAAGCAATTCTTTGCACCTTGTAGAGTGAAAATCCAATGAAGAGGTGAGGAGCTCGGTTCCGGTGTTTGCTGCTGTGTTTCTGCATCAGGGATATAACCACATTGCAGGAATCCAGGCTTTTCTTGCTGTCTTCAACTGGTAAAACATTCAGCCAGTACTGAGGGTTCATCCAAAAGGTGCCTAAGCAAAACAAGAAAAACATTTTGATGTCATTTTCCATCACAAAATTGGTTGCCAGCTTCCCACATGATGCCTGGCACCAGACTGAATAGGTCATAGGTTGTCTGGACCTCCAGACCCCACAGGGATTTGATCTTAAGGTGCATTTTACAAGTTTAGCAGTGCAACCACTACGTAAGACAGGAGGAAGGCCCAGGAACAAGGAACTACATTTCCGCTCACCTGCAACTAAGAGCTCATTTTGTTTATAAATGTATCACTATTCCTCTATCACCTCCAGCGTATGGCCTAGCTGACTTCAGACCCCACCTGCTCTGCTTCCAGAAGGGCTGAGCCCCTGCATTTCCCATTCACTTTACTTAAAATACCACTCCCTGGAGGTGCTGAGGATGCAAATTTTAACAGACAAGTTTAATGCCCCAAAGAAGCTCAGTGTTGGCAATTGATCCTAGGATCCTGCAGCTCATTTCATGCCATAACCAGCCCACTGCCCTATGTTTGCAAGTGATGCAGCTTCTGTGATGGCAGAAGCTAGTCGAAGTCCTTCAGCTGCTTATTTCTGATGTTTGGGGGGGGGGGGCGCGTTAAGCAGGAAGAGCATGTTGTCAATTTTGTGTTAACAGGTATAAGGTGCTGGTAACTGAGTCAGCAGAGCAATATTACCCCAGAGTCATCCAAAAGAGCACCCCTCACCATTACAGAATCCCAGACTTCCTCCCGCTGTACTTCCTTTAACCCATCTCCCGCTTTTCAGGGAGTACATCCACTTCTTCCCATCTTCCTGGCTCATCAGGTCTGGAGTTAATTTACAGATCATCAGATCTACAAAATGAATCTTAAAATCTTGCAGAGACATCCTGGGAAAAGAGTGCCAAGAAACATCTTGTCAGCAGTTTAGTTTAGTCCATATGGCTTATAAAAAGAAAAGGAAAGGGAGCAGGGAACTTCGAAGCCGCACCATTCTGTGTTACATATGGTAATGCTCATATTTTATTAGGCAGTAAAGAAGAGAGCGTCTGCTCCAACAGCAGCATCTAGCAGTAGCAAATGCACGACTAAAATTTCAGCAAAGGATAGCAGCACAGAGATTAAAATAATATTGCCACCAAAGGGACCGCAGTGAAATGACACGGGCGACAACATTGCCACCTCGTGGCAGAAGCTGTGGAGAAACCACGAACAAACATAAGGCAAGCAAGAGCTTCCCAAAGCTATCTTAAAAATAAAAGGCAGGACAAAAGCTCCCGAAAGCTGCCCATGTCTCCAGCAGCCCTGGGAGACCTGGCAGTGTCCTGCTTCTCCCTCACTCCTGCCATTGAGGAACAGTGCATCTCTTCCGTGTCAGCACAGCTACTGCTTCTCACATCGTCAAGCAGAGGAGAGCAAGAAAGCAAGCATGAGCCGTTGTAAAGCAGATCACATACGCCTCGACCTAAGTGGCAATGCGCTGCTTCATCTCTGGATGCAGTCCCAGAGCTACTGGCAGAGAGGGGAGAGGCGAGAATGTGCCATTACCAGAATTCTCCATCCTCCTTCTTTTTCCTCAGCAAAATCTTCTCCTTCGGGCTCAGCAGCTCCCATTTGTAAGAGCTGAGGGCAAAAACATGAGGTGACTAACCAAATGTGGCCTCAAATTCAAGGCAGAGTACATAGCTTTCCTCTATAAAAAGAGGCCAAATCCCTGTCCCCACATATCTCCACATTTATCCCCCACTAAACACAGGCCCCCTATGCCTTCAGCCATGGGAGACTCTCCACAAGCACTCTGGGTCCCATGAGATGTAGCTAAATGGCTCCAGTTTGCTCCAACAGAAGCCAGAAATGCTCCATTTCCATCAGCCAGTCCATTCACTTGCACAGGCAGCTTCCAAGTACTTAAAATACAAAGATCTAGGCCTGTTTTGTTGGTTAATTTTCTGTCAAAGGAGACATAATAGGAAGAGTGTCTGGCATAATGAATGAATGACTAGGACAGCACAAGAGGCAGCTGGGAGTCATTTAAAAGGCAGGCCTACAGTATGTTGCTCATTATGCTCTTCAACAGGAACAGCTGGTATGTTGTCATTATGGGACAGACACGCATCAGAGAAGTTACTGCTCTGCAGACAAGGTGAAAGTCACTCCCATTCCCAGCGCCTCCCTGTGCTCTTCCCTCCTCCCTACCCCCAAGCCTCAGCAAACAGGGTCTGTGCAGGGAATGAAGTGAAGCTTGGAAGGAAGGAACATGCTCTGCTTCAAAGAGGAATAGGACAAAAGTCTACAGTTGCCCATGGTGTAGAATGCAAAACCACTGTCTTTCATGGATCCCAATCAAAAAATTCAGGCAGATACAAATATAGGGCCCATTTGCCTCACTAGTTGCTTCCTCTGATCTTATACCCATGAGTACTCCCAACTCCAGCAGCCACCCAACTCCAACACTTCGCAGCCCGTGGAGGACTTTGCACGGTCCCTCCTGTGACAAAGGTCTGCGTCCCGAAACATGCTGTTTGTTTAGAGCCTCCTGCACAGCTATGTCACTTTGCATGCCATCCAGATGACAGCAACATGGTCAGCATCTAATGTTCATATTATGTTTCCTCTGGCATCCAGTGAATGGAAGAGCAGAACTGAGCTTGTTGAAGCTGCATGCGTGAAGTGAGCCCAACCATGTGAGCACTATCTGCTGGAGAAATACAAATCTATTGAGTCATTGCTTTGACACCAGAGGGTCTGTGCAAGCAACTGTTACTTATCTTAATGCTGCTCTCAGCACTAATTCATGCCTGAAGATGGCAGCATCTTTCCTCCAAGAAACCTTTCCTCCCACTCAGCATCAGACCTTCCCTTTTTTAAACTCACCTGTCACTCCAGTCTCCTTTCCATTCAATTTTTCCCCATGGATTTCTCAGTCTCACTAGATTTTCTGGTCCATATTGACAGGTCACCTGCAGAAAACAGTAACAGTGTGCTTACCAAGGTCTCAGCAGTTCTCATCTGGTTTATATCACTGTACTATGTCAGATATTAACAAAGATTTTGTTTGTTCTCATAAATGCCAGCAAGTATGATGACAAAAATCTATGAACATGCAACTCTGAATGCCGGCACAAAGAGATTAAGATGCTTTATCTTACCTTCTATAACTGAAACCAGAGATCTCACAGATTCCTAATTTGGAGGCTTGACCATAAATTCCTCTTCCTTTCCAACATCTGCTCATTTTGTGCTTATGTGGGGGCACGACTGTACTACTGTGAAAGCTAAGTCCTACCTCAGTGCAGTGGCATAGCACAATGCAGCCCATGGGGTGACCGCATAGATTAGTGCCTTCCGAACTGGGATGCCGTGGTGGGAGAAGAGGGAGCCAGGCCGACTAGGGGCTTTGCTGGCAGCATACAGCAGAATGGCTGAATTCACATCTGCTCCACATGCTCGGTCAGTCCCTTACTCCTGCCTGGCTCTTCATCCCATCAGAGGAGCCAGACTGACAGTCATCTTGCTGATAAAGTCCATACCTAAAACCCTCCTGCTGTGTGTGGGAGACAGGCATGCATCATTGAGCTTATAGTATCTCTTCCAGCTTTCCTATTATCTCTTGCTAGAGGTACTGAACATGCTTTCACCCACATCTATATCACATGTCTAAAGCCCCACAAAGTCCTTTGCCATCCTTGTCAACCTCCTTTTGAGGCTGGACAAGATAGTCATCCATCAACCCAGGAGGAGGAAGCTTGAGCTTTCTGCCACTCTTTGGGACCTATTATTTTACAGTCCCTTACCTCTAGACAAATATCTTTAGGGGACTCCCAGTGATACTTCTGCAGATCAGTGGGGTCTACCTGGTACTCTCTGCACAGGAGCCCAGTTTGGTTCCCTTACTTTAGCCTTGACTCACATTTCCATCTGCAGTTTTTCATGTTTTGGCCCTTGTATTCAATTATATTTACTCCTCTATGGCCTCTCCTCTGACTTCAGAGGGAGGCTTTTTACGCCAAGTAGGTTTCAGCACATCCTCCCAGCATCCCCAAAGGCCAGTCCTTTTGTCCTTAACAGCTAAGATGCATTTGCAGGTGATGCTCTCAGCAGAGCCCTGTGAATCGTTCCCACTCTTAGAGATATGCTGATCTATAACCATTGTCCTTTACGTCAAGGCCACAATACTAAAATGGACACACTTGAAAGTGAATCTTTACAAAGCACGCAGTCTCTTTTAGCCTTAGACTAAGAGAAGAGCATTCGGGGAGGAGATACCATAGCTGCCCTGATTAAGGGTTGAACCTATGACTGCAATAAAAATTGCTGACATCCAAACAAACCTGGACTCAGGACATTAGGGCTAGTCTTACCTTTCTAATACCAGTTACTGTGTAGGCATGGCCAGCAACAAGTCCATTCTTCAGGACCTTTGTTGCCTGTATACAAGGAAGAGAAACAGAAGGAAAATAAACCTTTTCTTCTACCTCTGCTTACACAGCAGACTCATACCAATACCAGAGACCTGCACCTGCATAAGCAATGACTCTCAAAGCAAACGGAGAATGGTTTGAACTGAAAAAAAAATTCAGTCTAAGCTCCTAACAGCCATATTTTGCAGTATGTTTGGAATGAGAAGGTTGATTGGGAAGGTCCCTTCCTAAATTCTGGATCTTTGGCTAGAGACCATCTCACTTTTAAAAAGTCCAGCAGGTTAGGTTTTGATTTTCAGAATAGTAGGCGTTCCCAACAGCTGCAGTGTTAGCATAAGGCTTGGAAGCCAAGATCTGAATTCATGTTCTGAACTACACACCTCTCTATCTTAGCTATAAGCTTATTCCATAAGTCTCTGTGCCTCACTGCACCATCTGTAAAAACGGAAAATTTATTTAACAAAAATGGGAAATGCAATAGGTCCTTTTAATAGAGGTTCTTTGATAGATAAACCAGTTCCTAAACATAACAACAGTGAGCTGGGAGCAGCAGGGAATCAATCCATGTGCAAACTTTAAGAATGTGATTTCTATAGAAAGTCACGTGTGGCACCTTTGATACTTTTTGAGTCACAACAACTAGCTGAGCAGAAAGAAACAGGTCTGGAAAGGCTTTTAGCTGTGAAGCCATCTGATGTCACTCCAAGTCTCACCCCTAAATGTGTCTGACAGCCCATGAGAGATCTGCTGTAGGTTGCTCTTGTCAGGATATCCCACAGATCAGGAGGAGTTGCTGCAAGCTTGATCCTTGTATTAACACCACCTGTAAAATCCACGAAGGCTTCTGAAACTTGCCCAATCTGCAGATCTTCATAGGAGCCATAGAGTCTAGCAAAAAAGACATCAATATATTCTTGGGGTTATAGTCACAAATGATAGGTTGAAGAAGGCTGTAACTCATGTTTATTTTAGGGGAATCTTTCTCATTTAGGAAGAGAGGAATCTAGCAAATTGCCTCCAAGATTGGCCATAGTCTGAAAGGGTCTCTTCACTCACTATCATCCCTCAGTGCACAGTACTGAGAACATGCCCATCGCTACTTCTTTGATAACTCTGCCTTAGTGAATGTTGTCTGCATGTATCACCAGACACTGATACAGTGCCTTGAGAGTTCAGTCTCCAATATGATTTTCTTCACCACTGCAGAGCAACTTTCTCCGTTCTTTCTGTTCTAACGATAACCCCAAAGGGAAATAACTGAACTTTCTCTCCTGTGCTGTGATCTTTTTCTCACTGTTAACTAGGATGTTTGCTTGCTCTGCAGAGATTATTTCAGCCCAAGATTAACAAACTCCATCAATTATGCCTTGTTGCTTTCTTCTTAGTCCTGATAAACCACTGTAGACAAAACACCCCGGAGAGAAAACAATATTCTCACCGTGCCATGTGACTTGTTGAATGCCTCAGCTTTGGGGGACCCCAGAGCAGGAACTTCTACCAAAACCAAAGTAAACTCTTCAGCACACCCCCAAAGTGAAACTCGTTGGAGGCTTCTCAAATTGATAATACATCAAAGGAGGCATCAGAAATCATTCACCTTTGAAAATTCCCATCTGTGGCCTTCTGCTGCTCTGCAGTATTTACAAGGAAGGCATCATCCTAGCCAATACACTCCAAACAACAATAACACTTAGAGGACAACTCCCCAGGATAGGTCTGTTTTCACACCTACTCCTAAACCCTTGGATTTAAACTCAAGGCCCTGGATTAATAACAGCTACTGCAGTGGCAGCTTCTACTGTGTAATAATAGAAAGATGAGAACCATTTACTACACTCCAAATGTGGCAAGGCCTAGGAGATGCATTTATAAACAAGAACAAACTGCATAGGCACCAACCAAGGTATTTTAGAGAGACTATTTGCATAACTTGGAATGAGTCACTTACTTAGCATATGCCTTCTCCAGAAGGGCTCCCCAGAACACGTTCTTAGAGACTGAGGAAACAAAGACCAGCTCCCCCGCCTCATTCACCGGCAGGCGATCATCAACCACCACGTCAACCCATTCACCGAAGTGCCAGAACTGTCAGGGGAAAGGAATGAGCTGATGTTTCCCTCGGAAGGGACAAGGGACCTCCCCTTGAAACAACAGGAAAGGCAAGATATCTTAGCTGTGGGCACAGGACAAGCTGCCTTGGGGGGAGGGATGCTTGGGGTCAGTGGGACATGCTGACTCACCCACAAAGCCAACTCCTCAACCCCACCCTGCCAGAGGAGAAAACAGAGCATGTATCAGGTGTAAAAGGATTAAGCAGGGAAATTAGGCACAGCTGGGCTTCTGGGAAGGAGTTCCTAACTGCAGGGTAGCAGAGTTGCATCAAGAGCTGGGCAAAGGAGTAGAAGATTGCAGCAGATGTGCTCAAGTCCTGCTGACTGTTGCCACTATGGAGGAAGACTTTTGTCTGGATTAAAATACGAGTAGGGCACAGCTGGAGAGAAGGGCCAAGCCGAGATATATCCTCAGAGTGGCTTGTAGTTGATCCACTGCCTGCACTGCTTTGTGGGAGGGGTGATGGGCTACTCTCCAGGCCGGGATACCCTCTGGCCACTTGCCTCTGGCCAAGGGGAACTGCGTACAAATTATCCAAGGGTGTAACACAAAACATGACAGGATTTCTGAAGACCTCCCGCACTCTGGGGGAGCAGATGTACCCGGAAGTGGAAAATGCCAGCATATTTCCTCTCAAAGCTCTGGTTGTGTGGCACGACTACAGCCAAGATGTCCTGGTGGAACGTCAGGGCTTCCAGGGCCGCCAGGAACCAGCAGTTCTCTGCGCCAAGACAAACGGACACATGCAGTTGGCTGAAAAGTGAGAGTTGTCAGCCAAGTTCAGGAACACCACCAAGATCCTAGCAGAAGAGCTGTTGTGCTGATGTCTTTACAATTATAACAAATCATACACAGAAAAAGAGACGATCCAGACATGTGCTTTATTTAACCAAACCATGATTGGTTTATAATTGTTCTCTCATGATCTTTTCATTTGGATACTGTCTGGTTAAATAAGAAATTTAGCAAGAAATAGCTCTCAATGGAAACATTCCGGTTTTTTACTGACATTGCGTGGGTTTTTTTCTGTTCTCTGTAAAGGCACACTATTAAAAAAACCTTTTCCCTTTTTCTTTGAAAACTTTAACTTTTCAGAAGAGAAAAATCATTTCCAATGGATCTCACATGCAAGACTGTACTTATTAGACTTTGTGTTTAAGGGCTTAAAGCACTTAAAAATTAATTTAGTCCTGCCCCTACCTGTTTTGCAGCTGACAATATATCCTTTTAGGTAACATGGGCATAAAAATTATTTTTCTGACTGCAAAGCTGGGAAGAGAATGCACTCACACTAAGCCTTAGATTCAAAGATAGTGCAAGTCTCAGATTTTCCTGCTTCTGCGGTCTCCGTTCAATTGTCAAGCAGCAACATTACAGACCAGTAAGAGCACAGGATCACTTTGTATTGCAGTACTAGCATGCACAGAAGCAACACAGAGGGTGGCAATTTCAGCTTGTGGAGACACCTCTCACTCCTCAAATCCCACCTTGAAGCTTGCCAGGTTTTTTACTGAGCCTATGCCATCTTAATGATTGCTTCATCCACACGATGCCAAGTGAAGAGATAAGGATATGTGCACCTTCTATTTCTATGCCAAGTTTTATACAGTCGAAATTCCACACAAGACGTTATCTTGTATAAGAATACTTAGATATTTATACAAAGGAGCTTCCTTACCCACCAATCCTTGGCAGAGATCAAGTTGCTTTCTGCTCGCAGCATAAAATACTGGCCTTCTGTGCAAAGCCTGGGAAGCACACAACCAAAAAGAAAAGAGGGAGAGAGTCAAGTCAGTAAGACGAGCTGGTTTAGCTTGAAGTCAAGGACTTTCTGCCTGCAGAGCTGCAACCTCATAAGATGGGAAATCCAGTGAGTTCCTAGTCTAGAATGTAAAAACCTCATGGATATGTGACACAAAACACTCCCTCTGCCTGTTCAAAGCCTTCAAAATACTTAGGATCCCTTTGTCCCAGCAGACGTTGTTATGGTTCAGGTATAACTTTAGTGTTATCAGGTGCTGTGGCTAATCTGACACAAGCCTGGGCACACATTTGTGTTTGGTCTACATTGAATTTGGTCTCTGACATAGGCCACTGGTGCTCAGATGCATCGCCATGGGTCTCCACAAACGCCTCGCTGAGAAGACAACCCTTCAGACCTGCCAGCCCTGCTCCTCTGTAATTGCTGACAGGTTTCAGCCAAAAGAGGCTACAGTGGCAGAGCATAACTGTTCAAACTTTCAGCTAACCTGGCTGATGTCTCCATGATTTGACTGACAATCGAGCTACAGACTAACTGATGGCTGCTAACAGAAGTTCCTGTTGCTGTGACAAGAGAGGGTCTGTGAATAATTGTTCAGAGAGAAATTATGTTGTTATTTTTTTCCTCTCACAAGTGCCTCTGGGGTCAAATTAATAAACTAAGTGTCAAACTTACGTTTCACTCTAATGACCCACAAATTGATCAAGCTAATTTTCACACTGTTGGCTTCCCCTTCAGGCAGTAGCAGACAAACAGCAAACCCTCAGAAGGCAGTTACAGTAATTAGACCCCTATCCTTGGTGAATTTGGGTGTTCACTTTACAGGCCATCAGTCATAGATGCAGCAAGCTACAAGCCTGCAGGCTGAATGGCAGAATCTCAGTGTTTCCTCTGCAGCACAGGGACTGAAGGATGCACAGCATCCATCCTCAGAGAACCTTTGCTGAGCTAAGTTTGGCATTCAGAGCAAATGGCAGCCTTCTTCACGAGGCAGTTTTAGAGCAGCAGAATGGTAGACTGAGAGACACAGGAGGTTTCAGGTCCATTCCAATACCTTTGGGGTGGACGGACACCTGAAGAGCTTTGTAGAGGGCAGGACTCATGCTGACCTTTCCCTCCCAAATACCTCTAAGCTGATATGGTTGCCTCAGCCACAGTGCCTGGCACAACCCAGCTCAGGCCCCTGAGGACTGCACTCTTCCTCCGCCTGTGGATCCTGACTTAACACAAACCATCTGCGAGACCAAATTACGTATGAAACTCTGAGAACCAGGGCTGCCATTCCCAAGCTCTCCTGCTCGCTTTGCAAAGGTGCCTCTACTTTCCCGGTGATTTTCATGAGTTTTGCAGAAACTCAGCCCTTCTAAGAAATTGGTTAAATCTGACAAAATATGACAGCTAGAAAATAACTTAGCTAGGAGATGCTATCTGCTATTATCTGGCAGAATTCCGTTACAGACACGGTAACATAAGGAGTCAGTGCTACTACTGAAATTCTCAGATAATTCTATACATTGCTTTCAGGAAGATCTAATTGTCAATAAGTTACTCAGTGGCTCAATAAGAACTGAACTGCTATTGCTAGTAACAGGCCTTATCTAACTGTGCCAAGCCCCTCTCCTGGCCTCCTAGACTTGTTTTATATCCATTTGTTTTGAGCACTTGCTCTGTGACCAGCCCTTGCAACCAGGTGTCTCTTGTTGTGATGTTCAGTTTAAGCATGGGATACCAGCAAAGGCCTTGGAAATATGGGCACAAGAAGAAAACAGAGGCCCTAGAACTAAAAACAACTCACTGACTGATGGTCAGTTACTGGTCGTGGTAGAAGCTCAACCTTGAGACCTGGGAAAAGACTGCTCTAAGTACAATAGACTAAACAGTTAAGCAGGAAAAAATCGCCCAGCAAGAGGATAAGGCACCTGCTGCTGCCGGTTAAAGTAGCAGCCTCCAGCATCACAACGGTATGTGGTCCACGGGAGAGGGGTCAAAGGCTAAGAACTGTCTAGAAACTCAGAAATCTTCTAAAAGGTCAAGATCTTGAATTCTGGGAAGAGGGACCGTCGCCATGAGAACTGTCATCACAGAGTCATGGTGGGATCATCAGAGCTGTGAGCTCCAAGGACACCGGCTCCCCCCACTCCCTTCACCTGCTCTCCCTGCCTGCTCCGAGCATTACTGGATATAAACTGAACAAGGGTGGTTATGATTTTGGGCAACAAATGCTTCAAAGGCAGTTATGAAACTCCACATCCCCCAGCTTCCAAAATGACAGCTGATACAATAAGCGTGATCTCTGGAGGCATTAAGGCACACCTAAATTAAAGTCTAAGAGTAATCTGCTCAATGCTAACACTATTTGCTGGCTATCAGCTGTAATCATCCTCTTACATGAGATTATTCACTGAAAGTCACTTACATGTGGCCTCTTCCACTGTAAATTTCGGGGTAGTTTCTTTAGCAGTGCTCCCGTTCCAATAGAGCTGATGTGAGCAGGGAAGTTATCATCTGTGAACAGGCACTTGTTCTTCAAGCACACCTCCAGCAAGGCTTGGTAGTTCTGCTGGATGGGTGGGGTGTGTTTTTGAAAGATACTCCTGCCTAAAGGCACAGGTGACTTCTTTTTTTTCAAGCATGACAGAAAAGGCATGGCAATGTCCACAGTAACTCCAGGATAATTTTTTCCACTGAGGATTCTGCAGGGATCTCGCCCTGCACAGTTCTGCTGGAAACTTCTTGTTTCTTGGGATGAGTTGTGTCTTCTCCAAAAGAATTCCTGATCATTAAAATAAGTATAAAAAGTCAATTTAATCATGGCTTTTAAAATTTTCTCTTTAGCTAGCGGGGGATGTGTGTGTGGGGGTGGCACTCCCAGGAGAAGTGGGGGACCCATCCGATTCTAATCTAGCACCTATCACTGCATTTTCAAGGCTTTACATTTGCTGTAGATCTGAGTGAAATGAAAATGAGTGACCCCATTGACTTTTACTGGGGCTTTGAAGCCATAGACATGGCTATTCTCAGTCTCCCTCTGGACTATTTAGGCTCTCCAGGATATTTTCATAACGTGCTGCAACATGAATGACAGTCTTTATTCAATCACATTCTGGCATGTAGACATTTCCCCTCCCAAAAAAACAAAAATAGCAAGATAAACCAAAGGCTAACAGGAAAATGGAATACATTAGGTGTTACAAAGCCATTACTCACAACCCTCCAATGGTTATTTTGCCCTTTTTGCCTCATTTTGGAGAACGGTACAATCTCCCCCAAGAGATCACATTCCATCTTGCTGATTACCACAGATTCACACATGAAATCGCATGCTATTTTTTTTTTCTTGTAACATTCAAGACAGATATTTCTCATCCCCCCACTGAAAACAGCAAAGAGTGATTTCATAGCCCTTCTTTAACATTAGCAGCTATGCTAAACATTAACAGCCATCACCTTTTGCTGCAAGTGGTGGGCTCCTGGGAGAAATCATGATTAAAATCTCAGCAGGCAAATCACACCCATCAGTGGTAACAAGGTGATCATAATCATAGCCTTCTCATTACAGTGTGGATTGAAAAAATGAATTGGGATACAAAGTTCAATAAATGGTTCACATGCCATAATGATACAGTATTTGGAAGGCTTCCCTGCAGAGGAGGCTCTCTGAGACTCAAAATCACTGCCCCAGGCAGCCTAGGAAACTGGTCTCAGTTAGGAACCAGTTGATTGTTACTCCCATTGAAGTTGAAGGTCACCGGCATTCCCTGTGAGAAACCATACAGCAATAGATTGCGCCGTCCTCCCACACAGAGCCCTCATTTGTTATAAAACCACTCTATAACTGATCCACAAGGCTTGATCCTCAAGGGCAACCAAGAGAAAATCCTCAAAATATAACCCTGGAAACAAAAATTCAATTTTCTATTGTACAGTAGACATTTCAGACCTGAAAAAGGATTTAAGTGCCTAACAACTTGCCTACTTTTTCTCCAGATGAAAAATACTGTCTCTCCCTCCAAACCTTGCCTTTTTACAGCCACTGACCTTCACGGCTACAACAACATGAGCAACAGACAGAGAGATAGATTTAAGAGAAAAACAAGAGGAAGAAAACAGCCTGGAGACTGGCTGCACTTTATATAGACAGACAAAACATGTATGAAGAAGAATTTCTTGTTTTGCTGCTCCTGAGGAAAAGAAGTGGTGAGCAATTGACGTACTTTGAGCTACACTGAAAAGCAAATACTTGAGACTTGATTTTTGGGTGTGCAGAGCATCCACAATGCTTGATAAAATCATTGTAACCCTTCACCAGTTCTCACCTCAGTCTGGCATTTATTTGAAAAAGAACTAAACTTTATAGATAGGCCTTGAAATCCAGAGATAGCATGAAAAAAACAATGCTTTCAAAAATGGAGGTTTAAATCACCTGAATATGTAGCCTTATTTTCAAGAAACTCAGCCAGCAGCCCCAACTGTAACAGTGCGTATTGAGAGTCAATGATGCGGCTACTTTATATGTTTTGAAAACCTCCCAGCTGAACCTGCCTGTAGGTGTGTTGTTTTAAACTCTTTTCCAAACTACCTGGAAATCTTTGAACAAAAGATGCAATGAAGCATTGCATGCGTCATGAACAGTCACTGCTTAGACAGCTACAAGGTGTTCCACCTCGTGTTTTAACCTTCTGCCTGCTGTCTGGCCGCAGTCAGGTGTACAAGCAGGAGCCAGATACAGTTGTAGATACTACAGTTGTAGATGCTACAGTTGCAGATACTAGCCAAGGTACACCTGGAAATCACTTGTACTCCACTCAGCAATGTTACTGAACCAGACTGAATCGGAGTGTCCCACTGTGTCCTCTGGCATGGGTGGAGCAGAGTGTGTGCATGGCTCTTCCAGCAATTAAAATTTCTAAGGGAAAGCAGCCAAGTGTAGCAGACAGAGGTTAAAAGCTTTAGATGGAAGCCGTGAACCAGTAGGTTGGATGGATTTGATTCTCCATTCTTTGCACGTTCCCCTAGTTAGTATGTTTGCCATCTGATATAAGTCCTTCCACTACATTAGCATCCTGTGATCTCCCCTGATCTTTCTCAACATCTTAGATGCCTCGTCCCTAAGTCTTAAAATGAGAATCTGAAAAATCCACAGAAAATCACTCACTTTTAGTAAAAGCAATTGGACCATGAAAGAATTCTCCGAGAGCCTTACTCTCTCTACAAGAGGATTTATCTCAGGCAACACTGGGGCAGTGGGCAATTTGAGGGCTAAACCTGGAGCTGACAGAGCTCAGCCCAGCTCCTCTGATTCAACGGAGACAATCTGTATCTGGGCTGAGGAGCCACTCCTGATTGTGTGGAACAGAGCAAATGTTTGCATGCAAAATAATAAATTTTAGGGCGAGCAGAACAAACGATGCGGGGCCATCTTTTACAACCCTTCTCGCAATACAGCAGAACATTAGCTACAGAAATTAGCAGCCATGAGTCAAAATGGAAATGTGACTGTATTAGGCTTTGTTAATCTTTATTAGTCTCTAAACACACAGTATGAAAACAGCACTTGCAGGTACAACCTCAAGTCTTTGATTAAACATAGTGGTGTATTTCAGAAATAAACACTGAAGAGCTCTCACTCTTCCTGTGAGCTTTTTAGCAAATAGAAATATCCTGAAAAGAAGCATTGAACTTTGTTTTCTCACAAAATGAATGAACGTACAGACAGGTGGAGGACCTTGCCCTGAATTTCCTGTGCTTAGATTATTGGCCCAAAAGTTAATGAACACCTTCTGGTGCTGAGATTTTTAAGGCCGAGCAGTGAACCTGCCCCAGAGCCTCCCACTGATGTTAACAAAAAGTCTGTAGCAAAAATGCCTGGATGGCTTTCAGAACTTCAAACAATACCTCTCTGAGCAAAGATTCACTTTTAAAGACTCTGGTTGAGAATTTAAAATACATATTCCTTGCTGTGTAAATTGTCCAAGCTACACCGAAATCAGTGGAAATATGAAAATCTCATTTACTCAAGACCTATCCTTTAGCACTTAAGGTTACAACATCCTATTCATAATCATCCTAATCATTAGAGATTCTGACTGCCCACAACTCCCGTTAAAGTCAGATGAAACTTTTGATCTCTGCAGAATATTTTGTGATCAAGTATCAGCTAAACCGCCCCTAACAGCAGAACTGAGAGAACAAGGGTGCACAAAATCTGGGTTAGCTAAAACACCAGCCTGTGTTCCCAACCATTTGGCAGGCAGAAGCTTTGGAGCTGTGACATGCAGGGCAGCTGACGTGGCTCATCTCGTTGCTTTACATCACACCCATTCTTCTCATGTTTGCTGATACGAACTTTTTGCCTTTCCCTTCAACACTTCCAGAGAAAAGTACAGCAGCAGCTGCTGCATTCAGCATGGCCAGCAGCATCGTGTAACTAATACACCCATTTGATCCTAGAGCACAGCTTCATCTCAGCACCGTGCCGTGGTGACAGAGTTATACTCCTTTCAAACCCCTGGAAAATCCTAACTCTGCTAGCCACAGATGACTTCTGAATGCCAGCACCAAATCCCTCTACATAGCACTTGGCATTTGATGTCCTACCTTCTCCAGGTGTGTCCTCACAGCGAAGGATAATTGTTCCACTGGCAGTGATGCCTGCTGCATATAAATGGTACATATGTTATCTCTACCTATGTGTGTATTTATGTGCACGCATGTGTGCATGTATATATATGTCTTGCCTACGTAACCTCAAGAGCTAGTCCTAACCTATCAAGCACTGTGGTAGAAGCAGGAGGCGGGGAAAAAAAGCATATTGAGTAATGCCAGAAAATTTCTGAAGAGCCCAATGCAAAATATTCCACAGAAGACATGAAAGAACAGGTCAGCCCATCATGCAGACTACCGTTTGACTCACCCATCACTTCAGTGGATGGCAGCTTCCTTGTTTAGATAGCCAGCTGATTATTCAAAGCACAAAACTCTGCATCTCTCCATATATCACTGACAAGGTAAAACAGGAAGACGCATTCAACTGTGTCTTAATACATTTTAACAGGATTGCTGCTTTCAAGTAAGAGAAAGCTGAGAAAGGAAATACCCTCAAAACCCCCACATTTTCTCAGAACAGGTGGGGCCATGACAGTCTCTCCACTTTGGCAATCACTAAATCATAACAATTTCTAAGAAGAACATTTATGTAAGTTTGAGGGAAGTATACATCCTATGACAGAGACAGTCAAAACCGTCCAAGAGTTATAGGAGAAACCTCCAAGCTTCTGCACTGCAAGGATGGCTAAGGGCTCAGAGTATTTTTCTTTCCAGCACTATTACAGACATCACATGGGTCAGGTCCCCTGTGTGCAATTCAACGTGCTTTCTTTGCCATACAAATTTAAGGAGTGAACTCTCTGGAGGCAAGCATGCTTCCCACTCACTGTATATACATTATCCAACCCCACATTCTCCATTTCTGGTGGCACTTCTGAGTACCAGCACCTTGTTCCACCCCAGGCAATGAGGGGGTAAGAGCAGCAGAGAGGGTAGGGAAAAGGACAACGTGTGCATACCGAACCACCTGAGAACAACGGTAGGAGAAACGTAATGGGAAATATTTCAGAGGAATATGAAGGAGCAGTGAGGGCAGGAGAGGAAGGCAGCAGCTTTCTGAGCTCTAAAGGCAAAGCAATGAGTGAGGAAAGGGATAGACTATACTGGAGATGATTTTATTCCTAGGCCACATGGCAACAGCAGGCAGCCGAGAAGTTTGATCTAGCTGAACCAGAGGAAACTTTTCTTCCCTTACTTACCAAACTAGTGTATTTGGTTTAATTCTGGGGGCCCGCTGCGCCTTCCTCTCCCCTCATCCCTTTCCCACAAACCCAGCTATTCTCTGTTGAACCCATCACCACTTGAACTTTTGACACTGTCTATTTGGGTTTCTTACTTGGTAATGAACAAACAGTGACAGTAACTGCATGGCAGGAAGTTAATTTTACTGCACTACACTGCTCCCACAAGCTTCTTCAAACTGTCAAAGTGTTACGGTACCGACTGAGTCACCACCTCTTTTCAAACTTGGTGACTTGCTAATGTCTCCATCCTCAGATGATCTTTTGTAGGAAGTAAACCTGTCCAACCTAAGGCAGGAGATAAGCAAACATACACGTCACCATGACTTGATTTCACATGAAACGAGTTTCAGTTATACAATGCTGTGCTTCGCCCCCAAAAATTAGGTTTCATTTTGAATGCAAATGCTATGTATGCGACTTAGCCCCGTTCACTTCCAGCAAAGCGGAAATGAATCTTCTCTGGCAAAGTCTCTCTCTCCCGGTCAAGGCAAGCATCCAGCTAAGTGACTGCCAGCCATGTTACCAACAGCAGGGACACGACTGAGAAACTACAGAGCTAAAAGTTTAGTCCATCACGGCTTGAGAGAAAAAGACAAATTCTATAGTAGAGGGCAGTAGCAGACCCCCATCAGTATCAAATACAGGTATGTCCTGAGCACTGCAGTACAGTAGTTTCTGTGCAGGGCATTCAAGAGAGAGCTCTTGCATTTGAACGGCTCAGAAACTTTCAAGAAAAACAGCCCTTCTTCCAGCAGTGACATTTTAAACGAAAAAACATCATTTGGGAAAAAAGATTTAATTGGTTTTGTTCTTTTTCTGCTTTCAAAATTTTAAAAAGGTAGGGGGTTTTTGTTTAAATTGCCTAAAGATTGCACCATGAGACCAATCTGTCCAACAGAAAACCATCCATTAAAACATCCCTGTTTAAGAAATGAAAAGGAATAAACAATGAAAACAGATTAAAATTTTCAGTTCAGATTCTGGCAAAAACAAAAACCTAATTATACGCTAAACTTCCTTTCCTAATTTTACTTCCCTTTGTTTTTGACAAACTCTATACTTCAAGGTAAAGAGAGTCCTTGAGGAAGTCAGCCTTCCAGAGAGAAATAGCTAAGAAAACAGACTGAAAAATAAATAAAATTGTGCAATGTTTGTGAGTCACCTAAAGAAAGTCTATAAAAACTGTCAAGTTTAGTTGTGATCTGCCCCGGTGATAAAGAATCCAAAGGAAAGGGACTCTCTTCAGACAAGGCAAGGAAACATTTTTTTGGCCATTTGGCCATTGGGTATACATATTTATGATTAGCACAACTTAATGATTAATATATATCCTCTTCTTGTAAACGTGGGACAAGCGTGCCTCTGCTGTACTTGAAGCAGTTAGCTCCCACAGCTTGCACAACAGAAACCTTGCTTTCCTCCCCCATTCATTGCATTCAGGAAGGGCATCAAGGTGGCCTGGGGAGATTTACAATCAAAGGCTTCCTGGCCTGACCTTTACTCAGCTCTGAGGATATCACAGGCAAGCACCAAAGAGACTCCATATATAGCTGTAGAAATACCAGAATGGCATCGGAGGAGCGCAGCCCCTAAATGGCAGAACTGTCTAGAAGATGAAAGCGATTTTTTCCTACAAAATGAGGAATTCTTGCCAAAACGTGTTGATTTCTACGGAGCCTTTCATTTTCAGGAGTTTTGACTGGAAAGGAGTCATCAAATTCTTAAAGCCAAAAGTCTCTATTTATAAAACTAAAGAAACGAGGGAAATTAGTCTTAAGGAGGTTTCAAAACATAAATGCCATTTTCAGACTAGCTTTAGGCATTGGCAGGAAAGCAGAGAAGCCTGACCTTCAGAAAATACAGTCAGTTTGCTGTTTTCTTCCAGAAAAAGAAAACAGGTCCCT
This sequence comes from Gymnogyps californianus, assembly GCF_018139145.2. Taxonomy (NCBI): domain Eukaryota; kingdom Metazoa; phylum Chordata; class Aves; order Accipitriformes; family Cathartidae; genus Gymnogyps; species Gymnogyps californianus. The sequence goes on from NC_059473.1 coordinate 19,050,261, forward strand.
GGAGTCATTGCTCACACCTCACGGTCATGCCATGCCGCAGAGCGTAGAAGCGCATGGGATCACATAACAGGAACAGCCAGGAAAAATGGCTGCTCCTGCAGCCAGATGCATAGAAAGGGATCTGGATCGTTGTCCAGGCACACAGGGCCACGCGTGTCTCCGAGTGTCATGTGTGGCGTCGTCCCCCTGTGAAAAAACAACTGCTTTTAATGCACCGCCGCCTCCGCTTACGCAAGGCCCAGGCTACTCCCGTCCGCAAATGGCTGGGAAAGGGCAGGAGCCTGCCACACGGCGGGACTGCTTCCAAAACTGCCTCTTGCCACATTTCTCGGAGCTGCTGGATCAACTCAAGTGAAAAAGCCGTTTGGAGATATTTGAGGAAAAATTCCCTGCTCTGTCCCAGCTACTCAGTGGTGATGAGGAGAGCCCAGGAGCGGGGCATTATGGCTGATGGCTGGCCCTGGGGACACGCCGAGGCACAGGCCGCTGCTGGAAAACCCATGCAGGCTTCGGCCCGAGTGCTGCGGCCTTTGCTCGGCAGCTGTCCTGTCAGCCCTAATTGCTGGAGGAACAAAGGAGTGGGGACAGCAGCTAATTTGCCTGTCTCATCCGCTTAAATGGTGAACTCTTCTGGGCACAGCCAGCCTCGTCTCTGCGAGCCCCGGAGAAGTGAGGGGTAGCAGCAGTGCAGCCGAGTCATTGGCTTGGGGAAGGGCTGGGGACCCAGCTCGGGGTGGCAGCGTTCAGAAACAGCCGACTCCCTGTCAGATTTGCACATGCAGGGATTTATTTTAAAGCGAGGTGAGAAGGGGAATAAAATGGCGGCCGGGCTGCCACTCCCCGCAGCGGCCCCCAGGGGGCGCTGTGCCCCGCCGCGCCCCGCGGGGCAGGCCCGGCCCCAATCCGCTTTCCCTCCGCGTCGCGCCCCGCCTCAACATGGCGCCGCCCGGCGCGGCTTCACCCGCCGAGGAGAACGGGCGGCGCCTGCCAGGAGCCTCCGACTTCCGCCGCCGGCCCATTTCCTGGAGGGCCGCCCTTAAACGCCGCCCGCCGCGCTCGGAGGGCGCTGCCGCCGCCACCGCCCGCCCCTCCCGCCCTGCCTCCGCGGCATGCCCACGCCGGGAGCCGGCAGCGTGAAGGGAGGCGGCGTCCATCGGCGCCGCTCAGCCGAGGCTGCGAGGAGAAGCGGCTTTTTTAGCCTCCCGCGGGGACCGCTCTCTGACTGAAACCGCCGGTGCGGGTCGCGTAACGGAAGGCGGCCCTCGCGGGTGGGCGCTGGAGGGGAGCGAGGCCTGCCAGGCCGTCCCCCGGGCCCCGCCGCCGCCCGCCCGCCCGGCCTGAGAGGGCATGCGGGGCTAGCCCACGCCGGCAGCCAGCCAGCCAGCGGCGCCTCCCCTGCCCGCCGCCCCCCGGCCCAGCCTCGGTGGTCGCTGTGGAGCTGGCTTCAGGCGGTCCCAAGATGTTCAGCTGGCTGGGCACCGACGACCGCCGGAGGAAGGACCCCGAGGTGTTTCAGACGGTCAGCGAGGGCCTGAAAAAGCTCTACAAAACCAAGCTGCTCCCCCTGGAAGAGCACTACAAGTTCCACGAGTTCCACTCGCCGGCCCTGGAGGATGCCGACTTCGACAACAAGCCCATGGTGCTCCTCGTGGGGCAGTACTCCACTGGGAAGACCACCTTCATCAGGTAAAACCCAGCCGCCTGCCTCCCTCCCTCCTGGGTGCGCCTCTACCCTCGACGCCTGTGGGCCGTGGTGGGGCAGAAGGGGTCTCTGCTACCAGTGCTGCACCTGGATCCCTCTTCTGTTTCCCCCACCCATCAACAGCTTTCAGTTGAAAAGCTGCCTCCACTCAAACTCTGAGAGTGCTCCTTCACAAGGACAGGGTGGTGTCAGATGTCCTGGGAAACACCGATGTGGCAAAAAGTAGCCCAGGGCAGGGCTGAGGAGTGCAGGCAGGGCATTAGTGTGGAGATGCAAGTCACTTGAGGCCCTGTTGTCCGTTCAAAGTGCAAAGGCTGTGGGAAGCCTTGCGTAGGGTATCCCCGTGACTGCTTGGGTCAGGGTAGCCCCTCTAACAGCCATTCTTTTCAACTTGATGTAGCTTTTGGGTGGTGGGGCAACCTATGGCCTAGGGAGCCTTAAAGTGGGTGCTTGGATTTGTAATGGTCTGTGTTTCACACTTATGTCTTTCTTTCTCTGTGCTGTGCCCAAAGCCTAGTTTGAGAAGCATGTGTGCTCAGGGGTGTGTGTGCACAAGAGGAACCTGCCCATCTTCAGGGCTCCAAAAGTAAGCCCTGTTTTAACTGTGTCCTGCTCTGCTGAGATGCTGAGAGCAGCAAGTTCGTTCCTAACTGTAAAGAAAGGGCAGCTGCCAGCAGCAGGTTTGATGTGAAACTGTCAAAGAGAGGGTTAAACTTTTTTCCAGCTGGACTTCATTGCAGGGATCTCTGTTGAGCCACACTGTTAGTTCAACTTGCAGCAGCCTTTCTCTTGGGATCATAGCTGAAGCTGCGCTGTCTGTGTTTCCTATGTGATTCATAAGCTTAGCGTTAAATTCCAGCCTTTTTCTGGTGTGGCTGTGTTGAAATATGTGGAATTACCCCAGTGTAAATCTGGACGAAAGCCACAAGCAGCCAGCCCTTTGTTCTACCAGTATTTCTTGGTGGAGGAGGGAGCTGTGGAGAGTAGAGAGAGGTGAATCAAACTGACTGTACCTCTTAAGGAGTGACCTTGAGAAATGCAGGGGGTTTTTTTGTGCGCTGTAATATTCCTGCTACTTAATGCCCTGGCCAGGAGCCAAGAACAGAATGCATTTCTAATACCTTGTCATGCCTGGCAAACAAAGTTTAAGAGTAAAAAGGCTTTTCTCATGTGAGCAGGTCAGGTGGATGGTGAAGGGGCATGAATGACCCTAAGAAGCATTTGGCACATGGTTGGAAAGGGACTTACTCCTCTGAAAATTAGAGAGGCTAGCTTGGATAGCATAGCTGTCTGGTTCCACCGCAGATCTTTGTTCTGTGACTTGGTACCAAACCTGTTTGAAAGGCTTTTTCTGTCCTCTTGGTTACTGACACTCAGAGCAGAACTTCTCCTGAACATGAGAAGGTTGCTGAATATACATTCCTGAGGTTGCTGGCTATGTAACTAGAGCATCTCTTCCTAATGCTTGTCTCTGGATTGCCAGCATCAGTGCTTCCCTGCAGTCTCACCTGCATGCTGCTGTTAGCAGAGACTTCTGTCTTTGCCCTTCTCTGTTCAGTAAAGTCCTTTTTCTGTAAGCCTGAGCTCCTTTTGCAAGAAGTTCAGGTGCCTAAAGCATGTTCCAGGCAAAAGGAGAAGACTGAGTCTTCGCTCATGTGCGATGGCAGCAACTCCTTTGCTCTGCTGTCAGCAAGCTGATCTGAGCCTCTCTTTGATCACTGCATTTCATTCATGCCTGTGTCCTCTTCTCCCAGCCTTCTCTGTGCATAGGGCTGGGATGAGCCTACCCAGAGACTATGGTCAAGCAGAAGTGACCAGGAGCTTCTGCTTTACAGGAATGCAAAGTGGACCTGAGAAGGCCTTCCAGGAAAGCAGAGTCTTCTCTGTGTAAAAATAGTGCATAAGAAAGTGAAAGTTGAGAACTCTTGGAGAACCCCAGGGCCTCTGATACTAGGAGGAGTGTGAGGGTCTGTTACTCCAGTATGTTCCCAACCAAACAAAGGCAGGAGGTGCCAGAAAACTGAGTGTTGCTCGTGATAGGCTTCCAGCGTGAGCTTGCCGGCACTGGTCATTAGAAAGCTGGGATAAGCACCAGATTAGCATCCAGAGTTATTGTGGGAAGGCAAGTGGGAGCTAAAACTGAGAGCAGGGAGGAGTTAAAGGGGACAGGGGGAGGAAGTGGGAGGGGAGACAACCATTATGTCTGGGCAGTAGAGTGAAGCAAGAAACAGCCTGTGGACATCTCTTCCATAATCTTGTCAGGGTGGGGGATAATTAGCGTTATCCTTATGTATCCATTCCACTCTTACATTGCATCATGGTTGTACTGCCATGCAATTTAGGGAGATGACTTAGTGCCACTAAATGCTTATGTGGAATGAACTCAGCCCCAGTTCACCTGGATCCCTGTACACCATTAAAAAAAAAGGACAAAGGGCCTTAGTCACCTACCTGAGGTGGGTTTATCTCCTAAACATCTTTCCTTGTTCTTGGGGAGTCTGAGGTGAAACAAGGAAGAAATGCAAGGCTCTGAAGCACCTAAGCTGCAGCATCTTGCAGAGAGGCTACTCTCTTGTCAGGAGCTGATGGCAGAAATGAGGCAGTCAAGGTCAGTAGTGAGAAACATTCCTGGAGGCTGAGGCAGGGAGGAGCGAGGTGAGTCGTGTGGGTCAAAGCCAGTGAAATGAGACCAGAGTACTGGCCTATTTTCAGTGGAACCAGGCTGTTCTCTCCCATGCTTTCAGAGACCTAGAGAACTGAGCCTTATTTTGCTATGTGAAAGACGTAGCATCGCTAACTGCAGCTTTTCTGTTCCTGCTGTATCCTCTCTTCTTGCTCACTCCCATGTCTCTTCTCAGCATACATTTGGCTGAGGCTTTTCTGCAGGGCCAGAGTCTGAAAGGCTGTGATGCCAAGGGGGGCAAGGCAACACCTCTACCTGGGAATATCTGACAGCCACAGCAGGATGTTACTGGAGCCTGCCTTTATAACGTTATTGCTTTTTATGTTTCCTGTAAGAGGGTGGGAGTACAGGACAGAACATCATTCTCCTAATTAACTTAGATTCTGTGGTCTTTTCTAAAAATAATCCTGGCTTCTGTCCAGCCATCCTGCTAATAAAATAAACAAGCCTGCCAGAGCCCTACTAACTGTCAACATGGCTTGCTTTTCTGGTGTAGCCACCCCTTCCTCCTACAGCTAATCATTTACACGTCCTGGCCTCTCCAGGCTGTTTGTCACAGACTACACGCAGAGCTCTGGTGTGACCTCCCTGTGTGGCCCTGAACCTTTCATCTCTGCCTGCACCAGGCGCTTGTCACCATTTCCTCTTGCTCTGCCCTTCTTCCCTTTCCCGCTCCGCATCACCTCTGCTGCCACACACAGCAGCATCCTGCACAGCTCCTGCATGACTCATCATGGGCAAACAGCTCCTTCCCCCACATCCTGCGGCATTCCTGCCTGGAGAGCCTGGGATCTCCTCGCCTGGCTCCTGCGCTGCTCCAAACCCACCTGGGAAAGGGTACCCCGAGCCAGGCTAGCACTAGTGCAGCTTTCCTGCCCTTGTACCTCACCTCCCCCCTCACCAGGAGCAGGGACAGGCCTGAAATGGGGCAAACAGCATGATGCTCCTAGCCACATACCAACTCCAGATGCTTCTCCAAAAAGCAGATTGGTCATAAAAAAAACATTCACTTCTTGCCTGGCACGCTCTGCAGGCTTCCCCAACATGGCTGGAGGTCACTCCCCCAGACCCTTGAAGGTGTTCAGCAGCTCAGAGTAAGGCATGCTGCACTGGCAGGGGAAATTGCTCACTGTCTGTCAGTGTTTTCCACAGCTATTGTTTGCTCTTCTCTCCCAGAAATCCTCACAAATGTGACAATTGGATGTGTTCTCTAGCTTGCTTCTGTTAGCAGAAGCAGCCTGTGTCACTGCCTAGCAGAAGTGCCTTCCCCCCATTAGACAGTGTCAATAAATCCCCTTGTATTTGTCCTGTGTACAATGAGATTCTTGTGCTGCACAATGTACCTGAATCTCCCAGAGAAGCCTTACTTAAAATAGATGCTATGATACTAGGCAGTGCAAATCTTCATCTCTGATTTCATACCACTTGTTGCACATTAAGTCAATTAACATTGGCTTGTAGCTACTTCTGTATGAGAGTGCTTTTGTTGGGATGTTTTATTTTGTTTAAGTCTTATACAAGAAATAAACACAGAAATGCTTTGAAACATTAGCTGAGTGGAGCTGTGATAAAATTCTTTCGAGCAGCCTGGCTGGAGGAGGAGTGTTGCTGTTATATGCAGGACTTTTGCTTAGACTTTCTCAGGAGCTTTGTTTATAGATGACAAACAAACCCCCCAGGCTTTTTTTCTCCTGTTGCTCAAAAGCTATCATATTACATGTGCATCTCAAACCCATAAAAAACAAGCAGGTTATTGTTACGGCAAGGCTGCGACCTGGCATTGGAAGTAAGGGGTGTTTCTCAAAAGCACATGTTGCATTTGACAATTGTTATCACTGCCTGTTTCTTTTTTCCCTAGTATTTGCAAAGGGAGAACTCAAAGATTTATTTCTATGGATTCAGCAAATACCCATCTGTATATCACTCAAATATACTATGTCAGACCAAAAGCGAAGTACAGAGCGGGAACAGAGGAAAGCCAATAGCAGTGACTAGCATTGCAGCAATGTCCGTCAGGGGCTTAACATTTTTTAATTACCATCCGCAAGGCCTGAGCTTAGTTTCCAGAGTCTGGCCAAGTGGCTTCTAACCTAGCAAATGGTTGTTTCAGTGTAAAGAGCTTTCCAGGGAATGGAGCCAAGAACATGCATATGATAGTCTGCAGAGCCCTTGGTGGGAGAAAAGGAGCTCCTCCTTGTTCTCAGCTGCTTCAAGTTAGAGAGAAGTTACTGTAGCTGCCAGGAAGGTGTATTGTGATCACCAGCCAGGGAGGTGGCACACACCAGTGTTAGCTGCAGTCTCATTTTGTTAAGTAATGACCCACTTTTATAGGAAAGTTCGAGGAACCCCTGCATAGGCTTGAGGTAGATAGGACGTATCCACCCTAGTATAGGAGGTCAGAGGGCTGTTCCCTTCCTGGAATCCTTCCTGGATTATTTCAGGTTTTTGGGAGCTGCTGAACAGCTGCTGTTTCATCTCAGGGTAGCTCCCATTAAGAGAAGTCACTTCTGGTGGCATTCTGGTGAGCACAGGACTTGGAAATCACTTTGGATGAAAGATACAAGAAAATACATGATAAAATACCAATAAAGGAGGTGGTCAGCTCCTAAGGGAGTTATGGGTGTCATTGCTGGAGTTATTCTTGCTGCAGCCATTCTCTTCATTAATGTATACCAAGCTGGATAAGTAGCAGTGATTTGCAGTATGTCCTACCTCTAGATACAGTTTATTTGGCCTTGCCCATTGAAGATGCATTTGCTGACATGGTGTCAATAAATAGCCCTGCTGAACAAGCACAGTTTTTTATGGTTCCTGAAACACTGGATGGTGATTACCTCTGGTAAAGTGATAGTGAAAGCAGGAACCCCCAAAAAGTTACCACAAGCCTTCATGCCGGTGGTCCTGTAGTTCCTCACGTAGGAACTTATCCTCTCTGCTAAGACTCACTTGAGCGAACCAATGCTGGTTGTTAAACACACTGGTCTCAATCATGAAAAATCCTCAGCCCTTGTCCCATTTCCTTTTTCCCCATCCCCTGAATCTACTTGTAACATCACAGCAATTCTATATCTATTGTTCTGGTACTTTCCATCTACTAAAGATTTAGGTCAGAGCAACAGAAGAGGAAGCACCAGCTATCTGCTGGCAACAAGCAACACAGTATTATACTAACTTCCATAACCTCGCAGTCATTATGTTCCTCATGTAACAATCCAGAGCTTATCACCAGGTCAGGTGGTCTGACACCATCCCATACTGAGGGCTAGAGCCGTTCTAGCTCCCTTTTGCAAGCCACGTGGACACAATGGTCTTAGTCTTCAGCAGAGGACCAGCAGGTGGGATGTTTTTTGCACCCACCCACAGAAACACAGACCTGACCTCAGTGATGGCATTTGGCTCTTTCATGAGCCAAAGGAAACTGCCCATGCATACTGTTGACCCACCCTGAATTTGGCAGGGCAAGTCAGGATGTGCTGCCAGGGTCCTTTCAGAGTCCTACAGCCCCATGGGTGACTATCTTTCCCTGAAATTTGCCAAACTGTACCTTCAGAGAGGCTGCCAGAGGCTTAGGAAATAACAAGGGATGCTGTGCTTACTGTGCTATTTAGCTTGATAACAAATATTGGGATATACTCTGCCACCCACATGCTTAATATGCTTGAGCAGTTTGTAATGCAGACCTGTAGCTGCATTGCAGAAGCACGCAAGAAGGGAGACGTGAGACTTCAACAGTCAAGCACAGGAGAAGTTGGTATTTGAGCAACTGATTTGGACTGGGGGCTAAGCACATTAGTTGGATGAGTCTGCTGAAATGAGCAGCAGTGAAGTAATTGATATTGGCACGAAAGGCCAGTAAGGTTTCAGGATTAAGTCTGTGATTGCAGTGAACTGCTGTTTTTACTTTGCTGTGCCAAGTCTGTTCCAAATGTCTTGAGGATTAAAATACACAAAATGATCAAACATGATGAGAATCTCTTCCCAGCAGCTATAATAATCTCAATTTCTTAATCCACCTGAAATAAGAAAGCTTTAAATGTGGAGATCCTGGGTAGAAAAGCTACCATGACGTTTATCAAACGATTCAGTGACAGTGCTAAAAATAGTCCCATGAGGATCCATACTCTTGAGCTTCATAATTACACTGCAATCTTCAGCACAACTCATTTAGGACTTAGGAAGCTCATGTCTCATGCCCACACCCTGTTTTTTTGCCTACAGGTACCTGCTGGAGCAGGATTTCCCAGGGATGAGGATTGGACCAGAGCCTACAACTGACTCCTTTATAGCAGTTATGCAAGGAGATGTGGAAGGAATCGTTCCTGGAAATGCGTTGGTTGTGGATCCCAAAAAACCGTTCAGGAAACTCAACGCCTTTGGCAATGCCTTTTTGAACAGGTCAGTACTCAAGAACTTAGTTGTTCTGGAGAATAAAGCCAGAACCTAATGAGCAGCATAGCTAGCAATTTAAAGGGATAAGGCATTACACTGTTCTTCCTTTTTTTCCCCATCCACATGGCTGATGCAAAGCCATTCCAGTCCTACCGGGTGCACATCACTCACTGAAGGGCAGATTAACAAATTCAAGTGGGACAAACCGTCATTTTACTTGAACAAACAAAACAAAAAACACAGCACAGCCTGTCAAGCTCATCCTGTAGGAGTCTAGAGGTAAATCTCTTTGTTACACTTCAGTCACCCTTGCTTTTATATTCCTAGCTTCTTCTGTTCTGCTATCAGTTCAGTTCCCTGAAATTAAATACGCCAACCAAATGTAGCCACTGAAGTCAGTAGAGAAGTGGAACTGGCACAATATGCACGTCTTTGCTTTCTTGCATTTTTAAACATTGCTTGAATGTCCCGCTTGTAACAAAACTAGGCTCTCTCTGTTCTGATGCCTTGACGTATAACCTCAGGTGCAAACCGAGGACAGCCCTAATATCTTTCCCGTAAAAAAACTGTAGCAGGGGGTTTGGACAGCAGCTGTGTGACATGAGGAGTGTAACCTTTCCACCCCTAGACCTAGCCCAACCATACTGAGTTTTGGATCTAGGCCTTGCAGGAAGCCAGCAGCACACACCCATATCCTAGATGAGCACAAACTGTGCTACAGCAGGCAGATGGGAACAAACTGACTACGCCCGTCATCGGTGCCTTCCCTGCTAACACAGTGTGGGAGACGTTGGAAACATGGCAGCTGCTCAGCCAAACAACCAGGAAACCTGGGCTTTGGCTCCCTTTCTAACTTCCGAGCTTAGAGAGTTTCTATCCAGAGAGTGCAGCATCTCCTACCAGCACTGACCACAGGAGAGCTGGTGTACGCTGCAGGGAAGGGGACCTGCAGAGAAGCATGGGGAGAAGCTTGATGAGAGAAGAGGGACCTAGCTGGAGTCGCTACTATGCAGAGAACCTCACAGTGCCTCTGGAAGCAGTATCAGATCACTACACAGGCTTATCATTCAAATACATCAACATGGTCCTGTACCAGAGAGACTTTAAGACGTTTTCAATATTTTATAGGGCCCAGAACATCTGCATCTGGCCAACAGTTAGGTCAGGTGACTGCACACTCCCTACACCGGGCGAGGAAGGTGGTTTGCTCTAAGAAAGTAACAGGCCTCCTGCCTGGAGTGCAGAGATAGTAGGTGGAGAGAACATCATTCAGAGCAGCTCTGCTGATAGCCAGGAACAGCCACAGCTGGCAGACAGTTCACTGCAGAGGAGAAGCAACATCAGGAGTAAGGAGGCCATGCATGGAGGGCAGAAAAGCAAACACTCCTGAACTGGACTGATTGATGTGTCCTGAATGCAATTTGCTCCTAATACAGCAAGGGATCTCTGGGTCCGTTAGCCTAGTTCACTATATCATGCTGTGCTCTTGTTACTCTCCTGCTACTCTTCCTTCTCCTGTGAGGAAGGAGTCAAGTATGTGCCTGTGAGGACGGCAAGCAGAGGGGCACAGCAGTGATTCAGCAGCAGAAGTGCAGTCCTGCTAGCAATGCAGGGAGTAACCACAACAGCTAATTAACCCCTTTTCTGCTGACAGATTCAAAAAAGGGGGGATGATGATTTCTAAACTGGCAGAGGAAGACATGCTAAGGGGGACTAGCTCAGCAGTGTGAGCATCGCAGTGCTGAAAACACAGATGGTAATACCCAGCTAATTAGGAAATTAAGCACATGCAAGAATTTACTCAGAGGATGAAAAATGTAGCAGATGTAAGTCAGGGTGCACCCACTGGACTGGATCAAGCCACCCACACTTACCCCTGTTGTGGGTCTGGCTTCTTGGCAAGAGACAATGCAGAGCTGTCTCTGCCTTGCACAGATCTTGCTGCTGCTATGTGTATGCTAAGGCACTGACCTCAGTTTGGAGGCTGTGAGCAGGAAATTTGGAGAAGGGAGGTAATCTCCAGGAGCCACCCCTCTAAGCTGAGATAAGAGTGACCATGGGCAAGTCCGCTTTACCCGTGGGTGGTTAAAGGTGACAATTGGCTAGGGGCACCAGTGGAAAGGAACAGAGCAGCACAAGGCAGTAGTATTCACACAGACCATGCTGGTCTCAGCTGAGAGGTGGCAGCCCACAGCACTGTGTCCTGTGGGGTGCAGAGCCTGCTACTCCAGGGGAGCTAAGTGGAGGAGCAGAAGGAGTGGGCATCCGTCCTCAGCTGGTACTCCCTTCCTGGCAGAGACTGGAATCTGCTGCCTTCCAGGAAGCAAGGGAAGAGTGGTACAGTTAGGATTTGGCTGTGAGACAGCAGCTAATTGTGCTGCTCAGAGCCTGTCTCCTCCCTCCTGTCATTCCCAGGAGATGGGGTGCCTGCCCATACCTTCCTGGCTAAAGGCAGAGATAGGGCTCACAAGCTGCCCGGGACTGAAAGGAGGATAGCAGCTCTGCAATACCCTGTCTCTTGTCTGCCTCTCCTTGCCCCAGGTAGTTCCTGGGTATTGAGAGAAGGGCTTGTTTTCTTCATTCCAACTCTGCGGCAGTACCCCAGCTCTGGAGGGATCCCAGCAGAGAGATTACAGGTTGCACTTCGTTATCAGGAGGACTTGTTTGGCACCAAGGGCCTAGAGCAAAATCGTGAATCTCAGCCATTACTTTCATATCACATTGGCTTGGTTGCAAGATTCCTCCCACCCCCAAAGTCTGTCTTGGGAAGCTAAGGTGGAGTCAGTCCTGCTTTTGTGTTGTCAACAGTGGGAGACATCATGGATAACAGGTTCCTCCTCCACCCCTATGCTCTGCCTGTAGAGGTAGTGAAAGTCTAGTTTGGCACCACTTTCTTCCCTTCATATGGCCCCAGACAGAATTAGGTCATGCTCCCTGAGGTCCTGCAGTTCTGCTGGGACAGCAGGAAGGCAGCAGCCTTAACAGCCTTGCCAGCAGAGCCAGAATGCACTCACTCATGCTGGCCTCTGACCTTATATCTGAAGTCTCCTGTGGAGTACTTTCCCTAGAGAAACTGGTGGAAAATCCCCTTGCCTGAGCCATTTAGTATTAGACCACAAGGAATGCTCAGGGTTATAACAATGGAGAGCAAACCTGGGCTGGCAGAACAGGGGAATAACATGACCTCCTGAGCCTTTTGTTCTCTGCTGCTGTGCCTGGCACTCAACAGGAGAATCAAGCCAGCCCCCCACTTCCACATGAGGTGTTACACATTCAGAAATGCTCCCTGTTGCCACCTGCCAAGCTGTGGATGTGGGAGAGAGAGGCTGTAATATGTGGTCTGAAATAGCTGACAGCTTAGAAGACACTCATCTAACCCATGAGGATTCACCCTTGTCAGAATCTTCTTGGGGTCATACAAGTAGAAGAATCGGGGTGAGGTTGTAGCATAGTCTGGAGATGTTCATAGCTGCAGGGACTTCAGCAGAACAAGCCACTCAGAGCGCTGCAGGGCTCTGTCTGCCTTGACTGCATCTAGTGGCCCTTGTGCCAACCCCCATCCTTTATGTGGTTCTGCTTACTCCCACAGTAACATGTTTTTTATGCCTGGATATCACACCACCCTATTAATATGCATTCGTACATATACACACACATATTTATAGCTGCCTGGAATGCCATCACAAAAAGGCTATCCATGAAATGCTACCGGGAGCCACATAAGTGGATAGGCTTTTACTGTCCTTTGCTGTTACCAGCAACTGAAATAGATGAGCTGCAACCCACTAAGAACAAGCACAAGTTACTCTTCTTAGGCAGTGATTTGTAGAGGGGAACAACTAGCTAAAGAGCAATTACTCAGAAATGGAGCTGCAGAGGAAGGAGGAGCGAATTACAAACTGAATGTAAGTCAACAGTGTCATACTGCTGTTAAAAAAGCAAACATCTTACTGAGATATATAAACAGGACTGTCATATGTAAGAGATAAGGAGCAATCCATCCACTCTGTTCACCACTGGCAAGGTCACAGCTGGAGTACCACGTCAGCTTGGGGCATCATGCCTGAAGAAATATGTGGAGCAGTTTGAGAGGACCCAAAGGAAGGCTGCAAGGGCCTTCAGGGATTTAGAAATGAGCTGGAAAGGCAGCTAGAGAGAACTGAAAGAGATGGGGGGGGAAAAAACCCAAACTGTTTTCTTTAGAGGAAGGACTGAGGGGAGACAGGATGACAGTAGTATAAGTTGAGACAAGAAGGGAAAAATAAATCATTTTCCACATCTACTGTGTTTGAGACTGAAAGGCATTGTAGCATGGGAAATTTAGATTAGACATTAAGAAAGAGAGGTTTTGCTGTAAGGATAATTAAGTAATGGAGTAGACTCCCAGCAAATGTTGGTAAGTCTGCATTGTTGTGGATTTGAAGAACACTTTAGACAAACATCTGATTGATCCTGCCTTGAGGCAGGAGGATAGACTAAGCAACCTCTTGAGATCTCATGCTGCCTATGCTTTAGCATTTCCATGGTGCAAGAATAGCACACTTTGTCTGTTTAAGACCAGATTTGAAAGAGAACAAAAATCCTACAACGTTGCTTTTTTTTGGGTTTGGGTTTTTTCTTTTTAAACGAGTTATTTCAGTTCACTTGAGTTCAGGACTCTGCAGGGGAACGCTTAAGTGAAGAAAAACAAATACTAGTTCTTGCTAAAATCTAAACAGCAAATGAAAACATTTGGATTTCCACATTTTCATTAATAATTCACAATTTGGGGGGGCACATAAAAAAAACTGTCATAAGTCATGACTGAGACCTATGTTCCAGAAGCAGGAAAGTAGTCAGAGAAAGTGCTCAGTTGTGGCTTCTTTCTCATTTCTTTAAATCAGCAGTAGCTCCAAGCTCCAACTGAAGACTTGTTAGTGAGATCAGAGCCTGGCTTGTCCCACGCTGCGTGTGATGTTCAGCACATCATAAATACCTTTTGCTTTTGTTTTAAACACATTTATTTTCACACAGGTTCGTTTGTGCCCAACTACCTAATCCTGTGTTAGAGAGCATCAGCGTCATTGATACGCCAGGAATCCTTTCTGGAGAAAAACAGAGAATTAGCAGAGGTAAGTCCCAAGTTCAGTTCTCTTCCAAACGACAGTAGTGAAAACCAAAGGGACTCTATACGAGTTTCACCTCAAGCTGTAGACAGAAACACTAGTAAGAGGCTCTCAGAGATACAGCATGACTTTGCCAGTGTTGCTTTGGACTCCATTTGCAATCTGCTATAGAGAATTTAAATGCTTTCAGGGAAGGTTGATGACAAGGTCGGCAGTACCTGTGTCACAGTCCAGTATTTCCCAGTGGAACAGATTTCCATCAGAAAGATGGAATACCTAGCTGCTTTGCAGAAACACTTGCTTTCAGTGACTTATTGATGAGCCATAGGCAAGGCTCCCATGGCAATCAACCTGGTTTCTTTCCAGTTGACCTAGCCGGTTTCTTGCACTGTCCAGGCTTCCTAAATCTAGCGCAGGACTGGATTGGGCTAAAGAGCCATTGGCACCCAAGTTCCTCATTGCAGTGGGGAATCTCGAAATCCTGGGGACACTAAATGGATCTGATGAATAGCACAGAGTCTCTTATTGAACTTCTGAGTGTCTCAGGCTGACCCTCTGAAGTGGGCAACATCTTGATACTTTAAACCTAACATCTGTGGTCACTTCTTACTCTGTAAGGTAATGGTGGCAGAGCTCACATTTCTTGCAGGTTCCTTAGACAAAGCTGGTAGCTATGCATCATTTCATTGGAAGAAAGCCAAGAGTAGTAATCACAGCATTCAGGTTTGAGGTCAGTTCTCATTCACACTGCCTATTAACAATGCACAATTAAGTTTCAGCAGCACAGGCTCTACCCAAAGTGCTGAGGCCTTTCCTATATTTCAGTGTTCTGTCCCATAAGATTTCTGACAACTCATGCCTTTCCCACTTATATAACGCTCCTTTGCATTGAAATTGGTCTTGGAAACTTCATTTTCTCTTTTAATTGAGCAGCCACCTTGCACAGAGCCATGTCTTGTTTGTTTTACTGGGATCTTCCACCACAGGGAACTTCAGCAGAAAGAGTTTAAAAGTGGAGATAAAGAAAAATTTGTATTACATGGTGTAAACATTTTTCAGTCAAAAAATGCCACCAAAAGCAACCGGGTCTCTTGTGGAACTATCACTATGAAGAAAACTTGCTTAGGAGGAAATATTTTTGTTCTTTAAAAAAAAAGAAAAAGAAATTGTATGTGAGTCAAAATGGACCCATTTCAAGTCCCCAGAAAAGTTTCCATAGCCCCTTTCCCAAATCTCCTCACCAATTCAAGTCCTGACATATATTGCAAGATTTTCCTATTTTCCAGCTATTTCCAGTACTCAAAATATCCTCCTGCAAAATGTACTGGCACTTCTTGCTCCTCCTTTTGCAAAATTTCTCTATCAGCCTCTCAGCAGGCCTTGGTGTCCCATTCCTGCAGCTACTCTAGTAAATGCCAGCAATGCCAGAACACGCTGATGCGCAGCTGTGCACTGTTAGGAGAGTCACTGGTGCACTTTGACCTGTGCCAGTAACACCTCTCCAAACATCTGGGAACAGCTGAGGGAATGTTCCTCATAAGCAGAGAAGGCTAAACGGGAGTCCCAATTCTCTTAAGCTTTTGCACGCTATACCTATTTGTAGGACCGGAGGCCTGTCTCAGCATGTGGGGCAAGTTCTTCCTAGACAACTTTTCTGCCCTTAGTGCAATTAAGTGCTTGTGCATTGGCTTTGTGACTACAGCGTGTGGTCACTCCACCCTTTTGCCAGGAGGTGAGAACTCTAGATGAAGCAATCTCCTGCTCATCCTACCATCCCGGGAATTTGCTCTGCTACACCTCCAACCAGACAAGGGGGCTGTCACAACCTGGCTGTCAACTGACCTAATCACAACAGTTAAAAGTACAGAGTAGGTGGGATCTGACTACGTCACCATTTATATCCAGGACAGCCTGAAACTGGTCATGTGGGCCACGTCAGATGGCCTTTCAATAGCTACAGGACAAGATCCTCATCTGGTTTAGATCAACATAGCTTTGTTGAAGCTGGCAGAACTCCAGCAATTTCTGACTGCAGGGGATCCAGCCCAGGGAGCAGAAAGAGTCAAAAGAGTGCTGAGGTGCTTATGTTTAGGAAGGGCTGCTGCCAGGCATTGGCTTGAGCTTATCTCAAGGAAGCTAGTGTTTGAAAGGGAGTGCTCACCTCCCAGCTCCCATGGAAGAGGAATAGGAAAAAGTGGTGAGGCTGGCGCCTTTGCCACCAAGCTTACAAGCCAGCTGCTCTCATTAGCAAGTTGGTTTTGGAGGCAGATAGAGCAATACTGTAGTTTCTAGGCAGAAAACAAGACAGTGCTAAAAACTGCTGACACAACAAAATGCTCCTGCCCTTCTGTACCTTCCCAGCCTGCTCAGATTTCACTTGAGAATGAAGCAAGACCTGAGGGAGACTTACAGAGGTTTCCCAAGAGACACTTTGAAGTTTCTTAACTACTGGGAACAGGGGAGCTCTTCTTACCCCCACTGTTTGCTAGTAGTAGGTTTTAAGACCTTCAGACTGGGGTACATGCGATGCAAGGTCAGGGAAGGGAGTGGAAAGTAAAGCAGCTTTCTGTCATAAATTTGAGGGGAAAAGTAAAGATGCAAAAGATGTGGCAGGCTTTCCCAGCCTGCCCATCCCATGAGAACCAGCAGCATTTCTAAAAATAGGAAATTCCTCTCACTGGGAACATGACAAGTTTGTCTCCTTTCCCATTAGATGCAAAGAGCATTAGCTAATCTATACAGTGCCAGTTTAGCAGAATACCATGGTATCAAAGCTTAGCAATCTGTGAGGGCCACCTTATACTCCTGAATTTCAAGGCAATAGCTGCTCCTGTTATTGCATCCATGTTTCAAGGAGCAGGAGGAAGGAAACTGGGTTTAAAGGAATGATTGAGGGGCCAAGACCAGGTTCTGAAGCTTTTCGTTTGTCTGAACTCTGAATTAAATTCACTGCCTCATTGCTGTTGGAAAGACTAACATGACAGATAATGCAATCCCTTCCCCAATGGACAGACAGCGTGCAGAAGCAGCAGTGTGCCAGTGTTAGTGCCAGCAGCAGGGCTTTGCAAATTGGTAGCAAGCTTTCCTCCAAGGAATGCTGTATAATCCTGAGAAACAGAGCTCTGCTCTGGCTCTCTTCCAGGATACCGCTACATGATCACTACACCACCTTCCCCCCACAGAGCAGCCCATGAAGTTTCCCAGTAGCAGACCTGCAGGTTTAGGCCTGTCAAGCAGTTGGGAGTGATGCAGTATGTCATAGCTGAAGTCCACATCCCCTCAGCATGCAATGAGGTCACCAGCAATGATACAGCTGCTGCTGCTCCTCTCAGGCTCTGGTAAAAAGCGTAGCCAAGGAGCTGCCTGCAGTGATTTGTCCTACTGAGCTCCTGTGACTCACACACTACTTTGTGGTAGGCACCCATGGTGTCACAGGTGTGGTAGCTAGACCCCTAGGATATACAGGTTTCATTTACAGGCCTGGTGGGAAGTGTTCCCAGCATGTCATGGCCCAAAGCATCCTGCCCTTCACTGCTACTGTATTGTCCTTGCCTGGAGAACAGCCATTTCTCTTCTGGTCTTTTTCACGTACCAGGACGTGGATCTATGTCCACATGTAAAGAACTAGTCATTGCATTGCATTGCCTTGTCCATTGCTCTGTGTCCTTCTCCTTTCTTTTATTGTTTCCAGCTGAGCATGAGGCAACAGCAGGCTGCAGAGATGCCCATAGGGGAGGTGTTTGTACCAAAGCAGCAGTCTTGGCTGCTTTGACAATTTGATAATAATATGGATGCTATCCATTTGCAAAACGCTGTTCTGGTGTCACATAATGAGCCCAGGCCATCCTGCTGGGATGGAAGAGGAGAAAGGGATGACTGTACTGAAATAAATGAGGACAAAGGGGAGGACCACAGGTCAGGTCATGCAGTACAGCAGAGCCAGGGCAGGAGTTAGGACTTCCTCATAATTCATCATCTTGTGCAGTCTGCCATGCTAATCGAGCCACCTGGTAACAGCAACTCATGCACTTCAGTAGCAGTGCCGTCCCTGGGGGGCTGAGCCTTACACGCTCTGCTAACCGTCAGTCTCGACCTACACATGCCCTGAGCTGAGCTGATCCAAGTCTGCCAAGTTCAGATACCCTGGCCAAGTTGTATTTGATCCCTGTTTCAGGGTAGTACTTTCTGAATGTATCCTGAAGACTTCATCTTCACCCTATATATGTTGCCTCCTCCCTTTCCCGCATTAGCGGTGAGCACGAGGTCCTAGCCAGGAGGTAAAGACTGGCAGTATCATTCCCCGTCGGCTTTCTTTCCAATATGCACTATTCCAGCCTTTTTCCAGCCTTCCACCCAGTTCCATTCTGCTGGCTGCAGTGCAGCCCAGGCTTCCCATAGCCAAGGAAAAAAAAAAGCTACACACTAGCCTTGCTGTGTCTCCTGGGAAGGAAGAATTCCCAAATGACCAGCAGCTTCAGCACCAGGGATATTTAGTCGCTCACCAGCCTGACAGTGAGAAGAAAAATGCAAATGGCAACAGTCTTAGGCAGTGCAGAGCTCTCAGACTGACTGTGTCTCAAATAGCCATGCTTGGAAGGGAAAGGCAAACACCAAGGGAATTGATGTTCTCCCACTTCATGCGACGTTGTTTAGGGTACAATGGCAACAAGAAAATATTTTTTCCAAAAAGTTTTGTCACGTGTGCTAGCAACAGCATGATACATAACTGAAAGCATCCACCCTGAAAGCCTCTAAAAGGGAGGCATTTCAAATATTTGCTATAATACTCCCCACTGGTGATGTTTGCTTATATTTTGTATTTCATTCCGCTTAGGAGGATGAAAGTGCACTGGTTAGTTTTAACTTCCCAGTTCATCTCCATTACTGCGGTGCAGTAGCCACTCTGCCAACTTGCCTGATTTTATCACCATCTCACAAACGCATACTGTTCCCCTGAAAGGCTCGGCTCCTACAGTCACACGGTTCTGCACTTCCTCTAAGAGCAACGCAAAAATGAGCAGAAATCTGCACAGTTCTTGTCCTTTTTGTTCATAGAAGTGTGTGAAGCCACGAGCCTAGCTCTTCTGACCTGAAAGCAGGATGCAAACAAAAACTCAGGATTATATTTGGGTTTTGGGAAGACCAAACCATGGTTTTGTTCAGGGAAAGGGGGGGGAGGGGCTGTCTTCATGATTTGAGTTGGAAATACTGCTATATTTTGCAGTTCCAGAACTGGAAGAGAAAAAAATATTGCAAGAGAACTCAGATTAAATAGTTGCACAGAAAGGGCTGTGCTTTTTTTTTTTTTTTTTTTTTTTACTCCTGTTAACATATAGCAAGCGCTTAGTTTGTGGTACCAAACAAGTCTGATTTTTAGAACAGCTGTTCAATTTGTCCCTTTTATTGTCCACTGAGCACTCCAGAAATATCCTAAATATCTATTTCATCAAGGAAAGATAGTCATGCCCATCAGTATCTCATCAATTTGCATTATTTAAGCCCATCATGTATTCTTTCAGCATCCTGAGTAACAATGGAAAAAGAATGTGTTTCCTGGTCACTGGTAGCAGCTATCAGTTACTGATGGCCACTTCAGGCCAGGTTTTCAAACATGATTTCTCCCCAGATTTAAACTATGTGTACTATGAGAATTCAGTTTGTGTTTGGACACTATAGTAAAAAAACTTCCTTGGAATTCCAGCTATGCATCAGCGCTGCTGTGCACTGCCCTCTCTAGAAAACTTGGCCTATATTCAGATGCCTTCTGAGGTCTCAAAGTCTGGCTAGGAACTGTTTTCAGGATTGGCCCAAGTACCAGGAAACGGTCAGTCCAGCTGTCACAAATGAAAGAGATATAAATGTGTAGAGGGGACAAGTTCTGTGTGTACATAGAAGCTAAACAGGCTGTTATAAGGAAACTTTACTCTGGACAATGCTCTTGTCAGTTTTACTCCACCTGATTTGAATATGCCTAGTGAGGTTTCACTCAATTTCTACTGACATAAAGCAAGAGCCCTGTCTCTTCCCAACCCTGAAACCCTTGCAGTAAATAACATGAAAGCAAAAGGCCACACAGTCTGCCACTCTGGGTACTGGTTAATGTAAATGTTAGCATTAGAAAACTGACACCCACCCATCTTTCCTAGCTGTGCTTTGAGTACGTTTGCCTTTGCTTTGGAAACCTTTAAGTCTCCAAAAGGTATGTAATGTTTCCATTAGTTCTTGGTACTGAGGGGGAGGAAATGCAGCGCACTGGCTGGAGGATGTAGCTCCTAGTGCTGTGAATCAGCACTTCCAGCACAGATTATTTCTTTGAGTATAGGCAAAGGCAGAAGTGGTTGGCAAGCTGAGGCCTGCTCTAGAAATTATGACATGTAACACTCATAGAAATCTTTTCATCCTGAAGGACTTCTGTCTACTTCCCAGCACACCCACAGATATACATTACAGGAATCTCTTTATATCCCCTTGGAAGGCAGCCACTTCCAGAGAGGAGTATGGCAGGTTTTTACAAAGACGGTTTAGGATGAGCTGCAGCAAGGTATATCCAATACCCATCCCTCATTTTTCATCTTCCCTTCTGTACTCTCCTTGCTGGCACCACCAGCTCCTCACCTTGAGAGAAACTTGCCCAAATCACTGTTCTTCCACACAGTCCCAGCTGTTTCATCTCTCATACTCTTCCCCGGCACCCTCCTCTCTCTGCTGCGCCATCCCTCCCTGGGTCTCACAACAGCCACCCACCCTGCTTCCCACTCACTTTGTGTGTCCTCAAAGGGACATGTCACTTCCCCCTCCCTTCCTCCCCTCATTTTCTTCTTCTGACCATTGTGTCGCCTTCCTTCTCCTTTGCTTAACAGCCATCTGTCACACTTGGGTAACACCTGCCCCTCCTGGCACATTCTCCCCCTCCAGCGTGGGCTGCATGCTTGTTTTGCCATGACACAGTCTTCTTCCCTGGACTTTGAAGGGCTTTCAGGCAGGACATCACTGTGACCAGTTAGGGTTTGGAGGCTTAGCCTCTTATTCAATTTAAAAATTCAGATCAAGTCATTAGCTCCCCAGAATAGGCATCCATTTCATCTCGAAGAGCTGCTCCCTCTCTAGGTAGTCAGTGTTCGCTATGCCAACTATCCTATGTTCTGATGCTGTCGTCAGACACACAGAGCCTGTTCATCAACTGATAGATTGGGACACAGCCATAAAACTCTGCCCTATAGAGGGCCGCGATCTAGTGAATTTTCAGTCTCTGGATGACACCAGCTTTAGAGCGACGAGAAGGGAGCTCCCAGTGACTAAAATTGAGCAGGAAAGAGGTGAATTGCTAAAAGCAGCAGCGCAATTTAAAGCGGTAGTGACAGCAAGCTGTGAGATATCTGGTGCAAAGCAGCAACTTTGGGGTTTTTAGCATTTCTTGATCTTAATATTCCCATTCCATCCCACCTGAACTCCACTACCACAGGGACTGTGGCCATGGTTCCACAAGACAGGAAATCCAGTAGTGTACTTACTATCAGACAAAAAACCCCAAACAAACAAACAAAAAACCCACCAACCACTGTAGCTACATGGTGAGAAATGCCGAACCAATACATGCACGCTCATTGCTGGTTTAAATTGGCTTGAAAATGTTACAGCCAGGCAGATTTTATGCTGGGTCAGTTATCCTCCATCTTCCCACAGTCAGCATAAAGACTGTATCGTGCTTGGTCTGACTTGACAGAAATGTAATTGCATAATCCTGCCAGATCTTAGTGAAATGCATGCTGCCAGGTATTCCAATAGCGCACAGACAAGTATTCATTAAGCCAGTCTGCCTTACGGAGTCTAGGTAGCAGGGTGTCTGCAAGATGATCATTTTCTCTGTAGGCTGAATCCACTGACAGTCCTGCTGACTTGTCAGCTTTGTGTTAAATCTGTTGAATCCTTTTCATGCTGTCAGAAGGAACTGTCCCATGAAAAAACATCTGATAGAAGAAAACTATTATCGTGTTCATCTTGTCGTCCTAGTACTGTATGGTTGGGATTCATTTTCTATTCATGTTCACCTTATCTGGAGGTTGTGAAAGAAGCTGCATCAGTGATATTGGAGGATGTTTAAATACGCATCATATTTTTCAACAGAAGCGCAAGTGCAACCACAAACAGACAGGAATTACTGAACAGAAAATTCTTCCCTTTACATTTCTGTCTTAACATCCCTGTAATAATAGTTTTGCATTTATGCAGCTTTGGCAAGCAGATGGCTTCCCAAATGCCCTGTAACTTCACAATAAAACTGTGTTATGTTATGTGGATAGCTTTGCCCATCACTGAAATGCTGCCAAATCAGAGATAGTAACTGGCTGCTTTTGCGAGAG
The DNA here is from genome assembly GCF_018139145.2 of Gymnogyps californianus. Lineage (NCBI taxonomy): Eukaryota > Metazoa > Chordata > Aves > Accipitriformes > Cathartidae > Gymnogyps > Gymnogyps californianus. The sequence goes on from NC_059473.1 coordinate 19,072,500, forward strand.
GCCTTAGCAACACTCTACAACACTGAGAGGACGTAAAGAGACATAACGTATTTGCAGTGGAATGAGCAAGGGGACACTTCGAAAACTCCTAATTTGACTGTAGATCAAGATCAGTTCTTGGTCTAAGCTCACTCACTAATAAACTGCCAGAAGAAAGAGTCCGCCCTATGCATCTGTGAAATAAAAAAGGGGCAGGGGGGAGGAAATCGAAGTGAGGCTATAATGCTTAGCTTTAGTTACAGAATGAGCTTCATGTGTTTTCAGGTGTTGAACACCTCCAGCTCTGGCTGGAGTCAGGCAAAATGTCCTGAGTTCTCTATGCTATTGAAGAGTCCTTTGAAAACGAAAGCTCTGAACTAAACATTAAAATATGAATTTAAGATCTTATTTTTAAACATCTTTATTAATAGCTTGCCCTTAGAGTTTTACACTGTCACCCTGCTATCCAAATGCTTTAGGAACAATGTACTCTTTTATATGCTGAAAGCAAAACTAAAAAGTCAACCCTATGAATCACCTATGTAGCAATTCTCTAGGCACTTGTCTGTGTGAGAAAACAGCATCACAGTCAGTGACTGTAAGTAGATAGTTGTAAACAGAGATCTGTCCCACCTGCCCTTTCCACGTGTCATGCTACGTGTTAAGAAACAGTACAACAGTCATGATAATTTTCCTCTCTTTTCCTCTAAAGTGTTCTGTCACTTAAGAACAAAATACATACACTTATACCTTGGTTTTCCTGCCAGGTACCTCCATACAGGAGAATGCAAGTGTCATCAGCACTCGTTAGAACTGCACAGAGAGCGAGCTGTGTCTTGCTTAGCTGGACACCAACAAGAGAGGTCTCACACGTTCCCTAAGCACCAAAGCAAGCAGGACATACAAGAGGAGTGTGTGCTGGCTTTTGTCCCAGCATGGGATGCAGATGAGTCCATGCTGTTGTGACTGCTCTGAAACATCACCAAGTGTTACTCCCCAGGGCTTTGTTCTCTCTTTAATGGAGATATGCAGGACAGCTGTCAGGAGAATATCTCCAAACAAGCAAAGAAACTGGGAAAGAAAGTCTGCTAATCAAACTAGACATTTAATGAAGTCCACATGGACATTCAAGACTCGCTTTATGTTACTGTAGCAGCTGGGAACATATAAAATGTCTGAGCAGATATTAATTCCCTTTTCTTGTTGGGTAGAGCAACGTTTTTGTTCATAAATAGGAAAGAGAGGCTTACAGAACAGATACCCTCTAAGTGCTACTATGGATCCAGGCTTGATACATGATAAAATCAACAGAGCTAAGCACCTAAAGATACTTTTGGACAGACCCTGAGACCCAGGCAGATCAAAGGGCTAAGGTCAGTCTCCCAAGTCCTCAGCTAATACCGAAACTACAATACCACCTTTTTTCTCTCTCTCTCTCTTTTTTTTTTTTTTTTTTTTTTTTTTTTTTTTTAAGTAATCAGTCCCCACTTCTACTAAATCACTAAAAGGTGGGCTGAGTGTCAGGTTCAGACACTTTCCCCACCTCATCGCAGCCCCTATTAACACAGAGAGCCTGACAGTGGCTGTTCCTCTACTGTCAGAAGGAAACCATCCGCATGATCTGTGACAGGACATTACTGTAGCATTACAGGGTGCCCTAGAGAGCATGACTCTCTTTCCTCCTTGATCCCCCCCAAGAAAAAGGCTGGAAGAAGTAGTCGTGGTGCAATTCAAACACGTGCCAGCTTGACAGGAGAGCATCCCAGTCAATGAGATTTGACAAGATTAAATGCACAAACATCTCCAAACAAAGTCACCCTGACTCATTGCTTCCATGGTGAAAAAGCAAGCTGTGTAGCTCTGCGTATGAAGAATAAACTATCCTGCCGTGCTAGATGACTTCCCGTGCAGCCCAGGCAGAACTGAACATTAGACATGGGTGTGCATGCCATGTTTAGCAAAGTTGGGGGGGGCGGGCGGGTCCCCATTTGCAAATTCATTGATCTGCTTGCAGAGGGACAGCTTACAGCCTGAACCCATTCCAAGTGAATTGAGTTATCGGCATTGACTTTGTCCCGCTGCCAGTGCCTCCTAGCGCAATTTGGGAAGGAGTCAGCATGCATAGCTTTACAGCAGTTATGCTATAAGACCCATGGAGATGAGCTCCCCACAGTGAGAACATCTAAGGTTAAAAGGCTGTTAATATCTGAAAGCAAGCAAGACCAAGTTTATTTCAATTGTAAGAGGGTCTGACTCGTGATTGTTACTGAGGTCATGCACATGGACTGGGCAAGATATACAGATACCAATATAATATATTGAATGCTTAGCAGGTCTCTGTCAAAGATAATACTAATTCTGAATTCTCTGAAGTTCTCAGCATCAAAGATAGCTGAGCAAAGAGCCAGGGCCCCAGCATTGCTTGCTGCTGCTAGAGAAGGCACCGGTGTCCTAAGCGAGCAGAAGGCCACTGGTGGGACAAGCATCTGTCTCTTCCATGTATGATTTCTGTAGATCCCATGGAAGAGAGCAGGGCAAGTTGTCCACATCCAGGAGCACTTCCCCCCCCCCCCCCCTTTTTCTTGTAAGGAGCAAACTATAATTGACTGAAGCAAAAGACTGCCCAGTAATAATACTTTGCAGTTATATAAAAGTTCTCAGTGGTAAACAGGTAATACCAATTTATCCAGCTGAAGAGAAAGTTCATGCAGGCTTTACTCCTGACTTGAGAGCCAGGATTTCACCTCAGTTTGCTTAGTCACAAGGGAGAAAAGGCCAGTGGCAAAAATCAAGATCAGAGCTCAGCAGTCCTCCCTTCTGTAGTTCTGATCTAATGACTAGCATGCACTGGTTGCCCTCTAGGTTTTGGAGAGGACAGAAAGAAAAGGGAAAAAAAGGGGGGAAAAAAAAGCACTGAACTAATTATCATACATTTATTCATGAGAGCCAAGATTAAAATAGTATGTTAAAGAATTTGAATGCAAATAGCATATGCTCTGTCCTGATCTCTCCTAACAGAGTGCAGCACTCTGGCAACAGAGATAACCCCAAATGTTGCACAGCATAGGAGAGCCTGACAGAGCAGAGGGAGAGCACCAGCCTCTCAGTGAGGCTTTAAAGAAGGTGAAAAACCACCAGAGCTAGGAAAGAAGGTCATTTTGTTGCTGTCATTGCTGTTTTAAAAACATCTCCACACACACTATTTATCATGCCCTGTATTGCCTAGAGATGGACCCAAGTCTAACACTGTGTGTCCATTATCCTTAGTTCTGAGGCATGTGAAATTTGAACCCACTGTTCATAGCTTGAGTCCACCTCTGGTGTTCACAGCAATGCTGTGTTCTAAGCATCAAGTACTTAGCAAAGTAAACACAAATCATTTTACTTCGTGCACATGCAGCAGGTATGACAGGATGATTACTCAGGTAAGGCAGGTTATTTGCATCCTGGGTTTTGAATTGGATGGGACAAAGTTAGTCTCACACAACTAGGCAAGACCTGGGAGTTATTAAGCAGTAGAGATACGCATCTCAAACCAGTCTGGGTGCAAGTACTGCAATTATCCAGCTTTCTACAGCCTTTGTAGGCTATGCTGATGGCCAGTAATTTAGAAACTAGACCTCTCTTGTTGCCACAGGCAAGACTTCTGCAGTAGCTGTATGAATGTAGCAGTTTCCCCATGATATGCATTTGAATGAAGCGTCTGTAGCACAAGTTCAAGACTTCTTTGGGTGATCTTTTAATGTGGAGAAGATGAGAGCTATCATTAACTGTGTGCATCTTGGACATTTCAGTGTGAAGGACAGTGCCTCATCTCTACCTTCTTTGTGACAAGGAATGATGTTTCATGTTTCCTTTATCAAGCTACCTGATCTACTGGGGAAGCTTCCTCTTTGCAAGCTTACCCTCAGATGGCACAGTTCAGGTACAGCAAGTAGGCTTCTCTACTCCCGTGCACGCACATCTCTGCTTTTCCTCCACCCCTTGCAGGTTATGACTTCGCCGCTGTGCTGGAGTGGTTTGCAGAGCGGGTTGACCGCATCATTCTCCTTTTTGATGCACACAAGCTGGACATCTCTGATGAGTTCTCTGAGGTCATCAAGGCCCTGAAGAACCATGAGGACAAGATGAGAGTTGTTCTCAACAAGGCTGACCAGATAGAGACTCAACAGCTGATGCGGGTGTACGGTGCCCTCATGTGGTCCCTGGGAAAGATCGTCAACACTCCTGAGGTCATCAGGGTCTACATTGGCTCCTTCTGGTCCCATCCGTTGCTCATCCCCGACAACCGCAAGTTGTTTGAGGCAGAGGAGCAGGACCTGTTCAGGGATATCCAGAGCCTGCCCCGCAATGCAGCCCTGAGGAAGCTGAATGATCTCATCAAGCGAGCACGGCTGGCCAAGGTGGGTGGTGGCACAGAACCCCCCAAGCGTACAGTTTGGGCTGTCTGCCGTATGCAGGCTACAGGGAATTTTGGCTTGCAGAGCTGGTGGATCCTACTCTTTTTCCATCCCATTTCACTCAGGCCCAGCGTATTAGTCCTATGCACTTCAAGGAAGAAAGCACCTCCTTTGCTTAGTGCGTCAATCATGACAGGCCAGAGTGAGGAAGATAGCCACAGATCAAAGCAGGTACCACTTGAATGGATCTGGAAAGCAGTTGCTCTGTGGTAGCAACTTGAGAATTAGGACCAATTCAGTATGTCAGAATCACACACCAAGGGAATTGGTAAACTCTAGGTCTTTTGCCTTAAACTTTCTTAGCCAAGAGAGATACCTGGCTTAGATGGATGCAGAGAAGGTGAAGACTCACAAGAATGGCAAATAAGCCTGCCCTATGTCTGAATATTTGAAATGAGCTGAATGAAGCCCCTCAGAATGCAGGGAAGAACCCCCATACCAATTGAGAAAAGAGATCAAAAGATCTGTAAAAAGCTTTCTGTGCAAGGGTCTTAATTTCTAAGAGAAAACACTTGGTCCACCATTCAAAAAAAAAAAAGCCACAATGTCACATAAGTTAAGGGCTGGTGTTCATACTAAAACATTAAACGAAGTCTAGACAGCTCCAAAACCTGTATGTTTGGTTTGGACTGGAAAGGGACTATGCCCTGGAAGGTCATGCCCAGTGGAAGGGAAAAAAAAAACAACCCACAAAACCAACCAACCACAAAACCAACCACCAAATACAACTCCCTGCAGGAAGTGCATATGAATGTTACTCTCTGTATGGCCAGGACTCACACACTGTCTTCACCTTGTCTCAGCACATCCAGAGCACACAGCTGAGCAGCCCTTAGCACTGGAGCAATAATCAGTAGGTACAGGCAAGCTAAGGAGCTGAGCTTGCTCTTCAGGGTAGGACAAGGGGGTTGAGTCCTAGGCACAGATACTCTCTGCTGGGAAGAATTTTCTGATGTGCTCTTTAACACTTGTCTTCTTCGTTCCATATCATTTAATGCCCTTCAGGTCCATGCCTACATCATCAGTTCCCTAAAGAAGGAAATGCCCTCAATGTTTGGGAAAGACAATAAAAAGAAAGAGCTCGTTAACAACTTGGGAGAGATTTATGCCCGCATTGAACGGGAGCATCAGATCTCACCAGGAGACTTCCCTAATCTGAGAAAGATGCAGGTAAGCAGTGGCATCTTGGCCGGAGCACAAAACATCAAAGGCAAGAGCATTAGAGTAACCGCAGGGAATACAACAGAAGCCATGCGGACATTGATTGTTGCTGCTTGTGGGAAAGGCCTGTTGTAATGGGCCTTGAAATATGTGCAGGCTATATTTGGGCATGAACACTTTTTGCACATAGAGCTTATATGAAGCTACAGCTCCCTTCATTTCTCAAATCTTTGCCTGAATAGCACTTTACGGCAAATTATTTCTTCTGTTTTTCTTTATTTTTAATTCCAGGTTCCATTTGCAGATTTTTCAGTCCCAAGAATACTGCTAATTTATATTAAAAGGAAAGCTATATTCTGAAAAGCCTACATATGCCCCTTTCCTCAAGACCTGTATTTTTTTTTGTCTTCTACTTCACTCTATTTCTAGAAAGAGAGAAAGGAGACTGTGAAAACTTAAAGCCCCTTTTCTATTTTAAGCAGAGAAGCAGGTTTTTGGTTCTGCAGAGCTGAGACCTGGCCCAGTGTTCATGCAAGTCAAAGACTTCAAAGCACCTTGGATCAGAGCCTTGTATTGTATATTCAAACAATGCTGGACACTGCTACGTTGCTGCATGGCTTCAGTCCAAGCAGAAACCTGTTCCGAGTTGCTAGCTGTTGAAGTCATTACTAGCTCCCTATAGAGAACACAGCATCTGCTCTTTTTTAAAGTATATTTTCCTTAAGTTCTTGGGAATGAGATCTATGGAGTGTATCCAGTAGAAGGTCCCATTCACTGCTTGTTAAAATGTGTGCCTAAAAATAACTATACCAATCCAGTAGGAGTGAATAGTGTGGATTTAACGAGTAGAGGGTGAAGGATAAAGCTGTAGGTCATTTTGCAGTTTTTAGAAGAGTAATCTGCAGGCCCTGCTCAAAGCACTTTTGCTTAGCTGTGAAAATTACAGAAACTGAGCCATGCTGTAAAGACATGCTCACCTCTTTACAGACATGCTACTCTATGGCATCTGAAAGATGCACTGCATGATGATGAGTAAAATAGTCTTTTGCCAGAGTGGCATCTCCTTCCCAGAGTGCGGAGGGGGAGGGAATGCAGAGCACTGGCTGGAGCATGTAGCAAGAGCTGCACAACCAGTTTGCCTTGAACAATTTGGTCTTCAAGGAGGTTGCGTCTGTGTGGCTTGGAAAGGAGGAGTCTTATTTGCACATGGCCATCATCTGGGCCTTTGAGTAAACCACTTCCCCTCTCTGTACCATGTCAGCCCCACTTTGTAAGCTGAGAAGATCATTTTCTGTAGGGCTTAAAGAGGAATTAGGCAAGAGCAAGGCCAGCCAGGGAGACCCCATCACATGCTGAGGAGCAGGGCCAGAGGAGGGAATGCTGAGCTCCCCACTCCTCCTCTGCAAAAGCAGTTTTTTGAGCCAAACATCAGACAGGCATCTCACTCTACACTGTTCCTGCACTGTGCACGGCCATGTCGCTCACCTCTTGCTGTGTTGTCCCACTTTAAGGATCAGTTGCAAGCCCAGGATTTTAGCAAGTTCCAGCCTCTGAAGAGCAAGCTGCTGGAGACCGTGGAAGACATGCTGGCCAATGACATCGCCCAGCTCATGGTGCTCGTACGCCAGGAAGAGTCACAGCGGCCGACCCAGATGGTGAAGGGAGGAGCCTTCGAGGGCACCTTGCATGGTCCATTCGGCCATGGCTATGGCGAAGGCGCTGGTGAAGGGATCGATGATGCCGAGTGGGTGGTGGCCAGGGACAAGCCCATGTATGATGAGATCTTCTACACACTCTCGCCTGTTGATGGTAAAATAACTGGTGCCAATGCAAAGAAGGAGATGGTAAGGTCTAAGCTGCCCAACACGGTGCTGGGCAAGATATGGAAACTGGCTGACATCGACAAAGATGGCATGCTGGATGATGAGGAGTTTGCCTTGGCGAATCATCTCATTAAAGTCAAGTTGGAGGGTCATGAGCTGCCAAATGAGCTCCCTTCCCATCTCCTCCCTCCATCCAAAAGGAAAATAACAGAGTGAAAGGAAGGTTACAGGGGAGAGGGAAAGGGAAGGGGAAAAAAAGATCGAGAAAAACATGTTTACTTAAGTTATACCTTTAGATGTGAGATCACCTTTGGATTTATACCTATTTTGCTGTATGAAGAAAAAAAAACTAAAAAGCAGAACAAAAAAGTCCAATCCTTCTTCATGATAATATGCAATTAACTCTTCCAATGTAATGTCCCTGCTTTCTAATGTGTAGTCTGTAAATATGAAGGTAAAGAAAGGATGTTGAGACTAGGAGAATCTGATAAGCAGGAATAGAAGAAAAACTGAAGTGGGCTGCATTTTTTGAGAGTGGAATAGGCACTAATAGAAATCTGCTAACTGCCAGTATCATTCCTGAGCTTTGGCTGCACCTTCTGCTGTTTAACAGGTCTCTCAAACTTCAGGAGACTGAGATCTTGATAGTGAAGAGGAAACCACAAGGTCTCCAAGCTATTGGCCAAACTAAAGAGCACTTCCCAATTAACATAAGCCCACACTAAAATACTAGATACTAAACCCCAGAGTTAAGAATTTTAGGAACCTTGATTCACTGTTAGATGCAAATTTTACAAGTGTTTCCCTGTCCTTAAAGAAAAAAATATAAATAAAATCTGAAACAGCTCTGAACTGGGCAGCTGGAGTTCCTCATTGTTTGCTGTGGGACAGGCACTAAGAATTCCCAATCATCTCTACCTCCCATTCAGTCCCCGGGGGAGATTTGTTCTGCAGGCATGGCCAAGAGAACCACCCCCCCAAGGGAAACAGAAGGAGGGGGCACTGGAGGCAGACATCAGCTGGGCTGGAGGGGAGGAACACCACTCCCAGGCTCACTGAACATTTCACAACCAGTGGATAGTGTTTTCTCTTTGAACAATGGTGGTGTTTATCAGTCCTGTGAAGTGGTATGTTTACTCTCATCGTGCACAGTGAAAGCTACTAGGTCCCATTCTTGCTGTAAAGATAAGAACCCCACACTGTCAGGTAGATGGTCCATCATAAGAGCAGAGAACACAGTGGGGCAGTGGGCAGAGCTTGCTCTACTGCCTGTGCCCCCACAGATATAGCCGAGATGTTGACAGCCTTCACCCACCCTCCTCCTCACCACACAGTAACACTTGATCCCCTCCAGAACTTCTACCTTGAGCCAAGAGACCTTCCCCCCTTCTTTCATGCTCTATGAAATTTTTGTTTTCAAGACCTGATTTTGGCAGAAATCCCCTGATTTCCTATTTTGTTTCCCAAACACACACACATGCAGGCACTCTTCTGGTTTTTGTTGTTGCTTTGGAGCAGCGTATTGTTCCAATTCCTGTTGTCACTTTATATAAGCTGAGCTCCTACTGTGATGAAAAACCAAGACAAGTATAACTTATTTTATATCTCTGTGTTCATATTATATAGAGAAATATATTCTGTGTATGTAGGATGTGCTTACTGCAGTACGTTTATCACTTGTCTTAAAAATTAATGCATTAACCTTTTTTGTACCCTGGTCCTAAAACATTATTAAAAAAGAAAGGCCAGATCTGTCTATTTCTTTACATAGCAAAATGAAATGCAGCTGAAAAGAAAAAAAAGCTTATTTCTGCCTGCAACAGAACGAGGAAATCATCCTTAGCACATTCCCGAACGTGCACGTACAGATCAGCCCTGCTGGACTCGGGTGTGCGCTGCTCAATGACTGGTTAACATCTGCCACGTCTTCTTTCTCTTCTGGCAGCCTCATCACAACCTTGATACTTGCTGAAGCAAGTGGAATTGTAGCCATGGTTCACCTTGTTCAACATAGGGGAGAGGTAACAACCAAATAAATACTTCATTAGGAAAAGGAATATATTGAAAGAGTTTCCTCCTGACAGTCACAGATGAGAATGCTACAGATTTATCAAGATCTGGAAAGGACACAAAAAAACCTTAGTCTTAAATCTTGCTGGCTCTAATTTTACTTCTGTCTTCATTGCCCTTTCTTTACATGTTCATTACAGTGATCATTATCCCCAGAATGGGACAGTGAGATGCACTGAGTAAGACAGAGCAGTGAGGTTAGTGCTGGGGAAGCACTCAGAAAGAGGGTGTGAGCAGTAATGGTTGGCAGAGTTTCCATTTAGCGTTTGTACAGGATGAGAGACAGAGGGGAGAGGAAATCATAGGGTGGAGAGCAAGAAGCAATAAATGCAAATTTAGAGAGAAGTCAGCAGACTGTCACTCCAGTTCAACTACCCAGTAACCCCCAGTTTAACCATCATTATAGCATGCACATCTGCTACTGCTGTCCAGGTCTTTCTGTGGAATTTGCATCCATCTGACTCCAGGTTGAGGGACAAGGTTGAGGCCAAACAGAGCACCCTGAATCAGCCCTGCCTCTATGCGGGCATGATTTTCTGATGGCCGCTCATACAGCACGTTGCTTGTGCCAATCGTGTTGTGCTGAAATTTAACACTTTCTTAAAAAGCAGAAGATTACTGGTTCTCTCAAAGGGGATGGGAGAAGGCGAGGTCTGTTACGTCTTTTTCCAGTATACACCAGCAAGGTGCTCAGGTAGGCCAAAAGTTCATTGCAATAGGCATCAAATGGCTTTCAGGGCACAAAGCCTTTTGTGCTTGATTGTTTGGGCATATGAGTTCACAAACCAAACCACTAGCCTGTTGTTAAAACACGTGTAGTAGATTAGTTCTCATTGCATTGACTGCAGTTGTGCTTTAGCCATCTCAAAAAAAGGCTTGCTGTTAAGTGGGAAACAGCAAGAGATTTTCTGTGTCGCTGGCGGCAGCTGTCACCCCCCACACCACAGCTCGGGCATGCCAGTACTACAGCACGTGCCACAGCTCCTGCCTCTGCTCCACACATCGTGCGGAGATCTCCTGCTCTTTACGTCCCCGTGCCCGCCTCTCTGGGATGTTTCAGCAGGATTCACTCAGAAGCGGCAGCAGGACAGCGGCACTGAGAGCTCTGCCAGCACAGGTCAAGTGCACAAAAGAACACGGCAGCACTGCGGCATGGGGGTTTTCTCAACACTCACTCAGAAACCACTCACGCTGTCAAAGTGCAACTTCCCCAGTCGTGTTGGAGGGGAAAAACCAAACAAGCATTTTAGCAACAAACGTGCGGTTTCTTAATATGATTGCACTGTGGTTCAGCAACAAGGCAGGAGACAAAGCAACCCTGATACTGAGAGAGAACAGGACAGCAACTTGAGAGGTTGTGTTTCCAGAGAGCCAGTTTACAAACAGTCCTCCATATTCAGATAAGTTTATCCAGCACATTTCACTTATGCTAAGCTCTTCAGGAAATTTAAAGAAACAAAAACAAAAACACAAAAACAAAACAACAACACAAAACAAACAAACAAAAAAATCACACCAAAAAAAACACACCAAACCTCGAGCACCCTGAGGTTCTCTATACAAAAATAGATGCAATCCTGTCTCTCCAGGATGGCCACGAAAAGATGCATATATTTCTCCATCCCATTCCCACAGACAGCAGCTGTGCACACGCACCCCCCTTTTGGTCTTTTCCCTTCAGAGTCACGACTATTTGGGCAATCCCAGCCGTCTGTACTGTTTCTCACATCTGTGGCGAGGATGTAATTTCCCAAGCCCACCAGGACTTCAGGCTCCGCACGCAGCCCTCCAGCCCGCACGATGTTCTTGCCCGTTCACGGAGCCACGCTCCCAAAGGCGATTGATTATCTGTGTCCAACAGCGCTTCCTTTTTCTAAGAGCAGTTCTCAATTACTGAACAAGGTTTCCCCAGGAAGTTATACAGAGGAACCTATTCATTTGCTTGTGTCGGGGGGGGTGGTGGATTCTATCACATGAACATACCAGTATCACTCGCTTCTCTGATCCTCTCATGCCCCTCTCTACCCACCCTCAGACAGACGACCTTCCACAAGGTCAAAAGAACAAAAAGGTCTTTTCTCTTTCTCCGAGTAGGAACTGCATTTGGTCTTCTCTCTTTCTGTTCCTTTCTGGGAAGGATTTAGAGAAGAAGTATCTGTACCTACATGTTATAAGGGCTAGTATGTGGGTTTCTTGAAAATTAAGTTCTCTCTACTGAGGAACGTGACAGGCAGATTGGATCAACAGCGCTACGCAACCATTTATTTGAAGGGAAGGATAGTAATTACACTAAGTTCCCTGAATAAGATTTCACAGGAGGTGTGTCATTTAGCAAAAGGCAATTACTTCTGTGAGCTGGAATTTAGCCAGCATGCTGGAGTTCAGAGGGATTTTTAATCAAACAGAAAAGGCTAGAATCAGTTTTTCCATCATCTTAAGTTCCAACATAAACTTCATACAACAATGAAATTCAGATTTAGGTCTGGAAATTGTTCTTTTAACTTGCTCTCCTTATTATGCCTTAATGCTTTCTCTGTATGACAGCAACCTTTGGTTGGGGAACACAGAGTTACAGGCCATTTGACCTTACATAGAGTGACAGTGTTCCTACAAGCCCAGCAGGAACTGGGGACAAGCTTCTCCAGAATTCACCTCAGAACACGCTACACCTCTTGCATCACTGATAGCTTCCTCCTCTGCTGTTGTTTATCTCAATGTTTTTCTTATCACAGGGACAAGCTGTGGGAAGAGGGATTAGGCGACTCCACATTTAGGCTTTGGCATATCAAGGGACTTGATAGACTATTTAACCCCTTCCTCGGCTCAGAAGTCCTCAAGTCCTTCAAAGCTTGACAGATGGGTGTTTGGAAACACTCATGGAGCACAGCATTGAGTTATTCCAGAGGAGCAGCTCAACTACAACATCCAAGTTATTTTTGTGGAGTTTTCATAATACAGCATCTATTATTTTCTGCTCTTTCCCTTTCCTTCCTTGTGCTTATGAGCCTTTCCCTCCTCTTCCCAGTCTGTGCAAGGGTGGAGGAAAACAAGGCTTAGTTTGGAAACTCAACATGCTAAGAAGTTCAAGGCTAGTGCAGGCAAGTCAATCACCGTGTAGCTTTCCAACTCCTTCGGGCACTGCAGATAGAGTAACGAAGCCAGTATTTAAAGCAGGATGAACACACTTTGAAACAATTCCTCTCTGCCTGAAGGGAGAGAAATCCCTGGTGAGTACGGCACACGTTCTCCGCGGCATGCCTGTTCCACTGATCCCTTCGCTGGTCGGGAGCACGTCAAACACTACGAGTTGCTAGGTTTAAAATGGGCTCTTCTCCAGCTAGTTACATGTCGTGTAAACAAGCATCAGCAAGGGCTCCATTAATGTCTTCTGAAGACATGGACGTGGGAGATATTTATAGGCCTTGGATTATATTGTCCTCCTTGCCTGTGCCGTTGTGCAGACAAACGAAGGGCGTATGCGTGGAATTCCTCTCCTTAGACCTCATGAGATCACTGCAAGCAAATGCCAACTAAAAACTCTCTCTAAATAGCTTTTACCCACCACTCAGTCTACCACCCTACGCATTTATCAGCAAGATGAGAATCACAGAAGCTCCTTATAAGGTGATGGCAGCACAGAGGCCAGAAGGAAGCACAGCTCCCAGGGAAAGCTCTCTGGCCACTTCTCTTACCTCCTTCAACTGTTAGTTTTCAAGGCAAAGTTTCAGCAGCTTTTTTCCTAAGGACAGTGGAAAGGTATCAAAATAAGAGCTCGCTGCCTGTCTGCCTACCATGTTTAAGCCATTCACAAAACAGACAAGGGGGAATTATCTGCATCCAACCATCTTTAAAGCTTACATGTCACACAGCACAGGCATCTCCAGTTTGTACCGTAACTGCGTAGCTGGAGTCCCAGCTGGCAGTTAACAGGTACATTAAATTCTCAAAAGCAGAATTGCTCCCCGATTAGGATGGAAGGACCCAATCCCTCAGTAAAGAGTTCCTTCATATGCCAATCGGGAGTTTTAATTCCTCTATATACACAGAAAGGTCATAAGCAGCTTAAGTATCTGTAATAGCTAACTAGCACCCATCAATCCAGTTCTAGTGTAGAGCAAACCCTTGGCAAACTAGGGAACTCGCACCATTTGCCACAAAGGAAGATTAGTTCTCTAATTAATATCATCATCTTCGATGACGCATCCTGCCAAAGGGATAAAAGCAGACCAATGATCATCCTCTCTGCCAAGAAATCACAGCTTGCAAACTAAACTATAAAAAGAAATACTGGCATGCTTCCCAGGGTCCCACCAGCAGTCACCAACATACATTAGCAAAGCACACCTAAATCCCTTCTTCCTTCTGAGCCATGCAAGACCTGACTCTTCCTTCTGAAACTGAGCGACCTTGAAAGGGGAAAGGAGGTGGTCTAGTGGTTGCCATTTAATGCTAGTCTGGAGCTTTGTAGGCTGGTCAGGGGCAACAGATAATCCAGCAACTGGAAGAGCAGTTGAGAAAGAAGTTTTACTGCCCAGAGACGTCTCGCATGCACAGGAGTGGGCAGAGATCTTTACAGAACAAGAGTTATGCAAGCAGTGAATGCCAACCCCAGGTCTCAGAGGGAGCCTTAATCAAAAAGCCCACTATGGGTCAAGTACTGATGGTACATTGGGACCTAGTTTTTAAGCTCTGGTTCAAACCTGCTTCAGCCCAAGGCAGGCAGCACATGCTATAACCAGCAATTAGCTCTTGACAGAGCTACGCGTGTACTTTGCCTTACCAGCTGTAGCCATCAACTATAGCAATACTATGCAACAAAAGTGGTTGAATGCCTCGTAAACATCCAGGCCCATAGTAACCAAACCATAGCCTATGGACCACTGACAGTCTCAAAGCCGTCTGTGCAACCATTCAACCTTTACAGTGGTGGATTTTTTGGTGGTTTTGGTTTTTTCCCTGTAAACGCTTCCCAGGAATGGTGACTGACGAGGAAGTGAGGTTTGGCAGCAGTACTTTCCTGTAAGCTCTGCTGATTCCATTGCCCCAGCCCTTTGCCTGCAGTACTTTCCCAGCCTTGCAAGCTATGTTCTCCATGTCTATGAGGAGAGGGGATGCTGGGGAGGAGACTGCCAAGCCTCAGGCACAGCGCTTCAGCAGAACAGCACAGAGAAGAGACCACATGCTGCCTACAAAGTGGCAAAGTCTAGGCTTGAACAGCTTTTCCCTCCCCCTCTGTCCTCTACACAGCTCAGTCAAACTCCAGAAGCACTACATCATCTCAGCCTTGGCAGCATTTCAGTACAGACCCAAGGTCAAAGTTTCACATCTCTTGTGAGAACCTGGAAGGAGCAGTTACGGGCTTTGTCTGTGGTTTTTCATAGTGATTCCTCTTCTCAAGGCCACTCTCTGTCCTTCTTCCCCTACAAGGGCTTTGGGGAAGTACAGATCTCCATCCAACCTGCACAATGGGAGGGGGGAAGAAAAGTGCTTATCCTGGCACTCCAAAGACCTTCTGCGGTGGGCGAGAGTGACGGCCCTTGTCCTGTAGCCCCCTGGAGAAAGCCACTCCATGTCAGGTCCCAAAGCAACACAGCAGAGGTGGCTTCTCAGCCCAGCCCTCAGGAGAAGCTGCCAAAGGCACAAAGGGAGCCCCAGGGGTTCAGAGGTGGGGACAGGGGGAAGCTGCTGGAAGTTGGCCAAGGTGCCATGTCCATGCAGCCGGGGCAGGCTGGTGCAAATAGGTTGAAAGCAGGTCCTGCCTCCATGGAGGGCCTGTCCAGCCATCCTGGAGCAGCTACTCTCCACCCAGCAGGAAACATGGATGTCTCCTTCAAGGGGGAAAGAAACAAGCCCTGCAGAGCGGGAGATGATAAACTGCTAACATGACAAACGAGGACACGTTGCCCTTTCCGGCTGCCTCTATCCCAGCCCCGTAGGGATCACGTAAGGTCACAAATATTTCTAACGATCTGCTTCCGATGGGTCGCCTCACTCATTTCACTTCGTTTCACAGAAATAAAGGCGGACTGGCGGCCTTTCACTGCTTCCTTTCAGGAGGACAGTTACGAACAAAAGCTGGCGCGGTCCTGCCGAGAGCCGCGGGCCACTGTCGCAGCCCGAGAGGCACGTGCCAGCTGCAGCCCTTCCCCTTTCCCCAGAAGGGTATTGACTCGTCCAGCTTCTCACTGCAGACGTGAACGTCAGAGCTGTGATTTACATGGAAAGGCTGCCAAAGTCGGGATGACACAGGGCTGGCAGGCTCACCTTAGCCACTTGGAGACCCCTGGGGAAAGAGGATGCTCAGACCTGGCTTCCCACCATCTCCAGGGCTGGCCAGACCTGTTCACAGCCCATTTTTCCCCTCTCTAGCCAAGAGAATGCCTTTCAAGGACCCCACCACCCTGGTTGGAGGTTTGCAGTTAAGCCACCAGACCTGCCAACGAGCTTACAGCATTAATTGTTCTTGAGGCACCTCAAAGCATCAGATGCAACCTCATCGCCTGCCCCAAAGACCTTCGCCAGAGGGGCGAGGGAGACTAGCACCTCCCGGCCCCGCAAGGAACTGCTGACTCCAGCAAGAGAGAGCAGGCCAAGAGGCCATTTCCAAGAGAGGCAGCCTGCTGTTATCAGCTCCCCAGAGATGAGTGTGCAAAATACCTGGCATATTATACCCCTTGGATCATTGGTATTCAATTGTATAGCCAAGAGGGAAGGGGAGGGGGGGAAAGAAAGAGGCTCTTGACTTCTGCCCAGGAAGATGAGATAAGGTACAAGGAGAGGAAGAGTGATTTTTACAGCCCCAGCAAATAGCTATTTACTTCCTAATGAAGTGCAAGTGCAAACACTGAATGTAGTCCAAGGAGAGAAAAAGGCCACTGTTTACTGGGTTTTAGACAAATGTCTTCAAATGCCCTATATGAAAGATAAGTGCGTATTAAAAGAGAAAAATGGGTTCACACATGAGTGCAGTTATTATGCTGTACCTCTGTGTATTAACTATGCTTCGCCAAAGACTTGAAGCAATCATGGAACAATCCCGTTTCCCAGAAGCACTGAACACCAGCATGCTGAACCTCTTTGCACAGCGTGCTCTGGGTTTAAGACCATCATTTAAAAACGGGGGGGGAGGGGGGGGTGTGTGGTGTGAAAATGATCTTTGTATTTAAAGGTCTGTTTCAGAGAGGGATATCAGACCAGAAACCAATAAGCACAGCCAGGTTTCAAAGTGTGCTCATTATCTATTATGAGATGGAAGGATGGAGATCTTCAACCTCTGATGCTGGTTTCACAGGAACTCCTCCAGCTGAGAGGGACCCCAAGCCATGCTGAGAAATGCATTGCTCCCAAAAAAACCCATTGCTCCCCACACTCCCAAAGCCTGGTCACACCATGGAGTATTTCTAAATGCCAGGCCAGAGCCCAGGAGTGCATGGAAATGTGCCCTGCATCGCTGGTGACCCTCAGCAAGCTTAACCGGGACATCATCCCGGCTCCTCTGCACGGCCCCGTTGCCAAACTGCCTTTAAGAGAGCCGGTCATGGGTTACACACTCAGAAATTCTCTTTTTCCTTCATGGTCCAGAAGCTCAGCTTTCCAGTCGGAAGTTTAATTCTTATTTTTAAGCAAAAGAGATTTGCCAGCACAAATTAAAAGATAAACAAGCACTTTAGTCAGCAGTCAACACGAGAAACATGATAACCTGGCAGCAGCACTGTGCTTCCTTCTTCGCATTGTGCCTGCCCGGTACAGCTCGCAGGACACAAAATAGCTCTGTTGGAAAGATTGCCGTAATGTTGGGTGACTACAGGGGTGACAGCAATCCACTAAGCACTCAAACAGATACACCAGGGGACAAAAATGCAAACTAAAAGGAAGTACTGGGCAAGGAGCCATCGCTGTTTGACACAACTACTTGACAGATTTGAATTGTAGGCTCCTGATCTCTATACATAAAGCACACGCACACACACACAGAGTTTTCAGATACATTTTACTGCATTGCATACCACTTTTTTTTTTTTTTTTTAAAATCCGAAGACACTTTGGACGAACACTATTTTTAAAGAAATTACTTCTGGACACGAACAAGCCCTCTACATTGGAGATGGGCACACCAAAACTGGGACATGGAAAAGAACCAGCCAACGCCCTGTAACAAGTTTTAATGGCTTATATATGTATATAGTTTTACACAGAGACACCTGCACACATTTGGAATACAAGCACACAGAATTTCATAAGGCAATAATTTAGAAATTCCCCTGCCAAGAAGTTACATATCATCCCGAGTCCCTCAATTACTTCTGCTGAATAACTGCTGAAGACTAAGCCTGTACATTTTTTGAAGACATAGGTTTGTTGTTTCCTGATACGAATACAGAACAAAAACAGGATCATAATTTACCATAGAAGACAATGAAAATCTTATCATTGTAAATATATGTAGTAAGATAATACAAATCCTGTTCCTTGGTATTTCCCCTCCACCCTCCACTCCTACCACTACCTCTTCCAGCTTTAGGGCCTCTCCCCTGCTTGCATGGAAGATTGACGCCCATCTTAAAGCCATAAATTACTCGCAAACGGCTACTGAAAGTAGCAATGACCGTAGGGTAACACTTCCACAAAGCAATAGAGCTTCCTGGCAAGCTGATAAGAGTTTCCTGTTTTGAGTTTTGGTTGGGTTCCCACCCACACACACCCCCAACCCCCACCCCCGATAAAAATTTACTCTCTCAAACATCTCAGAAAGGAAGGACTGACAGATATATATTTTTTTTCTCCTCCTCCAAACATGTTGTCTTGCAAAATATGTTGTTTTGCCAAATGCGAGATGGGGACCAGGTCCAAGAGACCTGAGCACATCAGCTGAGGCAGCAGGTGAGAGGAGCACGTTGAGTCCATCACCACTTAGGGATGATGGATCGGCTTCGGCACACACCTTGGGTCCTACCCTGCGCTCTCTTCTCTCAAGTTCTGCATTTTGCGCTGCCTCTGGCAACACTCACAGTATCTAGTGCAGGCAAAAAAAGCTGAAATCTCCAGGGACGCGACCTCTGCATTTACCAGTCTTATTGGGGGTGGCACGACCTCCGTTACATCTGGGTGCGTATGCACGCTTGAGGAGAGCCACCAGACGGGCAGCTATTTCTGCTTACTGCCGACCTGCCCTATATTCACATGGGGGATCTCAGACACAGGTTCTCAACTGAAATCCCAAAGACACCAGTGAGCACTCCTGCACAGATCGCCCTGTGTTCGCAGCAGCCCGGGGATCCTGATGGCCTCCATGGGAAGCCCTCTCCTTTCCATCACCTCAGTGCACCTCCTGGACCCGCTGTTCCTGACTACTGGGGTCAGACCACAGGTCCTATACCTGGGCCAAACAGGCTGTATCAGAGAAAGGAGTACCTCTCACAGTTGCCCCTTCCCTGTAAGGGCAACCCTGCCCAAGGGGCTTTTGGTGGAGGATTCGCCCCCCCCAAGTCCCAGCCCGAAGGCATTCACATGCACCTCTCTGTTCACTGTCCCTGCAAGCCTCTCTTCTTCAGACATAAGAGAAAAATCATTGCACGTGATTGATTCAACATCAAATACGGATACGCAATATCCCCCAGGAGCACCAGATGCCCACACAGGATTTTAACATTTAATCCCCCGAATCACCTCTCATTAAAAGACGAATAGCCAGCTAGAAATTCAGTTCACTCCAGAAAGTGAAGTAAAAATAACTTTAAATGCTCCATTTGTCCTTTGGTACATAGTCTCTGCCCCTGGGAAGGGTGAAGGCAGGGGCAGAGCCCCCCAGCTTCTCCAGCACAGGAGTGGTCTGGACAGTTGTGACAGTTATTTCAAGGGGGCAAAACAGCAAGGTGATGTTTTGTAAAGCAAAACCTTTTATGCATAAGCAAGATAATTTTACAGGGGAAGTTCAAAATAGATTGCACCCCACAGAGAAAGAGCAGCGGTCTGATCAGTGTTTTTTCCAAATCAGGCTAGGCACCATTTCACATCACTTCTCCTTTAAGCCAAATTTCACCACTTCATCTTACAGTAAACAACAGAAGTGAGAATTACTTACACAACATAGCAGAGATCACAGACTTGCATTTTTGTGGGCTTTCAGACTTTCATTTTTCACTACATGTGAGCCACATACAGTCATTCACACACAGGGCTGCCCAATACAATTTAATTTCTTGCCCATATTAGCTAGCAAGTCTGACAGTGGCTCTTCCCACATACCCACTTCCATGCACAAGAAGACAGGCAAAACAAATGATGCTACCACATTACATTTCGATACATGCAGCTGACCAGGCCAGCCACAAACAGGTGCAGCGATGGATGCTGCAACCCCACCATCTCCCAAAATCAAAAAGCCACCCTCTAAAAATGACACTATGGCTGAACCAACAACCCAGGCAGCTCCCTCCAGCCCTAGGCATTCAAGAGTATCCAAAAACAGCACCAAATGCTTTCTCATCACTCATCCTCCCTCCCCTTCCCTACCCTACCTGTTCTCCAAAGGCTGTTCCCTTCACACAACCTGGCTCCCAGCAGCAACCCAACACAGCCGTTCTCTCCCCAGCCTTTCAAACCTGCCTATAATTGCATTAAGTAGGAGGAGACCAGCTCAGGTGAAAGAAATTCTGCTCTCAAACTCCTGTTCACCTGGCAAGCCAAACCTCTGCTAAGCATTTGCAGGGGTCTGGCTAACTCAGCCTGCCCCACTCAATTTTTCTAGGCTTCCCTCTCTTGATGAAGACTGCAAATGCTCTCAAGTGCTTCTTCCAAGCAAACAACCTTTCAGGGATGTTTTGCAGCCAAAGGCTCAGAGCGAAGCTTTGCTGCAGAAAAAGGGCATCACACGCTTTTGCTTTATCCTCTCTCAGAACAGGCAAATCAGGGGAGTTATTGGGTAAAGTTAGTGTAGGGTTAGGCTGGGCAGAGCTGGTGGCGGTACCCCCAGGGCAAGCGAGGGCTGAGACCCCCCAGGCTCAGCACATTTGCTCCGTTGCTCCTGTTGAGCTTCAAAACGTTCAACATTCACATGTGGTTTATCGCCTCTGACTGCCATTTACATTCTTCTTGCCGCCTTTTGGAGACTCACTGCTTTTCTGGGCTGCGTCAACATTAACAGGCTGTGCTCCTGTGCTGCTCGTCCTCCGAGCCCTGAAACACCCATCCCTGGCTGTGCACCGATAAAGCGAGCTGGGGGAGTCCTGCTGCCTCTGCAACCCCCAAGGAGCTGGTTTAGCCCTCCACGAGGTTTGGGCATCCCTCACCCAGCTGGAAACCCTGTCGTGGTGCAAAGAGCCCCCACCTGAACTCAAAAGCCCTCCTGCTTTCCATGGACATTTGAAAGGGACTTTTCCCAGACAGGACATAGATTTTACCTATACGTGTATATATATACACACACATAAAAAACGTCAGTGTGGTCAGTCAGGAGATGTGCACCTCGTGCGTTCATTTTACCAGGTGACTTTTCTGGATATGTTTTAATTGCTTTTTGCAAGCCAAGAAAAAAGTCTTTTGGTCCAAGGTCCAATACAGATGATAAGCCTGAAATAAGCTGCCTGACAGAACTGCTGACAAGGTGCCATCAGGGCCACCTTTGTGACCGACAGTCCCTGCAGGACTTGCCCCAGTGCCACCCTGCCCGCAGAGCTGGTAAAGCTGGTGCAGCTCAGAGGAAAGCCCTGAGCGCGGCTTCAGCTGGCAGAGCCCTGAGATGCTGAAGAAGCCGAAGCCAATGCCAATGCCAAATGGCAATGCCAAATGCGTGGCTGCAAATAGGTTGCATTTGTTGTACAAATCACAGTGGTAATGAAAATACCCAGCCACAGCGCTGTTTTGGCAGTCGCTTTTCAGTGTTAAACTGCACAAAAGGAAGAGATTTGGAGATCGTGGCTCAGGGCTTGTTTCATTACTACGGATCCCAAAGAACTTTGTAAGGCGATGCTCAAAATCCAGACCAGATGTGCCGGTCTATCCCTTGCAGGGGAGCAGACCCAAAGCTGGCAACGATGGAGTCACTTGGGCAAGACGAACCCTCATGATGCATCGGTACATCATGTCGGACCACCTGGATGCAGAAATTTTGGTCAGAGAAAGGCTTGGGCTGGACATAGGTCAGGGCAGCTCACGGGGCAGTCAGCAACTGAAGCCTTTGGCTCAGAAATATGTCAAGGAGCCACATGAAGAAGATGCAAAAGAGCCTCTTTCTGCTTGCCCAGGACACAGGCCTTGGCCACAGCTGTGGTCCAAGGTGGTTTATTTAAGCCATACTCAAAAAGCTCGCTGGGAGGAGAAAAGCACCGCAGAAGAGCAAATCCCACCGAGAGCAGCCAGTGACAGCGGGCTCCTCCTTGGCGTTCACTATCAGTTTCTCAATCAGGCGAGCAGCAGGAGCCAGCCATCAGGGGAGAAGCTCAAGGTTTAATTTTAGCCTGCACCCGTGGTGCATATCTTTCCCTTTTATTTTTAATCTGAACTTCATGTAAAAATAGAATTTCCTGCCGCCCGATAAGGGATTCCTGTTTTTGCGGCAGGTCTGCCTTCTTGGGAAGCCAGTGCCTACGGGCTTATTGATGGGCGCTTCAAAGCACGGCAGCCCAGCTGAGGGGGTAGGACGAACGGCGTTTGGGATTTACATTGTTCCTGCTCGCCTTAGGGGAAAAAAAATAAAGCAGTTGTGCCCCCCGCCCTCAATGAATTGCCACCAAATTTAGCATTTCCAAACTCTGTTTTGAAAATCTCTGTTTGCCTGAATATTTTTAGTAGCGGGATTCAGGTTTGCATCCTTCCCAGGTAGATGTTTGTGAGTTTGTCGGGCTCCAGGGAGGCATATCCTGCCTTTTGAGCCTAGTCATCAACCGGGAGATAAATATAAGTGCAGGAGAACAGTCATTCCTCCCACCCTTCCCACTCCCCCATGACACAGTGCCCACGCTCCCCAACACAGCTCCCGGCGCTACAGGGAAGAGCAGTACATATGGGCCTGCCTCAGGGGGTTGCTCTCCACCTCTGCCCACACTCTGCAGGACACAGGAGTACCACAATTTCAGGACAGGCTGTTTTGAGCCTGAATGCCAATGGTTTTCAGTCTCCTGTAAGGCAGAAGCATCACTCTTCTTAGCTATGTCTGCCCTGGGCAGGTACTCGCACACCGAAACGTTATTCCAAAGCCACCAAGGTCACTAGCATCGTTTATGAAAGGAAAACGCTGGCAAGGGCTCTGCCACCCACCAGCTCCTACTCTCTTGCCTGCTTTTCTTTACGACCAGGGAAGAAATCCTCAAGAGCTAAAAGGAGGTGCGCCAAGAGGAACGTGAAGAGGAATTCACGCGTTTCCTGGGTCTCGAGCAGAAGCTTCCCTCAACCCCCACCAAGCCGTTCCTCCTAGCAAGCGAGTAAAAGGGAGTGAGAGTTTTCCCTGAGAAGAGGAAAAGTGCATATTTTTTTCCTTTCAAGAATAAATCTCGATTCTCTCACTAGGGCTGTGGATGCAGAAAAAGTGGCACTCGGGACTGAAAGCAGGTCTGGCTGCAGCCCGTCCCTGAGATATCCTTTAATATTGCAGGGGGCTGTCAGAGACACGCAGGCAGGCGAGGCTTTCCTCCTCCTCACACGGGTTTGAACCCGATGGGGCCATTCCCAGGGACTCGGCCTCATCACATGAAAAGGCTCAGGAAGTCAATCTGGGCAAGGACAGCGTAGAGAAATGTCCCTTTAGGTCAACCTGAGAAATACCGCTGCTGCTATTCCCGAGGCTAGGGAGGGCGAGGGGGCCAGGGGGACGAGAGCTGCCTTCAGCCTGCTGCCACTGGGGAAGCTTGAGCCTTTGAAATGGAAGGACGTGTCCTGCAACCGTGGGAAGCTTCATGGTGACTCCTCCATGAAATGGCGAAACAAAGACCCGTAGGTCTGACCCCAACACACCGACATCTAACCCCAGCTCCCAGGCTCATTGCCACAGAGCCTGCGCTGCTTTTGCGTGCATGGGTGTCTTAGTTTGCTTTCTAAAAACAATTTATCCTGGTACAAAAATTAAAATATTTGACTTAAATAAGACCAAGGGAATGGAAATGTTGCAGTACTAGAGAGCCACCATTGCATCGCTTTTATTAATCAATTGAAAATCAAAATGTAAGCCTTCTAACAAGACATTAATAGCTCTTTCTCTTGTGGCAGTGCTCACAGTCTGCGAGTTTCCAGCCCAGCACCCTACAACATGGTGATCAGAGGCAGGGCTGTGCCTGCCAGGGACCGAGCTCTCTGAATTTATAGCAGGAGTATTTATAGAGGCAGCTGGCACTGGCAGCTCTCCTGGGACACCAGCATGGTCTTCCGCAAAGGGGCTGCTGGGGAAAGAGTAAGGGAGTGGGAATGTGCTGGAGCAACACCAAACCACCAGCCAAGGGTCTGAAACAGCCTCAGGAGGACCTGAGAGCCAGGTCTCAGGGGCATTTCGGTGCTCCGCTCCAGTTAAACCCCAAGGGCTGGAGCAGCACTCCCACATCGATCCCAGCAGCGGTGCCAGTTCCCACTACTCAGCTGTTGAAAGCGTTGTTTTGGCATGGGGTTGACAGCATCTTCCCACCCCTTCCCTGTTGGCTTGCCCTCCCTCGGGGGCTGAAGCGAGCGATGGATGCCTGCTTGCAGGTGTCTTTCCCAAGGGAGCCACCTCTCCATCACCCATCTTCTTTGTCTCCTTCATCTTCACCAGGAGAATCAGCTGAGGTTGCTCAACCAGGGTGCAGCGACCGGTTGGGGTCAGGAGCTCTCAGAGGCAAAACCTGCTGCAAGGTCTTAGGTAAGAGTTAGCAATCGTGCTTCTGAAATCTCTGCTTCCAAAGAGCTCCCAAAATGTGATTTGTTCCCACGCACTGCATTCTGTGGAAATAGGTGTAGGGGAAGACAAAGGCTCGTAGAGTCAGGCGGCTGCTGGGCTGAAACAGCTCTTCACCCCTCCTGGACCTTTCCTTCAGGCACGGAGGTCTCTGGTCCTCCATTTTGTGCCTGCCTTGCCCTGTTAGTTAAGAGTTTCATTGCCTGCTTTTGAATTCAGCACACGGGGCAGGTGGAGCACCAGAGCGTGACTTTTAACAGCTGCCGCATTTTATGCCCTGCACCAGGAAGCATAGCTGAAATCCTTTGGGCTTTTTCAGACTGAAACTGCCTCAAATCCAGGATCTGCTGCTGCTTTAATTGTGGCTGCGTGTGAAAGGATGGCGATTTGCTCGTTTGCATCATTTTTCTTCTCAAGTGATTTTTCAGTGTTCCCAGGCCCTTTCATTCGTAACATCGCGTTTTTGTTCTGCGGAAATGTGGTGCTGTAGGTGACAAGAAGCCGCTTCCCTTGTCTCCAGCCTGTTTGGAAAGATTTAAATCAAATGCACCTCAGCACCTGCAGGGAGACAAATGCGATCCTTCTGAATAATATTGTCACAACTGTTTGAGAACAACCATTTGAAGGGGAAAAAAAAAAAAATCATATTTAAATCAATGTAATTTAAGACATTACATTGCCATGCTGCAATCGCTACGCCCCAAAAATGGCAGGGGCAGCACCAAGGAGGAGGTCATGTGCCATTGTCAGTAGCAAGGCTGGTCACCAAAACTGATGTCCTTTAAGGAGCGGTGGAGGTGGCTAGGAGGGTGGTAGGTAGCAGGGTGATCGAAGGTTTTGCAATGAGGCAACTCTTCTTGTCAACCAAGATGTACAGATGAAGACACGGATAAACAGGAGTGACAGAAGTGCAGGGCTCTTACATTCCCATCTCCCCAAATACCCCCAGATGGGTCCTCAAAGCCCTGAGGTCATGGAGAGCAGTTCCCTCGACCCGTATCTGCCATGTAGGCTCCTCAGAGAGGAGAGGCAGGGGAGTGGTTTTTTTCACAGAATGAAAATATCCACAGAAATGTCCAGTTTACAGACAGTTAGGCGAGGTTTACTAATAAACGTAAAATAATGGGAGGAGGAGGCAATTTTTGGCTGCGTTCGCCAGCTTTGAATGAGGGAGGAAAGTCATTTCCCCTCTTCTTCCTTCCAAAAACTCTGGGAAAAAACAATAGGAAGAGAAGTTTCTCTTTTCTTCACTTCTAGATAAAAATAACCCAGAGGAAATTTAAAAAATTTTTAAAAAAAATTCTGACCAATTTTGAGATCAAGAAGGAGGATGTTGGACCCAGCTGGAGCTACAGACTGCGGTGGAGCTGCGAGCTCCTGGTGCTTTCTCAAAACGCCTGCCCCAGGGTGAAGCCGACAGAGCCACCCCGGGAGCTGCCAAGGCTCCGCGGGGGTAAAACAGGCGCTCGATCCCCCGGCCAAGAAAATTCCTCTCCCCTGATGTGTCTCAGCACCAGTGGTGCTGCGGGGCCTCGGGGTCGTGCGTTTTTCCCTCTGCCCAGCCTTTCCCTGTCGGGCAAGCAGCTAGTGCTCTCCGCAAGTGAGTAATTTAAAAAAATAATTAAAAAAAGAAAACTGTTTTGGGATTGTTTTTATAACCTCCCTGTTTGTGCCTAGCCATGAAGGGCTGCCCGGGTCCTGTGAAAACATCTCAGGTATGCGTTTGGTTTGCAGGAGCGTGTCAGCATAGAGGAGAGTAGGGCAGAGCATCCCTCCTCGGCTCTGCGCAGCTGGACGGGGGCGAGAGGCTCCCACACCCACGAGACCCGGCCCCGGGAAGGTATCACCGAGGGGGATGCTGTATGTGGTCTACTCCCAAATGAATCCTGCAGTCGCTCACACTCAGACAAGGCTCATGTCGAGGCAAGGGGCTCTGCCAGCCAGCTGGACGGGGCTGAGCATTGACCCTCGCTGGCTCAGTCCCGGCTTTGCTGCCAGTCCTGTTTGCAGCAGCTAAATCCCGTTAGCTGCGGGAAGGCATGAGGCTCAGGGCCGGCAAGGGATGGGGGCACGCAGGCGCGAGGAGCTGGGTGTCCCTGGTGGGGTCAGGTGCTTGGTGCCCAGGGAGGGGATGGCGGGAGCCAAGCAGAGCCAGCCCAAAGCCCTGCAGCCAAACGCCCCGTGATGCCTCCTGTCCCTTCCCCATGCAGCGCCATGCCAGGAGGGGCCGCGCTTTTGGGAAGAACACAGGAAAGCAGAATTTCGGTTTGTGGTTCACATCCCACAGACTCCAAAACCAACTCGTTGGATGGGAAGACTGATGAGGCCACTTCCCAGTGTCCACAGCCCAGCACCCTGCAGGAGCCGGTGGGAGAGGAGGAGGAGGAGGCCGCAGCATGGGGCTGGCGCTGGGGGCCAAGCTCTGCCTTTCCCGTGCATCTGCCCCCGACCTTAATGCCACCAACGGGGAAAAACCAGGCATTCGTGTCCCTGCTGTGCCCTCCCCATCTGGACCAAAGCGCGAAGGCCACCCTGTGCATCACACGAGTGGCATCAAGAGGCTGCTGGCAGCCATGCCTGCCTGCCTGCAGCCGGGTCCATTTGTCCCACACCATCTCTCCCCAGGAGTAGATGTGTCATTTTCCTTTCACAGGACGCGGAGCAGCCTTATCCAAATATAAACAACCTGGGAGTATTTGCTGGCTTATTGTCTGGACAAAAAAGTAAAACAAACAGACCTTAAACCCTTTTCCCCCTGCCACTTCTGGTACAGTAAAACAGTCGGGACCAGAGACTCCAGAGTTCCCGAAAACCTTGCTCATCAGAAATAACATCCCACAAAGCCAGGTGTGGAGGTAGCCCAAGCGAGCCGTGCTGCCGCCTCCTCTGAAAGTCGCTCAGAAGAAGTCAGAGATCTCTGAATAGTTGAAGAGTTGCTGCATGAATAATAGAAACAACCAGCGACCAAGAAAATGTGATAGCCAGCAGCGTAACATGGCAGCACTCCCTCGGGAGAGGCCAGGAGTGATGGGCAGATGTCTAGGTGCACCCTCAAGCAAGCTCAGCTTTTGGGGAGCATCAGCAAAAGCCAGTCCCTGGGCCAAAAGCTGCCTGAGAAACCATCCCCCCATGTCCAGCAACAGATGAGTGCGAGAGTCTTCCTCGCCCGGCCAGGCAGCGGCACAAAAAAAATGAGGCAAAAAGGGGAAAACGCTGCCGTAAACGTAAAGCAAAAGTACTTCCCCCTGAAAAATAGGGCAGGCGCAGGGTGTGAAGCCTGGGGAAGAGGTCCCTGTTTTGCAGTGAGGGAGCCAAAGCTCAGGAAAAGAGGACCCATGGGAGACACAAGCCGAAATCTCGTGACATCCCGTCTTGCTTTGCCCATCTCCCCCCGGCCCACACCTCCCCTTCCCTTCAGGGACCACAGGAGGGAGATCAAATTCTTGCTCCAGCAAGTAATGTTTTACATCTGAGGTTTCCTTCCCACCATCCCAACGTTTTTCACCACCACCACCTCTTTTCCAGGAGGTCCTGAGATTTTTCAGACCCAAATCTCCTCTGCGCAGCCCCCAGCAGTATGCTGTGGCCACCCAAGGAAAAAAAAAAAAGGGCTATCTCCATGAAGCTGGGGGTCAAGCATAGGCTTTGCCCCCATGTTGGTTGAGTGGAGTGGTGGATCCCAAGGGTGCTTTGTGAACCCCCCTCTTACTCTGGTCCCAAAGGGAAGAGTGGTCCAAAGAGAAGTGTCTGGATGGAATAAATAAGCATCTGCCTACACTAATTGCTTGCAGTCAGGGCCCTTGCAGTAAAGGGCAGCCGAGAGTCACACCCTAAAGCACATGTTGTTGAGGAACATAACAGCCAGGACAAGACTTGCTTCGTATTAAAAATAAATGAGAAAGAAATGGTGAAGGACTAGATTTTCCAAATTACTACACATGCATAGGCACTGCCTGGTTTGTCTGTGAGTACTTTGGGTTTCTCTACTGCGTTTTAACAGTCAGAGGAAGAGAGGAAGGCCAGGAGGAGCTGGGAGGTGCTTGGGACACAAAGCAACACTGGGATCTGGTTAGAGAAATGCTCAGCGGTAAAAGGTGCTGCACTATTTGGGTGGCACCATGAAGCTCCATGAGGAGCTGCTGGGATGGAGTTGATGGCTTCTCGTCCCATGGGCATCCTGGGACTAACTGGATGGAGGAACTGCTGGCATGGAGGCAATGGCTGCTAGTCCCATGGGCAGGTGATGGGATGGAGGCGATGGGATGGATGGCTGCTAGTCCCGTGGGAGCTGGTGGGATGGAGGTGATGGCCGCTAGCCCCATGAGCATCCTTCCCCTGCACGTGTGGATCCAAACACACGCTATTTTTTTTTTTTCCATGGGATTCCCATCTGCTACCGCAGAGATGATGGCTATAATTCTCTTAGTTTTTAAGACATTCAGGCTCATTGAGTCCCCTGGCCCAACTCTCCCAGGAAAATGCCCTTGTCCCTAATAAAGTGGGGAGAGAGGGGTCCTCCAGGCAGGCATGTGGCAGAGGTTGCACAGCTGCCTCAGCCTCTCTCCACCACAGTTAGGAGTTCATGTTGATGCGGGCCCAGCTGAGTCGATGCGAAGTTTAACAGCTTACACAGTAATTAAGCAAAGCCTCTCAATATAGCATCACTAATTACACGAATCCTCCCTAAATTACCAATAGTTCATGGCACCTTGTAAAATCCTTGTGTAATAGCCTTAGAAAAAAATTACACTCAGCGCTGGCAGTAAGCCACGCAGCCCGTGTGGCAATTGCAAAGCACTTTGGATGTTTATGAGCCTTTTTTTTTTTAAATAAAAATAAAAATCTAAAATGTACATTTCCCCCAATGACTCTGCTCCGGGGAGTATTAAAAGCAGTACCTTGACTCAGCCTACCACATAAACATCCTGCTGCCCCCGGACAGCCCGATACCGTCTTCCTCCCAGGATGAGGAGCTGAATAAGAAGTGACAATCACAGCTCCTGCCCGCGGGAAAACAGGAAGCGCCGGAGTTGTACAACCACTCCAAACATTGTCCTACCTGCTCCGCTCCTTGGGTGCAATGTGAACTTGCTTTCCTTTCCTTTCCTTTCCGCCTTGCGTAACTATTTCTGGTCCAGCGCTGGCCAGTCCCGGGATGGTGCTGCACGGGGCAGTCCCTGCGGCCTCCGGCTTCTCCCCGCCTGCCTAAAGCCAGCCTGGTGCTCTCTGTCCAACGCAGAAGGACAAACATCCACCTTTCTAACCCACCGCTAACACTGGCAGCTCGGTGGCAGTGCTGAATGCAAGTGCTGGAGGAGATGGAGACGGGCCCAAGGTACTGGGCAGATTGGCTCACCCCACAGCTGCCCACATCTGGCAGGAGCTAGATAGAAGAAAATCCCAAATCCTCCCCACCAGGAAGCAGCCAAGAACGGACGCTTTTGGCCAAATCTCTTAAATGGCCACAAGACTAAAGGAGCCAATGTTTACAGACGTGCTCCAGTTCACGCGTTAAAGTGCTAAACCTTGTCCCGAGCAGCCCCTGTGACTAAGGCAGTCCTGTGGGCAGGCGATGGGGTAAGTCTGTGCCTCAGTGTTGAAGCAAGCTGGGCAGCCGAGCTTCTCCACGAGCACACAGAGAGGATCCTGGGGAATCAGGAGATGTGATGGAGAAGAGGCCACCCACTCAGCTTGCAGCACGCCCAGTTTATCCACAAATACCCACTCCCCCCCTTGACTTTTTGGTTTGATTTTGAGGAATCCCCCTCCACTCGGTGCAATGCATCCCCAGCCAGCAGCCCAGCAGCCCTGCTCTCAGGACCATCCTTCCCGAAGGCAAGAGACTCTTTCCACATTAAATGATGCTCTGGGAGCGGAGCAGCTCGTTCCTTCTCTGGCTGCTCCCACATTTCTGCCAAGTGATGGGCCCAACTTTGCACGCAAAACGTAGACGTATCTGAGTTTCCAAACAAGAAGCGGGAGAAGAAGAAGGTTTCCTATCTGCTCTTCCTTTACTCGCAATGTAAAAACATCCCTCGCCGAATGAGGCGGCGTTTGCCATCACTTTGCAAAGTTCACATTCCCACAAGCGCAGGCGGGCGTGAGGAGGAACAAGGAACAAGGAGGGGGGACCGGCACACCAGTGCCCGCGGGTCACAGTCACACAAGACAATACTTTGCAAAATTTGGAAGTGTGGGAGGAATGCAGGAAGGCTGAAGACAAGGATGTTTATTAACATATAAGAATATCTCCAAAGGGTTTGTGTCCTATGAGGAAAAAAAAGGGAGCCCAAGGCAATCCAGCTTGAGTCATCGGTGGGGCTAAATCTGGAAATCCTTATTCAGGCAATCCTATTGCTGGTGTAAAGAAAAAGAGAATAGCTTTTTCTCATGGCAGTAAGAGTTTTCCTAAATAAGGTGAAGCTTCAAGTGAATTTTCTAATTAATTCCCTTGTGTAATTGCATTAAATAGTAGGATGTGAATGCGTTTCCAAGCCTGGCTCAGCCTCTGTGCCTGAAAAGGGTGCTGTCTCCCTATAGCATAGGGCAGGAAGCCTTTCAGTTCAAGAATTGCAGTCTCAGCCTTGTTCACCACTTCTAAGCAGTCAATGGAAGATGAACAGGGAAAGCCTAGCAGTAAGTTTAAATTTAAAGTGTCTACAGACACTTGAGAAGACTTTTCAGCACCAAAAAAAAAAAAAAAAAAGAAAACCTGGGGAAAAAAAAAGTCACTGCGTTAACCATTTAAATGGCAGATACAAGTTAGAGAGAGAGAGGAGAGGTTCCTGCTTCTCTCTTCCCCGTACCCACCTTCACAGCAGTCTCGGGCATATCTGGGAGGTGGCTCTGGGGCCACAGGGTAATGCCAGCCATGCGAGGTCCTTGCACCCACGGCCCATTAGCGGTGCTGTTGATTAGGAGGAAGACAGAGACCACCACACGGGTTTCACACGGGCATCTGAGCGGTGTTTGGATGCTAACGCCCACGAGGCCCCACAGGGCATCACTGACCGGCAGGGCTTAGCGCAGCCCCGGCACTGCCTGCCACCGAGAGGGAGTTCAGCCTCCAGTTAATGAACTTAACCGGTTATGCTCTGTTAACGAAGGGAAATCTGCATTTGGGGCACAAGCCCCTGGGCAGCCCCTCAGCTGAAGCAGCCACAGCAAAGCAGCTGCTCCCCAAAACCAGTCCCAAGCAGCTCAGGAGGAGTTTCCTCCTGTTTGCAGGTCACAAAGGCACAGCAGACACTGTATCTCATGCTCCTCTGAAGAGACCCATACTGATAAAACTTTATAAGTGCTGTTTCCTTGCAATGCAAAGCAAAGGGGGTTTTTCACTAACTTCTTCTGCCCGTCAGACAGAGAACATCTCTTTGCTTTCGCCTTATGACTGTAAAATAAAAATAAACTGCATTTCTCCCTACCAGTTTCAGCTGCACTTTTGCTCCCCAGGGCTGCAGTTGGGACAGACCCTGCTGAAATGTTATATTTAAATGCAGGAAGGCACGCGCTGCTGCCACCTGCTTAACTAAGAGAACTTGTAGAGTTCCTTCTGCCTTTTTATTTATTAACCTTACTGCAGACTGTTAATAAAAAGGACCTCCTTGTGCTCAAGCCGGATCCAGTGGTGGCTGGACAGGCTCCTGCTGCAGCCCCTGCTGGGATCTGCTGTTCAGGTGTGCGGCCAGGCCACGGATGCTGCTGCCCAGCTGCCTACGAGCAGCTTTGGGAGCTGCAGAGGAGAAGCGCTGCTGAGCACCGGTTTGGTCACCTGGAGCAGGGAAAGCACAGGGCACTGCTCTCCGCACCCGCTGACCTGCGCTGGGGAAAAAGCAGGGTATGCTGCCTTGTACAGAGCCCTGCACTGCAGTCATTTCCCAATGATCATGCAGCCCTTGTGGGGCGGTCAGCACTACAGTAACACAAGAAACACTTATTTTCAGTTAATATTTATCCTTCACTCAGGCACCCTGCTGCCCTAAGACCCATCGGGCTAGGAAGAGTAAGCATGGTACTGCAGCTGAAAGTAAAATGTGTCTCTTGTGCTGGGAAGGGAAGCAAAGTGTGGCCATTCACTCCTGCCCCCGTGCACCCCAACCTCGGGCTGTACTGCGCTTCTCCTGGATTTGGGGGGACAGGTTGCAGGGACACATGCAGCGAGGTCTGGCCACAAGACCTGACCTCCCAACATGGGGATCCCATCACCTAGAGGAAACATATTTTCCTCGCTGAGAGATGAAAAGCATTTCACAGCCTTTGCCAGAGTCCCAGCAGCTTTCCCAAAGCTCGAAGGAGACCCAGCAGACTTGAAAAGTCACAAATGCGGCCATGACGGCCGTGAAGTCAGTTCTTAAAACCGCAGTGGGGAAGAGTTGCATATAGCCCAACTCCATTGCCGGCCTGGAGGCGGGCAGGGGTTCCTCGGGCGTGGAGCACCCTCTGGTGGGAAAATCACGGTTGTCCAAATGAGAGCAAATCCACCCGTGGCACAAGACTGGGCTCCGTCAAGACCTCCTGGGAGGTGGGTTTCCACCACACAGGGTTGCTTCAGTGGCAGGCCCCCATGCAACACAACCCTTGCGCCCACACCAGCTGGGCACTGCCTGGCTCAGTAACCTTCCCTGGTCTGTGTGCCCAGCATGCCTGTTTGGTCTCCCCGAGCTTCGAGGCAGCAATCCCTTCTCCTTTGGCCACTATAGCTGCTCGCAGCTGCAGGGTCTTTCAGCCGGACTGCATCCCTGCCATGTGCTAGCCCTTGGCCTGGCTGCCGGAGGGATGCTGCTGGCGGCAGGCGACAACTCTCGCCATGAAAAGGCAATTTGTAAATAATCAATCCCCAGTTTTCAAGTCTTTGTAGCCGCGATAACCATGGGGCTGGACGGGAGCCGGTCACACTCCCCAAGCTGCTGCAGTCCCCTTTGCCTTGGTCTTCACAGTTGTCACACTCCGCGGTCAGGCTGCAGCTCCTTGGGGAAGGGGAGGATCAGCATGTGCGCCTGCCTGCCTGCGTGCATGTGCACCCCCTTTACAGTATAATGGGGCCTCTGCTCTGCCTGGGGTCTCCGGCTGCTTTCACAAAACAAGCAGCAGTCACAAAGTTTAAGCAGCCCCCAGCAAACAGGCACAGGCAGCAGTTCAGCGTTTCCAGTCCCTGGTTAGTCATGGACCTGCCACATGACCCAGGGTGTGCTCCATCACGTCACCTCCCCTGCCCCAGCTTCTACCTTAAAAGACCCACCAGCACCACGGAGGCAGGACCCATGGCCCAGCACTTGCTTGTTCAGCGGCAGTCCCGGGGCACGCCGCTCCCCGCAGCAGCGTTCCCCTAAACAGTGCTTCACTGAGCGGCAAAGCCAGCAGAGAACAAGGTGTATCAGGGGACCAGGGACATCTCGCCCCACCTGGCTCTGCAGGACCCTACATGGGGCCGTGGGTGCAGGGCTCGTTTCTCACAGGGACCACAGTCATCTGGCACAGCCGAGTGCTGAGGATGGCACGGACATTGAATAAAAAGACAGATTCTGCCTTAAAAGCTGACGTTGTAAACACGGGGCAGGAGGCACCTTTTGTGCCTCAGGTCGTTTCCCTGCCCCTAGCTGAGCTGCTGCCCAAACAGTACTGCCCAAACAGTACAAACCCAGCTCTGGGTGTGTTTTCTCTTAAATAAACACAGGAGGTTCCCCAACACCCTTCCTCCAGGTCCCCACCTGCTCACCGGCACGGCGTTCGGCTCCCAGCGCCACAGCGGCACCCGAAAAATGCGTTTCCTTCCCCGCCTCGTCATCTCAGCTGCCCTGGGCATTGCCACCTTCCTGAGCTGGAGGCTGCTTCTCCAGAGCCCGGCTGCCGGCCAAGGAGGTAACACCTGGGCACCGTGGCGGTTCTGCATGGCTGGCAGCACTTCTGTACCATGGGGGAAATGACCTGGAGCTTTTTTTGGAGGTTCTTGGTGGGCAGATGCCTACAGCGTGGAAAATATTGTTTGCACAGCCCCAGGAGCAGGATAACCTGTGGAGAAAGCCCTTGCTGTTGAGCCCTGCAGCTTTATGTCCTTAGTGGGGTCATTGATCTCAGGTGTGGTGAGGAAACCAGGTGTCAGACTGCTGAAAGGTAACTCCCAAAACCTTTGCTGGGAAGGGTGAAATGCTGTTGGGGAGGCAGGAGGGAGCAGGGGCAGGGAAATCAGTGATTAATTCCTCTCTTGCCTAAAAAATGCATCTCTCCCCTCCAGTCCCAGTCAATCCAGGGCAAAGTCGTCACTAGATTTTGCAGACTTTGTCAGTCTGGGGCTGGGTGAGTCGAAGAGCAGCCCAGGATAGCTTAAGGCACCGCTGTGTTTCTTCCTGCATTCCCGGTGTCCTTTTCCTGATTTTAACTGTGCTTCTCTTCCCTGTGCGACAGCCTCCCCGAATCAGTGGGAAATATTTAACTTCCCAAGGACCTAGGAGAAACCAACAAACTCACTGTCTTCCCAGGGCTGCCAAATGCCTACACTAAGCAGATGAGGCAGATGTGCTGCTGCTCAAAAAAAATAAAGTAGCAAGGCAGGCATTCATCCTCTGCATTCAAACGCACTATGGCCTCTTCACATAAAAAAAAAGAAGATAAATAGTAAAAAGCAAAGCTGAAATTTGAGAAATTAAACCGACTGTCATAGAGTCTTTTTATTTGCTTTTGCCTTTTATATTTGCTTTGTTGTCTTCTCACTTCTATTTGCTTTTTGCTTTTTATTTGCTTTTGCCTTTTTATCTACAGGAGAAAAATTTACATATGGAAGTGATGCAAGAAGTTACATCATTTGGATCCCTAAATTGCCCTGAGCCATTAAGAATAATCTCTTGCTTTCGCATATATTTGATAGCTGATGTTAACCAATCAACAGACGCAAAAGGGTTTGCAGAGGGTCATGTATTTGTAGCTACAAACCAATTTACTACTCCTCAGTCTCTCAGAATATTTCTGACTCTCTTTGGTAAAATCACCTCAATTAAGCTCAGTTGAAAGCAAGGAGTTAAAAGCAAAAATTATGATTTAGTGGAGAACGGGGTCCATGGCACAAAGCTACGGTCAAGATGAGCACTTAGACACGGCAGTTTGGGGAAAGCGGGGTCTGGGTGTCCATGGTCTCACACATTCATGGGGACAGAAACCCATTTCCCAGCAAAACTGAGCTCTTTACCAGGCAGGGCTGTTCTCCCCTCTCCTACCCATCTTCTTTGTTCATGCTATATCCTTTCTACACTGGAATAACTGGAAAAGAGCCTGCCACAGCATCCTGCGCTGGGGTGCTGGCTCGGGGCAGAGGTCCACTATGGGCTTTCCTCACCCCCATCTTCAAATGGTGTTTCCCAGGTGACCTGGCCCCCAACGCAGAGGAGGGCTTCACTTTGACACTGGACACCTTCCTTCATGTTCAGCAGCTCAGGAAGAAGAGACTGAGAGCTTTCTGCAGCCGATCAGGCAAAGTCACCATGCTGCCGAGGGGCCGGGAGGAGAGGGCCCGCCTGCTGTCGAGTTTGAGGGTAAGCACCAAGCTGGACCTCCTCTACTGCCAAGTGCCATCGACAGGGATGGAGGAATGGCAGCAGCTTTTGGAGAAGCTAGAGGAGAAGGAAAACGTGACACTCCCGGTGCCACTTCCCTATCCTCGGCGGCATGCTCCGGAGACACAGCTGAGTGAGTTCAACCTGACAGAGATAGAGGCCATACTAGGGTCTTACACCAAGGTGTTGTTTGTCAGGGACCCTTTCCAGAGGCTGATCTCCACGTTCATGCAAGGCATGGGCAGCAGCCCTTCCTTCAGCAGCTTTGTTCAGGACGTTTTAGACAGCGGACAGCACAACGCTCATGTGGCTTGGAAACCTCTCGTGAGCCTCTGCCAGCCCTGTCTCATCCAGTATGACTACGTGGTGATGTTTGGTTTCCTCAGGCAGGAGCTGGGTCATCTGCTGCGGCGGGTTGGGCTGCCCATGAACAGCGTCCTCCCCGAGTTCACCGACACGCAAGTGCAGTGGACCTACAGCTGGTTATCAGAGCAGATGTTCAGCGAGCTGTCCCTCCAACAGAAGAAGCAACTGTCTCATTTCTACCGCTGGGACCTTGCTGCTTTCCCATTTTCTAGCAGTTTTCTGTCAGACCTCCTCAGCACCCCAGAGACCTGGTAGAAATACCCTGGCTGGAGGGATTGTTTCAGAGAGCGTTAATCCAAATGCAAGCGCTGTGAGGTACTGGCTGCATCATGGACAGACCTGTGCTCCACAGCTGCATGCAGCACGTCAGAGAGCTGAGACAGACCACTGCCAGGACAGGGTATCAAGGCTCTTCACATGGCTGAATTGCATTTAAATACGGCAAGAGCAGGCACCAGGGAAACGCGTGGCATTGGGGCTTGGAAAACCGCATGAACTGAACTGTGATGGGGTAAACAGCACTCAGCAAACCTAGCGTTTTGGGGTAGGGTGGGTTGGACCCGCTGCAAACCACAGCAGCAACCACACATGCTCTGCCTGTGCTGCCATTTCATAGTCTGGCCTCCCTTTTGGTCCAAGAGGTTTGGCAATGGCTTCGTCGTGACAAATCTCCCCCCGCAGACACAAGAAGTGCTCCCAAAGGAGCACGTCACCTGGAGTCAGTCTACTCTGCACCAGTAGGTGGGATATGACACAGGGTGGCACACCCTTCTGGGGAACCACTGGTGATGTTTCCAATCCTTTCATGCTCAGGGAAGGCCAGGCCCAGCCCAGCCCGTCATTTGGTCTTATCTGTTCTGCATGAACTGTTTCTGTTTTACGACCTCACATCTCCTGTGTGTTTAGGCTCAAGAGGGCCCTGGGGATGAGACACGATACCTGCTCCATTCACAAGTTTTGAGTGAGGTTCCCCCCTTTACAGGGCTGACTCAAATGGGCCAAGCCTAGCTTTCAGCTCTACTCACTAGCAGTGAGACAAGGATATGGCAGTCTGGACCAGGTAACAGCCACACCACGCAGCCAGCCAGCCTTCCACCTTGTCTCGGCAGCTGGTGGGCCTGGCGAAGGCTGCTAGAAGCATCAGGATGCATCACTGTGCTGCTGTGGAAAACACGATGCGGCTACCGTAAGCTCCTCCTGGCAGAGAAGTGCGAGAACTGACTCTGCTTTCTTTCGGACTTGGCTGCCAGCGTGGCCGGGTGGAGGCCCAGGCTCTCCAGCTGGCTGTCTGGCCAGGTAGCCTGGAGCAACCACCAGCCCTCTCCCAGCCTTGGCCACTGAGCTGATCTGCCTCGCAGCCTCTGGGAAGGGTCCATCCTTGCCAAACACCAAGGATGAGCTGAAGTTGTCCAGCTTTCAAATCGTGACAGACTTTTACCATAGCATACTAGTTTCCAGAATACTTTAGCTTTATTTTGCAATGTTGTGACATTCACAGAGAATTCCGCATACATTCGTGTGACAGAGACACCAATCTGACAATGCTCATTAAGGAACAATAGTGAAAGCTGTTGATTAGAACTGACCTAAAACAATTACCGAAAACTTGGCCTCCCTCTCTCATCGAGGGACATGCATGAAGACATCAGATCAGATGGCCTCCTTTCACCCTCCCACAAACTATCCAGCTACAGCAATTATTACTTAAGTGCCGTTATTGTGCGTAATACCTTACAGTCTAGCAAGATGGCGTAGTTCCTCTTCTGAGGATACAGTGCTGGAAGGAGAGAAGCAGCAAATTTCCAATTATACGTAACATTAGAGTCAGGCATCCATGCTGTATTTCACTGAAAAGTACTAGGAAAGAAACATTTTTCTCTTCGTAAGTAGCTTTCCTTTCAGCAGATGCAAGCTGAAATCCCATGCAGCGAGATGTGCGTGACGAGATCTGACACAGCACCTAGCAGAGGACAGTGCTGTGCACTCACAACAGGAGAGCTGTTCTCAGACAGCTTTGTAGTGCAGACCACATTTTAAGTTGGGCTGTCCTATAGCAGTATCATCTCTTCCTGCCAGCCCTCCACAGCGGGTCCCAGTCCTTCCCTAAGGTGCCTGGCACTTAATTCCACAGGAAAGCAATGTATGAAATGTTAAGACACTGAGAGGTGAAATGAAAATCTCAGCTTCATGTTCCTTAGGGTCCTTGTCTCATGCACAGTGCAGCCAGGCGTTACGATGATCTCTCTGTAAATTCCTATTAGTCTCCAAGCTTCCCTTTTTCCTACACCCTCAAAACCAGTTTCTGTAATTACTTTGCAACCCTGATTTTATACCATTGCCCCCCCCCCCCTCAGGAGTTTGATATCATTTACATTCAATTCCAGTGCACCCCAAAAGGAAGGTGTTTCCTCCTTCCATCAGCTAGTGGCTGTGGAAGGGTAATAAGAGGGCCCTGAGCTGGGGTGGGCTTGAGGGCAAGGACTGGTGCCTGGGAAACAGTGGCTCACTGATGCTGCAGCAAAAATGGCTCTACAGGCTAAGGTCTGCACTGAACAAGCCTGCTCTTACCATTGCATGTACACATAACTTGGCAAATACACTTCAAATTAATGCACGAAGCGAATAACAAAAGAGAGACTTGATACATCTAATTTAAAAAATTTCACCTGACCGGGCAGTCACTGTGGCTACTTGAGACACCACAAACCCATTTTGAAATGATGAAAAAGGTGCTCCCAGACCCACAGGAGGCAAAGAGCACTTACTCATCCTGCTAGTGACATCCCGTCACGTCCCAGGACCCTCACAGGGAGCAGGCCTCTCGTGAACGCTGGCGGCTTTCCCCTGAGACAACGCTGGAAGCTCCTCGATATCACACTCTGACTGTAGCTCCCCACGTTCTGCATTAACACACATTACGTTCCCTTTGTACTGCTTCTTGGCCTGGTCTGAATGAGCATGTCCAACGATCCCATGAGGTGGATGCCGCAGAAACAGTGCCGATGCCGATCTACCTTACAGACTTTGTATTTTGCATCCCTTCCTGGACATCCAAGAACATGAATACACCGGCTCCGATAGCTGTTCTTGCACACAAATGATCACATTTTCTTCTCTAAGAGGTTTTTTACATATTGCCAGCTTTCAGGAGAAAACAAAAATGTGTTCTTGCCCAGTACCTCAGAACTTAAGAAACACCAATATCATATTTCAATTAATAAAATAATTACATAGCAAGCCCAGCAGGCACAAAATACTTTCTGCAACTCACATATACAAATGCCCTTCTTCTAGATGATAGAATCATAATATTTTAAGCTGAGAAATAAATCTACACATTTCCAAGATATATACCCTGGAGTGCTTCAAAAAAATATTTCAAAGTGTGCATACATTTTTAAGTCCTAAGATGGAGGCCAATTTTAAGCAGTTTGTATGAGAGCAAAATTTTATATAAGGCAATGGAGTTACATCCTCTTGCACCATATTTTTTTGATGGCCCTAGGAGTGCAAAAATAGAAAAAGGACATTTTCAAAGCTGTGGGCCAGAGAAACGGATAACAGTTTGCACATGATAAGCAGGTACAGTACACAGCTGACGTCATCTAGAGATAACATGATGCTACAGTGTTAAATCTGACAGTGACAAAACCCGTGAAGAGGGATGCCCAGCGTTAAATCCAATATGAAAAATGCATTCAACCCAGAAGGCATGAGGTCATCACACAGCACATTTTTCAGACAAGCAGTCCCTGGAGCAAAACGTACCCATTCTCTTACATTCAGCAAAACTAAGAGTTGTCTTGAAAAGAAGGCAAGGCCATAGCATGACAGCAAGGGATTGACCCTAGAGGGCACCCAGAGCCAACTAATCCCCAGCTGTGTCCATCCTCCTCTGTCCCTTGCCTGGGCTGGTATAAATTGCCTTGGGGACAACGATGAGTAGCTTCCCCTGTTACTCCAAGGTCTCTGATGTCCTTTCCTATTTAAAAGATGGGGAAAGATGTGGAGGAGTAGGGTGGGAAAAGGCTGTGTCAAACGAAGCAGCATCTTGCTGGAGGTCATCTTGGTATCTCTAGTTTTTATCTTTAATCAGAGAACACAAGGTAGCACGTGAACTAAGAATTCATTAAAGCCCTGGTGCAGACAAAGCAATCGTCATTTAACTTAGGATAAATCAGCTGTTGGTCACACTTTAGGGTTTTCCTCTGAACCACTTTTGTTACATAGGTAAGACCATCTTTGTTAGCTAACATCAAAACTCCTCCTCATCTTCCTCTAGTGTATATCTGGCTTTGTGTGCAGAGGGGACACAACAGGGTCCAGCCCTCAGTGCCTCTCATGCCTTCCCCCATCTCAGCTAGAGGACTGTTTTGTCTGGGTTCAATGCATTTAAGTCCTTCTTGGCATAGCATCACAAGGTGATCCACCTTTTCCCCATAGTAGAAAAAAAAGAAACAACCACCCTGCCATTTCACATTGGCTGGTAATAAGCATGGCTCCCATCCTTGCAGCAATTTTAAATGAAACCAGTAAGATTTTTCAATTACACCTGGATAACATCACCTTCTACTTACTCTTCATTTGAATCTACATCACAGCTATAATCTGGCAGCAATTCCCTCTCCTAGAGAAAACAATGATTGGACAGTTAAATGTGAAAGCTCCATGAATCAGTGGATGAGCCACATGAACACAGATTTCCCCCCCCTCCCCCCGTTATAGTCCTACTGCCTTGTGGTCCCTCTGGTGTAAGGCCAGTTTCACGAGGAGAGTTTGCTCCTCAAACTTCCCTTTTACACACGCACAGACCATGGCTTAAAGGTCCCTGGCTCAGCAGAAGGGCACTGTAAAGAGAAAAAAAAATCAAGTTAGCAACAAATGAGGTTCCTGGTCCTGGGTTCAGCGTGCCCTGCCATGATCCCTTTTGAGGTGGGTGACTTTGTACCATTGAAGATCTGAGCTGATATCCCAGTCTTTCAAAACACAGAGATGTCTGTCTCATGGCGCTTCTGTTAGAGGCTGTGCCTGGCTCTCGCTGAAGGCCTGATGGTCAACAGTTTGTACAAATTCTCAAAACCATTTCCCAGTCCTTCTCCCCAGACAGTGATGCAGGTGTCAGGTGAGAAGGACTAAGATATCCAGGTTTTGCTGTTAACCACAGTGGGGTTCAAGCTGCCAAAAGCCTCGAGGATGCCCACATGGACAGACAGCTGTGTTTTCTGAGTCACACAGGAATCAGCAGGACTCTGTGCAGGGACCCACTCCTACGCAGCCCTGTCACAATA
The DNA here is from genome assembly GCF_018139145.2 of Gymnogyps californianus. NCBI lineage: Eukaryota > Metazoa > Chordata > Aves > Accipitriformes > Cathartidae > Gymnogyps > Gymnogyps californianus. Next base: position 19,114,047 of record NC_059473.1, read on the forward strand.
CTGTAACAGAGGAGGAGCCCATGAAGAGACAGTGACAGGGTTAACTCCTGCACTCCTTCAGGTCAAGCCCACAAGCCTCTAAAGAGACTCCTGTGGTCTTAACATTCAGGAGAAATGAGCACTTTCAGTAACACTTTCCTCTCCCTCCCTCTCTCCCTGAGGGACGCCACTAAATCACAGAGTGGACCTGCAAGGTATGTTAGCGGTGATGATCCCCTAAGAGATGATAGTCAGGAGCATCAGGACAACAAGTCAGTGCCTTTGCTCTACAGACAGCACTTGGAGGATGGAGGGATGAACTGCAACTGCATTGATACTCTATGGCAGCCGTTCCTCCAATGGGAGCACTAGCAATGCTGGTCTGTGGATCTGTCTCATTTGGTGGCACGTTAAATGAAGGATAACACCCATGAAATAAAAACCATCTGCTTAAGCAGGGCCACAGCCTCTCCATCCTGCCCTAATCCCAGACCTGGGCTGCTGTGACCAGCACACACACTCCCTGTGGGGTAGGCTGGCTAGGGAGCAGACTATGAAACCAGAGGCGGTTACCATTTTGGTGAAGATGTCCACACAAGCATTGCGGATCCTCTCTGGGGTGGCAGGGCTGTCTAGCCTGAATGGTTCAGTCAGGCCAGAGTCCTTCCTTGCTGAGTAGATGGCATCTTTAATGGCATAAAACACTGAGGCAGACAGGAACAGAGGTGGCTCTCCCACAGCCTAGACAGAGCACAAGCAAGAGTGAGGCTGCAGCCCAAAACAGTCCTGGCCCTGGAAAGACTAATGAGGCTAGGCCCAGAAAGATCAGTAAGCCCTACATGACAATCAGGAATTGTTTGCATTCCTCATTCCTTCTTTGTAACTTCTCAGTCTCCCAGATATGATCAGGAAGGAAAGGCCAAGCCAAAACAGCCCCTTGCCTTCCAGATGTGAACCTCAGTCTACCAGATGTAATCAGTGAGGAAATACGAAGCTGAAATAGCCTCCAGTCTGCCAGGTGTGATCAGTAAGGAAAGACTGAGCTAAAACAACCCCCAGTCCATTTAAAGAAGAGACAGTAGGAAAACACAAGCTTTCTGACACAGCAAGGCTGTTATGAAGGAAAAAGGGACTAACCTACTCCCACAACCTTTTGGATGGTGCTAAAATTGCAGCAAAAGGAATTCAGATAAGGCAGTGGTGAGTTGTCTGGGCAGAGAGCGTGATGCTCCATCACTGGAGGTCCTTGCAAACCAGCAGGAATGCCTCCCTCAGGGATTACACCGGTATTATCTAGTACTGAGGTCCCTGCTAGCCCCTTTTTTCTTAATTCTGTCATCAGCACTAACCACCCAAAAAGTTCTCCTCATTGATGAAGATGTTCCTGTGGATGGAGGGGAAATGGGAAACTGTAAGGAGACAGGCCAGGCATATACAGATAAGGATGCTGGGTGGCCTCTCTAAACGCTCTGTTGAACCATAAGTAAAGCAAATTCATTGACGCTGTACATCCAGCCCTGCTCTGTGCAGCCCTCACTAACTGCAGAGAACAGCACTGACTGCAGTGGAAACAGCTGAAGGACACGTGGATTAACAATGGACCTTTAAGGGTGACATGAGCACTGTGAAACAGTAAAGGAAGCAAAACATGAAAACTCAAGTCACAAGATCTTGGTATACCAGATCTGGGGAAATGACACTGCTGGAAGTGTTATCTGCAGTGGTGGCTCTGGTGCCAGGGAAGGGCAACCAGGGAGCTGACATGCAGGGGGAGGCTGGCAGCCTCTGTTACAGCAGAACTGGCACAGCAAAGCCACATCAGTTCTCTCTAATGGACAACCAGGGTATCAATGTGCAGGTTATTTCAGTTCTTCCTAACTCTAAAGGATAGTATACATATTTCTGGTAAGGAATGGGAAAACATCCTGACCCCAGAATAAAGCCAGCATGACGAGATTAGCTATTTAGACACATGCATCATTACTTTATCACACTCAGCTTCGCAGAATTATAGAGCAGTAAGAGGCCTGCAGATCTCACAGGTATACCTTGGATGAATAAACCGCCTTGCTGTTTGGACAGTCACGGAGAAGCGACACATAGAATTCTGTTGGGATGTCTCCGAATGCTGGGATTTTGTACATCCCAGGCCCTCGAGTGTACAAGTTCCCTTCAGGAGAATAGCGCAGCTCCTCCATGGTGAAGAGCCCAAGGCCTTGGACAAATGCTCCTTCTATCTACAAACACATCCAAACAAGGTGACATTCTCTTTTTTGTTGTTCTTCTCTGCACAAGAACAAACAGCGATGATTTCCACCGGAGTTTTCAGCCCTCCCCTCCTGACTAATTTCCCACTTTTCATCTCTAAACCCTTGTCCCTTCTGCTGAGTACAGCTTGGCACCTTTGCACAATTCCTGTGTTCCCATATAGATGTGATTGCATTTCCCTGGCAGGTGAAGCAATTTACAAATACATGCAAACAGATATGCTGTAAACGCAGGACAGGAATTTTCTGATGAAGCAAGGAAAAAAAAAAAAATCAATGCCAAAATATTGATTCCTTGACAGGCAGATTAACACTGAATGAGTTGTACTTGCTGATAATTCAAAGGACAAGAAGACTAAAAGGACTGAAGATGACGTATCTGAAGACAATCTATTTTACGCTTTCTATTTCAGTATAAATACTTTCCTAAGTACTGCATATTCTCAGGTGACCAGCACAGACACCTGCAAAAACACTCCCATATCCATTCAAGTACTAAAGACTTCTTTGCATAATTTTTCTACTGTAAATTTTAGGAGAAAAAAATAAATGAAAAAAAAAAGAAGGGGAGCAGCTATGAGAGTAGGATGTGCTTGAACAACCCTACATGAAGAAGCTCTGCTCTCTGTGCCCACAGTGAGATCTGACAGGCAGACCAGTCTAAAGATTTGGCACAAACTTGCATTAACCCAGCTCTGTGTACTTGTGTTCTTGCAGTCATACAACATCCTTTCTCTCCTGTGCCCCCAGATCCTCTGCAGCAATTCATGGAAGGACACAGGAAATTGAGATCTCTTATGGGCTCCATGTAGCCCATCTCTTTACTCCCAGACCCAAACTGACAGGCTGCGAAGACAGAAAGGCTCCTTCCCCCTTGGCCACTTCCAAAAAACGTCTCTTTCAGAAAAAATGTTGCTTTCAAAGAAGTTTCATTTTAACTACAGCAGAGCTCTGCAACTCATGCTGTCCTGTAAACCCCAAACCCTGCAGCAGTTTCACTGGAGTTATACTATATCAACATCTAGAGTTAGCAAGGGAGCTAAGATGGCTAGATGAGCATATGCAAATGTCTAACGATTCATCTCTTGGTATATCAAACAACCCTGTGTTTATTACCTTTATTTGCTGAGAGGTATCATTGTGATTATTACTGCACAACATATAGAAGTAAGCTTGTCCCTGCCCAAGGAATTTGCAAGCTAAGTGACTGGTCCAACTTCCTATTGAGATCCTTACACAGTATCTACCACCTTACCTCTTTATTCACAGAAGAATTTTCACTGAATTAAATGGGACTTGATATTGACAGGAGTATAAAAATCAGGTGTGGGATTTAGTCTCACATGCCACGTTGTAGAAACTAAGCCTGGGATGAGGTTATTCCATCATATTAGTATTATCTGGATTCATTCCTTAGGCAAGGCAGATGCTGAAAAGCATCAGTGTGGTGGAACTGGAGAATATCCTGTAGTCTTAATATCCAAGGCAAAAAAACCCCAATAGGATATTTCCCTACATAATTCTTTGCCTATTGCATAGTTAAGTGTAGGTCAAACTGGTTTTCATAGCTAGCCTAAAATGCCTCACTGGATACCCAAGTTTAAAATGCTCTGTTTGCAAAGGCACAACCTGGAGAGGGATAATGGCTCATCTAGAAAAGCCTGAGAGTAGTGTGATCGCTTTAACATGGTGGAAATCGCAACACTATTTCACTTACCTGTCCTATATCTATGGCTGGGTTCAGACTGGTACCAACATCCATAACAATGTCTGTGCGAATGTTCTAAAAGGCAGAAATAAAGAATAAATCAGCACAGAACATTGAAACTGGTACACCATGGTCTTGTACGAGGAGGAGTAATGTGTTCAACCACTCTCCACACTTGGCCAGTGTTCAATAACCTATCTCAGCTCAACTCTTCATATGGACTTTTAATCTGAGTTCATCCCTAAAGTAAATCAAAGGAACTCACTGCATTTTTCCCCAGAGACCCAGCGGACCCAATTTATATTAGTTCCAAGCTGCTAGCGTCAGTGCTCTGTACCTGAGCATAACCAACTAGGTCAGATTCTGATGAAATTTTTTTTTTCTTTCTTTCTAAAAGTCTTCAGTGCTATTTTTAATGATTAACTCAATTCCAGTATGTTTCTGTTCTTTTGTGCTAACACAGTGCTGCTATCTCTTACTTAAGCAAATCCAATAACTTTTGCAATCATTCATTAAGCCTCCTAATATCCCCGCAGGGTAGATAATTATCATTTTATTATACTTTACGGATTGTTGCACTGTGGAACAGAGGAGTTAAGAAATTTATTGAAGGTCACACCAGACCAATGACAGAGCTAGGAACAGGCTGACACCCAGTGTTTGTTCTAAGTCCCTGTGAATGTTTTCTTCACCTAAACACAGAGGGCTATTTCACTGCTGACCCCCTCACCTTGTGGTCACCTGTCAGGCAATCTATCTCAACCTCGGAGCAAGCAACGCCATAACTGAAGTAGCAGAATGGTTTCCCTTCGTTCTTTTCAAAGTCGTAGCCAAGGTCAGGAATTCTTGATACAAAGAAAAACAAAACCACATTTCATTCCATGAACAGTCAAAATGAATACAAACACATTGCAGCTTATCGAAATCCTTATTCACTTTTGTTTCATCCCTTCCATCAAGCCCATGCAAAAATGAAAAGTGCAAACAACTATAAATGGAAATCTGCTAAAGCTGCTCTGTATTCCAAAACATGACTGGAACTATCAAACTATTTAGCCATCTTTATTTTCCCATGAATCTCAGGGCTTGTGATGACTATTATGAACTCATTCCCACCAATCCAGTAGCAAATCTTTTGCTTTTAGAGTGCAGTTGAACATTTCTTGGATGTCATTAAATTTCAGAGCATAATCAAGTTGAACCAGAAACTGGATTAAGCTACGAACTGATGTTAAGCACAGTTCCTGGCAAACTTTGTATCTGGCTACTTATACTTTATCTGAAAACTGGTTTATTAAAATACTGACAGTCACTTGGTTAAGAGAAAAACACATTTCAGACATGCAACAGAAATGAGCTCATATTGTATTTTAGTCCTAAATAGGCTCTTCTTAACACTGTGTTTAGTTTTTTATGTCAACCCCTCTGCCTCAAAGACGATGGATCTCTGTTTTCCTCCAGCAGTAAAGCTGACTAAGAAAAGTGCCTCATTTCAGGACTGCACAGGAACCAGCAAGAGTTTAAAGTGGGAGAATGAAATTGAAAACACTGGTATCTGCTCATGCCACAACAGACAGAATACCGCTCCAGCCAATTGCCGTAAGTAGCTTTGTCCTCAAGGACAACCCCTGTCCCCTTATTCCCTGCATGACGGTTCTAGTGCAACACTAAGTCACAAGGTCGACACAGAGCAGAGCCCCAGGCAAAGCCCTGATTTCATTTATGCCTCTTCAGACCTAGGTCAGCTAGAGTGAAGTTAGATCTACTTCAGGTTTACATGAGATCTGAACTTGGCCCCAAGAGCTGTGCTCCATCAGGAACCAGTTCTCCCCAGCCAGGAGAATGTTAACCTCAGCTTAACATTTCTTGGTAGGAAAGGGAATGCAGCCCTAAGTTAGAGCAGTGACAGGGGGATAGGGGCTGTAAATCCTCCCAGAATTTCCCAGGATGCAATCCATGCAATTGACTAAGAGCTGTGCCTCTGCAGTGTGAATGTTCACTCACCTATAAAACCCCGTGGCCGACAGGCTAACACAGTTCTCGTAGGCGGCTTTAATCTGGCAAAGTGAACAAGAGTTTGAAAACAGTAATTGTCCAACCAGTCCCTGCAAAATAGCTACCCCAAACACATTTCCAGGAGAGCATGAATAGAAGGTGTCCAGTGACAGACAGCTGTCACGCTACCCAGCACCAGCAGTGCCAAGGGAAACACCATGATGCAGCTGCTTCCCCAGATAGCCCCATCAGCAGCTACCAAGGGCAGAACTTGCCCATTGGCAGAAGGATAAGACTTGCTCTTGTTTGTTCGGCTCTCAGCTACAGATTAGACTTTCAACCTCAGAGACAAACGTTAAACTGACGGTCATCTTTACTTCAGTGAGGCCAGGGGAAATCCTATCCTGACTTGCAAATCACTAAGTCAAAACTCCTCCCATGAAGAGAAGAGCTTGGATCTGAAAATGGCTTGAGAGCCTTACAGCACACCAGTCTCTTATTATTGAGGGTACAGAGATATTGCAGCCAAGGAGCACTACAGGAGGTGGATGGCAGCTCAACAAAGAGTCATCTTTGTCACAGAATCCCTTCACTACAAATCAGGTTTCTTCCTGTCCAAGACTGTAGCCTGACTAGAAAGATATATGTAACCACTCAAGACTTTTATTTGGTCAGGTTTGTCATAGGCAGGCCCCAGGATCTGGAAAAATCTCAGTATTAAAGGCATAACTGATGTTTTGGGGATGACCTCTTGCAAGCTTTGGTTACTTCCCTCGCCAGGTTTCTGTTTCACTGTCTTTGCTCAAATCTTTGCTAGCAAGATACAGAAGGCCCGGAGGATGTACCTCCATACAGGTTGGATGTACCAAACGTACAGGGTTTGCCAATTAAAACAATCTCTGACAATGCCCGCTTGTCTCGTGACAGATAATAAACAGCTTACCCAGTCTTCCCAGGATCCTTTGGGATTAGACTGTTTGATCGGCTCAAGTCTTTTTAAGATAGTCTGACATGCATTCTAGAAACAAAGAGAGAGAAGCAATATTTTAAGATTTGATAAGTCAGCTTATAGTATTAAGAGCCCCACACGAATTTCAAAGAACCTTCTGCTTAAATCAATATTGCCTTTAGGACTTTGGCATATCATAAAAAGGAATAAAGTTCACTAACAGGTGTTTTGCTATATAGGAAGAAATGTTGACTGAAAAGGATTTTAAAGCAGATTGGCTGTGCTGATAGCAGAAGGGAATCCCAAATACAGCACAGAACTTTCTGGACCATGACACAATATATCAGAAGTCCACCCATTTATACAGTAACTTTATCTGTACCAAGTCATAGCAGGACATCTTAGCATATCTGGCAAGATGATCCTGTAACACTGAAAAAAAAAAATATTCTTGCCAAAATTCAACCTACTCAGACAAGCTGTGCAGAGAATAAAAACAGCCTAATGATTTTACTTTACAGGTTACACTTCCCCTTTTCTTTAAACCTGAGAATGACCAGTACTAAATTCCTTGTCACATACCAATGCATATATCTGCAGGGTAACTCCACCATGTCAGAGACAGTCATGACCATGTCATTGCTACAGAAGGATGTTTGCTCTGAGTGTATCAACACTTAGAGATCTTTGGTTCTGGAACACAGCCCACAATCCATCTGCTATTAATATTTGCAGCACAATATATTTGTTATAGATAAGGCCGCATTAATTACTGAGAAGCTAGCTATTTAAATGGACGCTTTGTTCTGTTCATTTTGAGTAATCGCAAACACTCCATTTTAGAACTACAAAATGACTGAAGGAGAGTTTCGCACAACTTGAAAAAAATACAGTCATTCATCATCTAACACCGCCGGTAGGTACAGCAGGTAAAGAAGTTATGAGGTATCCTTAGCCTGGAATTGCCTTTTGATGGTTGTTTTCCTTAAGCAATAGATAAATACACATCAACTTTTCATGTTCTGGAGTCATAGCTTATAACCCACTAGTTTAAATAACTCAGTTTCCGTACATGGACGGCCATTCCATTGATGTCCGCACTGACAGATGCAGCTGTCGGGGAGGTATTTGGGACAGTGTTCGTGCTGGTCTCACTGATGTAAATTTTGGAGGTGGGGATTCCCAGTGACCTGCTAGCAACCTGCAGAGCAACGGTAAACAATTGGTAAGCAGCTTTTCTTACACATTAGCATTATCATTCATTGCTTACCCTGCTAGGATCCACACTGCAACCTCTACCCTCTCCCGTCCTAAATTTCATTTTTCTTGAAGACTCAGTTGATTCGGTGACTGACAGCTAGCCAGAACATTGTTAAGTTTACCCTTCACAGACTGAATGTGTGCAAGCACATACACGTACACTTTTGCCACAATGACAGACATTCACTTCACTATTGTGAGACTAAATTCTTCTCTCAACAATTATAAGAATCAGAGGATAAAGAGCCCTATCAGATTTCCCTTTCATTACCCTGCCAAAGCAATGTTGCTCCCTTAAGCCTTTTTAACTACAAAGGTGTTAGCATATGCAGATAAATATGTTTGCAATACGACTAATTTTTGTATAAAATATATGTAAACTGTAGTTTTATGGGATGAAATGAAATTGCCAGAGAAGCTAGATTGTAAGCACGAGCTGCATTATCTACATAATAAGAGTTAAGATGATGAAGAATCTAATTCTCATACTCAATTGTGATAATACTCTGGAAATCTAGCACTGCTGCTGAAACAATTAAGAGGAATTAGTCATGTTTTGTTACCCTACGCATACACACAAAGGAAGTGTCAAGCTGTCTGAGGCAATACTATAGAGTGAGTGTAATATTCCTGAAAAGATGTCTCATTCGGTTAAGTCCAAACTCATTATTACCTGAATCATTTTGGTGTGAAGTCCTTGACCCATCTCAGTCCCCCCATGCGTAAGTAACACAGAGCCATCTGTATACACATGGACCAGAGCTCCAGCCTATAAAAGGGAACATTAATCCAAGAGTCATCATAAATGAACTAGTGAAGTACTTAGCAGATTTCAGTTACAAACTACAGAGAGAATTAATTTGGAACTAGACCAATGTTGTTCTTTGGTGTAACTAAAGCCACTAGTTTACACTTGAGGTGCATTTGGTTTAGTCTCACCAGCTCACTAGAAGTTCCAACAACAAAACAAACCTCAGTCATTATTTTCAGCTCAGAAAGCAGGTGAAGTAACCCAAACCTGCCCCTGTGAAACAAAGATGCACCCTTCACCTGAACTTGCTAACACCACTTGACCACCATCAAGTCAGGTCAAACACAGGAATGGTGTTTCAACTATTGAGGAAGAGGGACTAGGCAGGGAAATTAACATAATACCATGGAAGCATATACTGTCCAAAAGACACCACAATGCAGCTAAACTGGTAACTGCTGTGTCGCTCATTTTGGTTTGAAAAACGTGTGCTCTTTCTTAACTAATTTACTACTTCTCTGAAAAGCTCCAGTTTGGTACAAATGGAGGAGGGCCTGGGGGAGGCAGCATAAATCTAGCTTCTCTACTGAAAAGATGAATGAGACTTACAGACCTGGTTCAGAAATGGGATAGTGAAACTGATGCCAAATTTCGTAGGAATGATGCACATCCCTCTCTTCTTCCAGCGATTCTGCCTGCAAGGAAAGAACGTTATTCGTATACTCATGAAGCTTTCATTGCAACTCAATACTATGCTTCCCTCCAACAGCTTGGGTATCAAAGCAGAAATGAAATACCTGAATGCAATATAGACTGTGTTAATCAGGAATTTTTATGAAAGATTGGCTTTGTTTATGGGTCCCAACAAGAAGAAAACCAAACTGAAGATGCTCCCTTAGGCATTATAGAAGCAATTATCTGGACTATTAACTATTCAGTTGTAGATACAAGCCAACTAAAAAAGACTATAAGGCAGTGGAAAGCCTAAACAAATTGCCTTGATAGCCATTTGAAAAGCTTAGCTGAACTTAACAGACCCCCTCTCCTTTGCTACATTTCCCTTACAAAATCATGTCATGCTAGGTCTGATTCCTGCCTTATTTAAGCTACCAGCTCACTGATAGAGGTTTCTTTCCTCAGTATCAGTGAGCATGAAGGAATTTCAAAAAGAGAAATTTTTAGAAGTCATTCTGCAAATGTAAGGTCTGACTTCACATCCCTCAAGTTGCTAAGAGAACTTCAGAAGTTAGTAGGCAACAGGTGCACCCAGTAACAAGACAGCTCCAGAACACCTACTTGTTGAATTCTTCAATTAGTTTCTTCCTGGCATGATAGCTAGAGCTTGACAAACATTCATCCCAGCATCTTCGTAGAGTAAATCCCTCCAGCTTTTGGTTAAAGTGAGTCAGGTCTCCTTCATGATAAAGATTGAGCTTCCGCACCTTCCCAAAGAGACATATAAAGGACATGCCAAGTTTAATGCTTCAAACTAGGTCTTTTTAATGGGTGACATCAAAAGCATGTTGGTTCCTAATTTTATTCTTCTGCTCACTCTACAGAACAATAGAATTAACAGACACATATCTGTTTATGGGAAAATGGGGACTAAGACGTTAAGGCTGGGAATTTTGAAGAGAAATTGGGACTTAAGCACATTGTTAGTAACATTAAGGTACCTATTTTTTTTAATATTTATCTTTAAAACAGGTGTTACACAATTGAGGCTACTGAGGGAATTTAATGAAGCAGAAGATAACCCATTCTATAATGTGGCTGTCATACAGAAAGTTTGAGATCCTGCTAAGGGCTTAGCAAACATGAAGCAAAAGTTCTTATGCTTAATAATTTTCTGTGGTTGTGTCCAGTTCTCAGAGCTTGTTCAAAGGCAGCACTGCCCTGAAATGTGTCAGTGGATCTGTACCTCCTCAGGTGGCAGGCCACACTTCCGAGCAAGGTCGCTCATCCAGCACTCAGCAATCATCATTCCTTGGGGCCCTCCAAAGCCACGGAAGGCTGTGTTGGAAGGCAAGTTGGTCTTGCAAATAATACCCACGCTGCTGACATTGGGGATGTTGTAGGAGTTATCCAAATGTAACAGGGCTCTGTCCATAACCTGGTGAAGAGAAGGAACAGCGGTGGACACATTTTACATGAATCCCATCAGACTTCTCACTAGCTGCCAAAGCCAGGCTGGAAAGCTCTGAAGCTAATTTACAACAACCAGCACTTTCTCTTGCACCCTACAGTTCTGCAGTCAACACAGCTGGATGAGCACTGAGGCACAGCCAGTACTCCCTCCCATTTGCAGTGGAGTGTGTCCTGGTTTTAGCTGGGATGGGGAGGAGTAAGCAAGCAGCTGCATGGTGCTTAGTTGCTAGCTGGGGTTAAACCACAACAAGTGTCAAGTGGTATCCTCCTGAAGGACAGGACAATAAGCACACTTCTCTGTTGACACTTATGACCCTGGGACAGATTGAGCTTCAGAGTCCTTTGTTGGCCCTGGGCTCATGCTGAGCCAAACTCCTACTAAATGCCATTACCCATCTGGAAGAACCAGAATCTTCTTTTAATTATACTGAGTAATCTATTACTGGAAAAGAAGTCTTGCTGATATCAGGTGACTCAGCAGCTGGGCTATGGCAGTAAGGGCAACTACATGAAGCAAAGATTTTCAATAGCTACATCTAAACTGCAAGATCCGAGATCTCTGTCCACTAATTGTCCAAACTGGGAAAGGGCCAGAGCTTCTTTCTGGCTTGTGTTCCCAGATTTCCCTTCCAGCAGCAGCACAGAGAGGAAATTATGCACATCCCAACTTTATTTCAACATGGAGCACTTTCCAGTCCCCTGATTCAGACACAGTCAAAAAGACAATTCACATAGATGTACTCTCAACCAGGCCCTCAGTTTATGCAAAGATACTGGCCTGTCATTCTGCTCTGTGCAGCACCAACCACATTGCTAGCATTGAATGTGGCTCTGGTAGAGCGCTCTTGCAGTTCTCTCCCACTGAAATGGATTCATTTTTGCAGAAAATTATCAAAGACTCAGTGGACTAGTGAAAGGGAGCTAGAATAAACACGACTGACGCTAGCCTATTGGGCTGGTCACTCACACGACAGAGAAGGAGAGTTTTTTACTCATCAGCACAAAAATTCTTGGAGACAAACTCAGAACTCAGGCCCATTCTTGTCCTTAGTGCTTGTGAACCCAGTGTTAGCTTTAGCCAGTCCTTAACAAGCTTGTGGATTTAGGCACTCTGCCCTGATCAGCCTATTGACTTGGACGTTTCTTATTCCAAGGAACTAGCTTTCCCCAAAGGTGGGGAACTGTCACTCATCTTGCATTGTGCAACAAGTTTCCCATCACAGCCCTCTGTAATGCAAAGCAAACTTTCTTGATCCTTTTGCCTAATCCAAGTTATTATAGCATCAATAAGAATTATGTGGCACATGCCAAGGCAGGTCAGTTGGCTCAGAGAGCAGTTGTAGAAGCTCCAAAAACCCATCAAGGTCTGTTTTCAGTCATAACGTAACTGTGCTACATCCATTATCATAGAATCATATAATGGTTTGGGTTGGAAGGGACCTTAAAGATCATCTAGTTCCAACCCCCCTGCCATGGGTAGGGACACCTTCCACTAGATCAGGTTGCTCAAAGCCCCATTCAACCTGGCCTTGAACACTTCCAGGGATGGGGCATCCACAACCTCTCTGGGCAACCTGTTCCAGTGCCTCACCACCCTCACAGTGAAGAACTTCTTCCTTACATCTAATCTAAATCTACCCTCTTTCAGTTTAAAGCCATTAAGTTTCAGTTTAAAGTCATGTCAGAAAGCAGGATGTGCAAGCAATGCTGCAAACAACAACTCTCTGAAGTCAGAGCAAAAGGTTGCACAGGGAAATGTCTTCTATCTAGTTAGCCATCAGAAAATTTTACTTACACCGTAAGAGAGGTCTACAGAGTTGCCCCCATTGCAGTAGTATGACACCTCCAGACTCTTGACTTTCCCATTCTTCATGAAACCAACCTGTCAAGAGAGTATCCTCAGTAATCAGTTTTCTGCAAAATGTTCTGTTTCGTGCTTCACTCCAAAAACCGAACGGACCTCATACAGGCAAAAGGCTGACAGTTCTCTGCTGTAGCATAGGACAAGCACAGGCAGCAACTGAGGAAGCTTCCCAGTAAAGGGTCCATGTATGCATCTTAATCTCGCTCCAGAGAGCTCTTCTAAAACAAGTGCTGGCCACTTGTCAGAGCCACACCTTCCTTAACAGGTTTTTGCTTTAAAAAGCAGAAGCAGTTGGATGGGGATTGAAGAGGAAAGGAAGTTAACAAAACAAACAGTAGTATGATACTGTAAACAAATGGGGGAGCATCTAAGAGCAATGTGATTGTCAACAGGGGCAAAGTCTTGGTTGCAAGGAAGAGAGAAGTATTTATGCTGAGGTCACAAGAAGGGAACCATCCAAGCCAAAAAAAACTTCTGAGGACTTTAACAGGAAAAATGCTGTAACCCAGCTGACCTGATTCATTTCCAGCAGGGAGATCAGCAGTGAAATAACCAGAGCAGCAATTTTTTTCACAGTATCTTACCACTCTCTGATGTTTCAGGTGACAACACTGAGACAACATGCATTCATTTCATATGTGTGCATACCTTGTACCTCCCCAGGAAGGGATGTCTCCCACCACTTATCAGCATGTCCTCATCTCGATCCAGCATGCACCTTACTGGGCGGCCAGTTCTGTTAAAGGATACATTTATCAGGCAAAGCCTGAAACGCACAATACAGTTCCTACAGAGCAAGACTCTCCTCTTCGGTGAGCGTTGTCTTTCCAGAGTGGCAATGGGGAGTTAGGGGTAAACTGCTTGGTTTATATATCTTCCTCTTAAGAAAATGCCAAGATTGAGTAAAAAAAAAAAATTAAGATCTTAGAAGCTGGGACCTGTTTGTGAAAACTCTTGCGGAGACTCATATTAAAAAGAAGGATAATTTCTTACAGAGACAGATGCTAATAACTGAGCAATCACTGTTTTCCAGACTATTTCTCAAGGCACTCTCTTGGCTTTGCAAGAGAAAATGCCGTATGAATTATATAATAACGCTAAGCAACGTACTAACTAGCCTTCAATTTGACCTTGTTTTTTATTTGCTTATTTATTATCCAAGGAGGAAAGGAGGAGTTGCTCTTCATTTTCTAACAATTCTGCCTTCCCAGTGCCTCTCCTCAGGTTGTAAAAATATCCAGGGAATGCCATAGATGTTATTTCATAACCTCTGGGATATAAAACAGTGGTTTGGCTGGCAGAGATAAAGCAAAAAAAATGCACATGTATTACTGATTAATTAGAGAAAGCAAATGCTTTGCTCAGAACAGGAAAAACAAAGCTGACTTAAGTACAGGAGCTTAATTTTGGCTGTTCTCTTCCAAAGGTATTTTATCAAATTGCTGCTGTGTTGCAAGATCCAGCTAGCATTGCCAGCAGGGTGCATCCTCACCTATGAGGGCAGCATTGGGAAGGGCAGTGTTACATGCAGTGCACAAATGTTGTCTCAGAGGCCATGTTCACTCACAACCACAGAAACTTGTACAGATAAAGATGAGCCCCTATGAAAACTCCAGAAACCAGAAGCACTCTTCCAATCTACACTTCACAAATGGTTACACTCTAGGTTCATTCCCTGAGCTTTATAGGGGTTTGAGAAGTGTAGGTTTCTGCTCAGTGGCCTGCCACCCTTCCTAGGGAAAAATCCAAAGAGAGAGTTTGCAGAAGAGCAGAGAAACAGTAGTGCAAGGCTGGTGCAGTAGAGTTTTGAGCAAGGAAGAGACTCTCATACCTCTATTATACAAAGCAACAAGCATGGCTAGTGCTGGATTTTGAAACGGTTTGGGGTGAAGTGAAGGGGAGAGGCAGATAATTTGAGATACAAGAGTTTTCAGAGAGCATCAAAGGAACAGCAGAGCAAGGGGGTTTCCCCCCTTTCCTGTTAAAAGCTGACATTCCCGCATAAGCTTAGTCTCTCTGAGCAGGTTCAATTCCTCCTACCAGCTAAGAGCCCATTAGACACCTCCTTTGGGAAATCCCAGGCTTGCTATAAACTGTACAGTAACAAGACATGAAGAGTCTTGAAAGTGCTCCAACACAAATGGTGCTCCAAAAAGAGGCAGGCTGGGACAGTCTGAAAGAAAAAAAGCCCTGTTCCCCACACTGAAACTTACTTGAAGGCTGCAACAGCCGCTGCAGTTGTCAAAATAGTATTCCTAGTCTCTTTTCCTCCAAATCCTCCTCCCATTCTTTTCACTCGAACCACAACCCGATTTGAAGGGACTCCCAATGCATTAGCAGCAAACTCCTAAAGAAAAACAGAACAGCAGAACATGTACACAGCTGAGGTGGTGTTAAGAACTAGATACCAACATATTTCTTTTCTGCAACCATTGCAACAGTGCAAATACTCTGTTACATTGCAGGTCCTATTGGTCCTGCAATTGGATTTGATGCAATTGGAACCAATAAGCCCAGTATTTCATCTCCGAGGTAGGAAGGCACACAGTGCTTCAGCAGACAGCACCAGATTCAGGATGAGACTGACATGAGATGAGGTTACCAAGACATAGGTCTCACTTAGCACAGGGTTTGACGTCCGTACCACCCTGCCCATTCTCCTCACTCTATTATGAGACCTTTGGACAGTCTTGGTGAGTCAATAAACAGGCCAAAGACACCCCATAGTGCCAGCAGCCTATCTCATAAGATAGCAGAGTTGGTATATATAGTCAGTGTTTACACCATCTCTTTTTCTGACATGTCATTCAACAACCATGCCTACTGACCAGCTGGCACCCTCTCCAAAAAGGGTTAAGCATGTAATCCCTGGTGACAAAGATGTGCTGCCAACAGAAACATCTCTGTCACCTGGAAGCGGATTCAGGACACCAGTAGGATGGATATGGACTTTAGATCCCATACACAACTATAAGCCTATGTGGTTTTTTTATTCAAGACAAGATAGGACCAACTGTAAAACAAGCATTTATCTAGTCTGAAACTGAGAAACAAATGCCTTTTAGGTAGCAGGTCAATGAGACAGTACCTGTGTCTTCATTAGGTTTTGGGTTGACACAAAGAGTTCCATCTCACCATCTTCCCCCTTTGGCACAGCCACAGTACAGTGAGTTTCCAGATAGAAATGCTCCTGCCCACCAAGGTACATCTCTCCTAGAAAATTGAAAGAAATGCCCCAAAGATAGGGTGTTCCTGCTGTTATAAGGTATCTCCTATCATGTGCTGCCTGCAAGCTACTGCCCTTTTGACATGCGTTAAACGACAACCCTTTGCACTGCACAGCACTGGATATCCCTGGCTCTAAAATTGACACTTCTGGTTCAACATTTAAAAAACAAAACAAAGAAACAGGCATGCACACCCCCCGCCTCCATTTCTAGAAATCTTCAGTCCAAAACACAAGTGGCTGACATTTCAAAAATAAGCCTGCACACCATGCCATTGACCCAGCATCCCTTAAGATGCAGTGCTTGATGCCTTTCAGACTGCCCTGATAACACCACTGAGATGAAGGATAAAAATAAATCAAGTATAGTCTAGCTGAGCAGATCAAATACAAGGTTACAGACTTTGAAACAGGGCAACAAAAATAGAAATCCAAGATGCCTTAAAAAGATCTAACTGGGAATCAACTCTCTGTCACTGCATGTAGCTCTCTCCCAGGACATCTTACCTGGCAGCGCTTAGGGTACAATTTCCAGTCATGCTACACACTACTAAATGTCAGAATCAACCTCCTTTCTCAGTCGTGGCCCTGGTCTGTTCAGCTGCCATGAAAATTAATATTCAGAGCAGTTCTCAAAATTCTGTTCGTCTCTTCCTTTTATTCAATTCAGCAACAACAAAATAGCTGCATTCATTAGGTACATCAGTGAGAATGCACATTTGCGTGAGACAACGCCTACTCTGGTATGTAGCAGGGGCCCTTCTCTTGTCTCCTCGAGGGGGTTGGCCTGGCATTCACACAGTATTGCAGCCTTTTAAATAACCTATTCTTCTAGCTCAGAACAATTTCTGCCTGGCCTGGCACAGTGTTTTCATTTTGTATAGTATAGTACACTATAAGAAACAGTTAACAACAGCTTATGACACCTTTGAAGTGCCAGCACCAATCATGGACTGCAGAGGAAAGTCTCAGCAATGCATACCAAAATACAACAAATGACAGACCTGGAAATGGGTGTTTCAGTTAAATAACTCCCTCCTCCCCCCATGGGGAGGTATGGGGGGCATGCTTCTCTGTGATCTTCGAGAATAATCCCTTCACACCAGGCTTTGCATCTGTAACTGATTTAACTTCCCTCTCAGATCTGTAAGAGGGATACAACACCCTCTTACCGATAAATACATAGTTCTCCAAAGGTCTGATGTTTGAGACTCTTCCTCTCAGGAGCTATTGATTGGTGATACATACACCAGGCAATGACATGGATCTGACAGAGTATTCCAGTTCATAGCTCTGGCACTCTCCCCTCCTAATTCATAGAGGTTTTAAACAGTTGTTGAGAATTGCTATGCATACCCATGTCTCTACAACCTGCTTGGAAGACTCCAACTGAATGAAACCAAGCAGCACACCAAAAAAACCCCATCCTCAAAGGCAGACCAACAATCAATGTTGAGAAAGTGTTACAGGGCAGTGCCATGTTGTTCATGATACCTACAGCCACCAGTGTTGGTGGATCAGGTTTTCAGATGTATGTATGTCCCATTTTCATAAAATACAGTCGTATACCAGGTTAAAGGAAATTGACTATCTATAAGATTCAGACCAGACTATGTCTGGACAGGGAAAGCTCCTATATGGATACGTTTCAGGAAAAAAATTCACTTGGTAGAATATTTGCTTAAGAACAATGTGTTCTTGCATTGGAAGAGAGTGTTTACAGGGGCACAGCTGGGAGTATCCAAGTCCGTTTGAAACTGAAATTAAATCTTTCACGAGCTATTTGTACGTAAACAGTTAGTTGAAACTTAATATGAAATTAATTTAGCCCTGGAAGCCTTACTTTCATGAGTTCAGTATCATATGCATAAAAAGGAGGCTGATAGCTTGACTTCTTTTGTCACAAACTATCCTGTTTTAAAAGAAGTATTAATGCTTATTCTTACCTTCCAAAATGTGATCAGATTCTTCAAAGCCTTTCTTCACATCTCCCTTATTAATCCTCTTTATAGACTTAAGAAAGGATTGTTTCTCAATAGCTTCCTAGGAAACATAATGACACAATGAAATTTTTGTGGAAATGGAGTGAAAACAAAGCTTTCTCTGACAGAAGAAATATCCAAGATAAAAAGCACAAGAACTTATCAGACACTAACCATGGTAATAGCCAAGTGACTTGACTTAAAGCAGTACAAAATAATTTTTGGCAACACAGCAATTTCACAATAAACACCATAACTGGACAATCTTAGATTGCTCCTTGTGACCCATTTTACATTACGGAACCAGAACCTCAAGGTCTGTAGCCACCAGAACTATGACTTACAACTTATGTTAACTACAGTCTGTGGCCCAGAAGGGGGGGAAAAAGAAAAGAAAAAAAAAAGAAGTGAAAAAGAAAAGAGACAGAAGGAGAAAACTAAATCTCTCAGACGGGATGAGAACTTCTGCAGAAATAGTTCACTTCCGAGCTAATATGCAATAATCTTTCTTGGGGAAGTTTTACAAACACATTTCACTTTTGCCAAAACTGAAGCTTTCCATAATGAGAAAAAAAACCCCACAGAATTATCAAACAACAACAACAAAAAATCAGCACATTTTTGGCTCCACTCTCATCTTCCCTGGTTGAATAAACAACTAGAAGCCTCAGAAAAGGAAAAGTTCTCACACGTTGTTTGTGAACCCACAAATCACACAAACCAAAACCTCTGTCCACAGATGACAGTACCAATGTCTGTACTAGACAATGCACAGACTCTTTGTATATGCGTGAATACAATTCACATTACAAAACACATGGTATGAAATACTGACCGTTAAAATAAATTAATTAGAATCCCATGGTTCTAATTTCTCCCCAATAAGAATGGCTTCATACATTTTTTCTCATTTCTAGATGTGAATGTTGTATTAGATATTATCATTTGCTTTTACTGTCACATAAGGAAATCTTGTCAACAAGCCTTCTACTTAAAAAAAAAAAAAAGCATGAAATGATCACAAATTGTTGACATTAATTTATTCAGCTTTGAGAAAAGCCACTTAAGGGCTATGTCCATACAGTCAGTGGAAATGTTCACAGTGGAGAGTGAACTCCTGAAAATTAATTTCATCAGCTTCGAAACCACACAAGTGGTCTGCAGAAATCTCAGAGAAGCAGTGCAGTGACAGAGCTAGAAGAGATGTTTTCACACCCTATTATTGAGTGTCATACATCAGAGAATGAAGAATGAATGAATACCAATGAAGCCAGCAGGGTCATACCAGAGAATATTGAAAGCAGGCACCTGTGGGTAAGACTGTAACTGACAGTAACCTTGTTAATATAAACAAATCTGTGCTGAGCACAATATATCTAGCAGAGTTTGGTTTATTTGTTTTAGCTTTAAATAACACAGAACAAGTTAATGTACTCCCAATCAGTACCACATCAAAGGTGTGTCCTCTTTATATTTAAATATACAGATTATTCTTTCTATCCATATCCTGCTGCACCCATAAAGACTAACAAAACGTGGCTAAATAACCACACGTGTGAGAATAGAAGTTAACTAGACATCAGGGGGTCCCAAGCTAACTGCAGAAGCAGATCTGAGCCATCTTACCTGAATTGTGACAATAGGTTTGAGCTCTTCATACTTAATCTTCACCGCTTTAGCCGCTCTTCTAGAATGTTCTTGTGTGTCTGCAAGAACTGCACCGATGATATGACCAACACAAGTGACCTACAGGCAAGATTAGGACCCACCATCATTTGGTGTGTAACATATGCAGTAACTGAGAGGCTCATGATAATTCTCTTCATCTATTCCTTTTGTGCAGTTTTTCATCTGTTTGTTCAAATTGGTCTATTTAAAACCAGTCAAGGGAAAACGATCACAAACAAATTTGGACAGTAACCGAGTGAGTGAGCCTGTCCCCGTGGCCTGCAGCTTAGAGGGGAATAGTGCAGATAGGGCAAAGGGACTCAAGGCCTTATTGAATTTGGCACCAAGATTTCTATTGACTCCAGTGCAGTTAGGATTTATCTCTGTATAAGGTAAAGGACTTCACTGGACAATATGAGAAATCTTATCTCCTGAGCAGCGTGATTGAAAAAGGCTATTTTTAACCACATACCACATCCTCAGCAAAGACAGTCTCATCATTAGCGATGCCAGTGATGTTACTGCCAGGAACATCCTTGGCGGAGACAAAACACACAAACCCAGGGACACTCTGGGCTTCAGATGCATCTACAGAACTAAAGAAAGAAAGGAAGAGAGGTAGCGTTATTATTTTTCATTTTTCTTTTTGTCAGCATGTATGAGATACCAATACATTTTCGGGCCTGATTTCCTGAAGTCTGGCTATGCAAAAGAGGAGTTTGTCACATGAATATCATGTGAGACAAAGGCAGAAAGCGCAACATATTAGACTAAAATCATTTGGGACCTATATGATAATCTGAATCCTAACTGTGAGTCTGATCACCAGTCTGCTGCTTTGGACTATACTGTATCATACATCTTTCCCCTAAGACATATCTGAACTTGATCCCATCGCCACGTGCACTAAAGATCCCTTGACACCCTTTACCAAAGACAGATTGGTGTTAGTGATGGTATGCCTCCACTGTCTTCTTAGCCACCATGCTTCTGTGAAGGCAAGAATACTCCCTGTCTATTGATAAACATGAAATTTTACTGCAGACACATATCATCTACCGTGGGTTCACCTCTAGAGAAAAATGTGGCTGTGAGTCAGGGAGAAGTTGTTGAGTATCAATCACAAGGAAGCTGCAGGGTATTTAAAAGGATGCAAAAGAAATGATGCTCCAAAAGACAAAAAGCTTCATGAAAGGCTTTCTTTGGCAATCAGCAAAAGAGGTATCTAACCAAAATGTTTGTCTGCTTGAATCATATACATATTTAAAACTAAGTGACAAGTAGGGAAGAAAGTAACTAGAAAAGTGCAATATAATTTAATTTTTATATGGAGCACTTCATAAAAAATGTATTCCAAAAGACTTTCAAGCTCCTTTTGCAAAATTTTCTACATTGGCCATGTAATTGGCTTGCTTTACAAGGGAACTGTTGGGAATAGAAAAACTGTGGCTTTGTTTCTGCTGAATGATTTATTGTCTTCTGTAAATTGCTGCAATTTTTTCAGCATGCTTGTTTAGATTCCTGAAAATCTGATACAAACTGTGCCTGAAAGTAGCTGTTTATGAATCCCAATGAGCTACAGACTTTTTTAAAAAGACATTAAATGTATGAATGAACTTTCCCACATGAACTCTTAGACAGCAGGAACTGAAGACAATGCTATTTTTCTTTGGAAAGTTCACTTTCCCGTGCTTCTGCAGTAATGCCTCGGAAAACAATCCCCTGACAGTTTCCCTTAGTTAGAAATACAGAGGCAGATGATTTCTAATTTACACTTAGTGGTAAAAATCTGACTCGGGTGAAGTGGAAGTTTTCAGAGTCAATATTTTGACCGACAAAATCATAGGCTGAGATACTTCTGTCACCTGACGAAATACTCTGCTACTTCTTCTATAGAACAATACAGGCTCACAGCTTGAAATGTAAGTGCACAACGCAAATGCAAGAGAATGTGTACAGCAACCTCTAGAAAATACTGCATATTGTGGTCACAGGCATAGATCTGATACTTTCTCTATTGCCCCATCTGCACTGGTAGTAGTAACAATGCTTATGCATTTGCAGCACTCATCAATGACCATGTTGCAACACCTAAGGTTTAACTATGATGACAGAGCAATTTCTTTCATAACCTGCGAGTCGACTACTACATCTGTGCATCCATGACCACCATGCTGCCCGTCCCATGTTAGACCACTGTGGGAAGCCGCTGGACAGGAAGCCTAAATAGGCAGGAAGTATTGCCTAAGGAACCAACAGCACATTGCAAGGCTATTGAGGATGACACGAGGCAATGTAATGCAGAGTGTCCCACATCAAAGCAGTTGAGGGCAGATGAGAGCCTGCAGAGCCACCACAATGTAAGCACAATCAGGAATTGTGGGGGGCAGTCAGACCTGGAATATAACAGCATTAAAACTCATATGAGAATGCAGATGGCATTACCTGCCAGGATAGGCATTTTAGAGTTGGTTAGTCACTACTGTTATAAATTATGCATCAGTCATGCCCTGCATGGACAAGATGTTTCCAGAGACAGCTGCACTTCCAAATACTGACCTATCCACCTTGCTACAGCCAAGCACACACAGGTCTACATCTAATAGCTGAAGCTAACTCACAACGGACTGTTATGCAGAGGGCTTGATCATAGCCAGTGCAAGCAAGCACCATGCAAGGCAAAAACCAGAAGCAGGAGTGCTGTGGCGGAACTGCATATTACAACTTAAATTCTTAGGCAGATAGGAAAGAGCATGTTCAAGCTACATGCTCTGGTTAGTGATTAAAATGACATCTCCTCAGATATTGTGGTGCTCTCCTACCCTGCTCCTTTTTAATCCTGCATGCTTGAGTATAAGAGATGGGACATGTAAGAAGGTTGCCTAGGGCTGAGGGCTTTGTGCTTCAGTAAAGCTCTGAGTTTGGTGTCAATTCCCTCATATTCCCACTGAAGCAGACTTGCAAGGCAGCTGTAACACATACAGTTCGCCTCCATGTCACAATGTGCAATGAACTGGAGTTCCCACTAATGCAGAAACCTCTCCCTCACCCGCAACTTGACAGGTCAATGTTTTCTAAGCCACCAGGCACTGGATGCTTCCAACATCTGAAACTCAGAAGCAACACTTACAGGATCTTAGCGTGGGCTTTGGTGCTGGTCACCAGCGTTAGATACAGCTCATTCTCATAGTGAGGGATATCATCGCAGTAAACAGCTTCTCCACATGCTTGTTTGGCTGCTGAAACGTGCATCAAAGGCCGGCCCACCATATCTTCAACTGCCTGCCCCCTGGGCACTTCCTGGAGTAAAACACATGACTGACTACTACTGCTTAGATTGCAGGGGACAGAAGCATTGATGGGAGAGCAAAAGGCGAGGAGGAGGAGGAGACATTCTAGTGAGATGGGGAATGGGATGGGGGCTCAGTCCTGTGGGAAAGGAAGGTAAACAAGATGGAGTGGCTACACAGAGGGGGCTGTAGAGAATGAAGTGAAAGGGATTTGGTTTTGGAAACTGCTGTGAGAGAGAAGGGTTTGATGTGACAGCTTGCATAAAAGGTTCAAGTTCTGAAGCTAGCTTCTACTCTCAAAGCTGAAGAGAGCAGGTCATTAACAGAGAAATAAGGAAGAAGATATAACCTGAATCTGAAGCCTGAGAGATGCAAAGAAAGGCAGGCTGTAACTGGGGAAAGCAGAAGGGCAATTTCAGTTTGGATATGGAGCTGGCTGCAGGAGGAAAGTGCTACCCCCAGTGATTTTTATGAAGCTGTACATGTCAGGAACAGTCTTGGGCAATGATAGGAAAGAACGTTGTATCCTAAAGCAAGGAAGGGAGTGACACCCAAATACAAGCCTCAGGAATGGCATTATGTAAGTTCATGTATTGCCCATACTCAGGGAGACAACAAGATAAGAAGCGCAGTTTGAGCTACAGAGAAGCCCGGGTCTACGTCATGCAGGTACTGCCACTTACTTGGAAGAGCTGGGCATTTGCAATGGGATCTTTGTGAAACAGCTCTGTAGCACTGATGTAGTTCGAGGGGACGGGCTCACACAGATTGTTCTGCCAGAGACATATTAAAGAACAATCATCTTCCCTGCCAGTCCCTTTCTCACATTCCCCAGTAGCCCAGGATATTTTCCATCCTCCAGTGAAGATAATTCATCTTTTACTGGGTGAAAGGTAAACAGGGCTCAGGCTCTGTGCAAAGAATAGCCACAGACCCGCGAGAGCAGTTGTAATGCAACGAAGGGGAGAAGTCCAGGAATCCTCCTGTGAATCCACAGATCAGCATCCTTCCACAGCAAGGTGGCGATGCCACGAGGAAGCAAGTGGGAAGATACACTAGTCACTGTCATGCAGGTAAGGAGTAGAGTAGCTCTGGCAGCTATTGCAACATGGAGTTTGTTATCAGGTACAACTCTGCTTGAATCTGAACCCTCCCCATGCCTTCCCCACCAAGACAGCACATACAGGTCCTCCTTCCCCAAATCTGCCTTCCCTAGCAGCACTCACAGTGCCATTGTGGTTCTTGCTCAGTTTCTGAAGGACCGTCAGGTAGAACTTGAAGAAGAAGCTGAGCGTGAGCGTGCGTCGGAAATCCACCATCCCACCAGGCGCAGAAGGAGACAGATCCATCTCACCCGCCAGTAAGCGGCAGGCATCCTGCAGCAGCTTCTCATTCCAGTCCCTGCAAGGGAACAAAGGTGACACAGAGCCCTTTCTCAGCCTTAAATATCACCACAGCAGACTAATTCTTCTCACATGGCAGCCCCACAAGCTCTCAAGCAACAGCCACCTGTTCTATCTCTGTTTATAGCATATGTGTCAGCTTTGCTCTCATCTTGGGCTCGTGTCATCTTTGCTAAAGATGTGGCAAAGCTATTAAATGATAAGAGCGCAGATTTCTCAGTCCAGTTTGAAAGAAAATCAGTTTTGTAGCTCATGCCCACATCTAGCTTCTGCCCACTTCAACAGATGAGTGAATTTAGCAAGGAAATGGCTGTCTGAATGAGAGACAGACGTGGATCTTTGAGGGTAAGGAGTACTGGAGGAAACAAGGCATCACACAAAATGCAGACTGCTGCAAAAGTGTAGCTACACTTCTTCCCTGTTCTCCTTCTGTGTACTATCAGAGAGGATTTAGGGTATTTGAACTGCTCCTGTAAAAATCAGCACCGTTCCATTAGACAGCCTTTCTATCACAGAAAAATTCCTACCTGCCAGTGAGCTCCTGGCAAGTTTTTAGTGCCAGGACGGTTGTAGGAGCCATTCCTCCATAGCTTAGTTTTATCTCCTCCACTCGGCTAGTGCCGTCTTGGAACAGGACTCTCATCCCACAGGTCACAATAGCAATGTCATCCTCCCGACGGGAAGCCTGCTTGAAAGCTGAGAAGTATTCACCCTAGAAGACAGGAAAATATTTCTTTATTCTCTACCTTGGCATGCTTTGGAGTATAAACATGGACAAGCTGTTAACCTGTCTCTACATGGATGAGCTATTCCAGGGAACTGTATTTGGTTGATTTATCTTGCAGGGCCAAGCAGGACATGTTTGCTCAGGCAGCGCTGTATTTTTTCACATGATCCAACAATTAATTCTAATGTATTAGATCAGTGGTTATTAGCCAATCTAGGAGTGTGTGGGAGAGGAGCTTTGACAGAGATCTGCTCGTACCTGTCACATTTTTTCCGTATCTTGAGAGGAAGAACCAGGACAGATTTTTTGTACATAAACAAGTTTACAGTTCCTCAGCAACTTTTTCTTTCTCCCAGGCTGCTAAGCTGGAAGCCTAATCAGTAGAACTCATATCCTAAACCCCTTCCCTTTGGAAGTCTTTGAACTCTGCAAGAACTGAAATTAATAATCACAAATATCTCACTGTTCTAGAATAGACCAGACTAATTAATATAAGACAATTTCAATCTGTTACTGCAAATACAATTCTCAGTAACTATCCTGAACCCTCTGCTGGTCTCCACAGAGCAAGGAAATTCTTTTAAATGCACCAGCAACTACAACTCACAAAACTCAGTAGCTCTCCTATGAATAGTGGCACTAAATGTGAGATTAACACTCTACCAGTATACACTGAGTGATGGTGTCACCCTGGAGTCACAGTACAGTCAGTTTCTCCTCTTGCCTGTCCTGCAGATTATAACAAATTGCTGTTCAGGCATCCTGCAGACTAAGAGAGGAATCAGATCCGATGTCTTTGCCTTGCCCTTCTGGAGAGTTTTTTTGCCAAGTTCCTTCTCTTAATAGCTTAGCCAAGTGACTCTGCACAGCACAGCAGTCTGTTCCATTAATTATTTCTAATCAGAAACGGACAGCAATTCTTTCATCATTGTAAAGAACAATTCCTCTATTGTTGGCAATGAGAACGGTTTCACAAGAGGCCCCTTTTGTGCCTCGAGAACTTGTTACTGGAGATATAACTCAAGGGTGTGTTTCATTTCCTGAATTCAAGTAATTAGTGGGCAGCCAGCAGATAATAGCAGAGGAGCATCAATAGCATCCTCCCAATGAGGATGTTCTGCCACTCTGCTTGTTAAACCAATTAGCTTTCAAAGAGGAGAAAAAGCAGCCTCTTCTCTTACTGCACACTTCAGAGAAGATTTCCAACAACATGATTGCAACCAAAGCACAATATTTGCCTTCACTCCTCACAAGACACCTTAGTTTTCTTGGTACAGAGTCCTGTGGGACAAAAGGCACTCGCTATTTTTCCTCACTAGGAGTGTAGGTAAGGTAACCATCACATCAGCTACCCATGTCTGCCCTACCTCTTGGTAAAACAACAGAGCATGTCCCCTCTAAACTATCACAGTGAAAGTTTCTAGTTGTTAGTTATTCTCACAGGAACACCAAGCAACCCTTAGTCTTAAGCACTGCATATTAGGGACCTAGATTAGTCTCCCCTCTCCACTTCTGGACAAGATGCAACACTAGGTAGGAGCACATTAAGAAATCCACAGGCTTTGAAAGATTCATAGGCAATATTCACAATTGCAAAAACATTGTTTCCATGTCAATTTTTTCAGTCCACCGCCATGGAATATAGAGATCAATAATGGATGAAGGTTGGAGGATACGAATTTAAAGGATGAAGTAAGACTTCATGAGTGCTTTCTGTCTCTTCAGCAGGGCAAAAATTGTGATACCATGAGCCTTTGATGGCAATACTGAGCAAACAGTAGGTTAAGATTGTTTTCCAAAGATAGAAATATATAGGTATTGTGTTGTCAGGCTTTTTCTATTTGAAAATCAGTAAATGTCTATGTAATACAGAATACCATTATCATAAAAATAAAGTAACAGTGACAAATGTGATAGAGAAAGTTGTATGCAAGGGAAAGGACATGAAAAACTGATGGTCACTAAGTGAGTAATAACGCAAGTGGTGCATAACATTTGTGAACATTATGTGGAACACACGGAATGTTTTTATAGTCCAGAAGAGAAAGAGGGTTGTTAAATAAAGGATATGTCCTGTTCTAGGAATGCCTTGTTATATACAAAAAGCTAAGCAGTTTTCTCTTCTGGAATCTGTTTGTATTTTATCTTTAATCTAGTGAGCGGTTTCCTTTTCTAAATACTGTCTTTGCTCAGCTGCAATCCCTTACAAGTATAGACCCAAAAATCTTTATTCCCTTAATATCTTAAATATCTGACACACAAACTAGCAGGAGAAAAAAGTGTTACCTCCTCTTCCTTAACAGCCTCTCTGTGGTAAAGCCTACCCTGAGCTCAGTCCCCCTACAGTAACACTGAATCGTGTAAACTGCTAAACTTCTTTAGTCTAATGCTTTCTGTTGTTTGGCCAGTCTTACCCTTGGTGTGACAAGTCACATCAATGCAAGAGGTAACATCAGTTTTAAATAAGCATAAACCAAAAAATTCGATCTAGCTGTGTGCTGACACAGCCCTGCTTCCAGTTGTGAGGAAATCACAGCTCCAGAAGACTTTGCCTGCCACATGCCAGCACCTTCAGACATCCCCTGAAGAACTTTAGTCTCCCTGACTTCATGTTTGTGAGCAAAGATCAGCCAAGAAATCATGAAGTGGAGAGTTCAAAAGTTGCTTTAGTTTTTCAGATCAATGAACTGCATATAACCTAGGGATGAAGCCATTGCCCTGCTGGTAAACATTTGTTTGTTTTGTGAAATTGCCATATGACTGTCACATGGATGGAGGAATATGGTGTTTTCCGTTGACTACCTCAAGCATGTTTCTCATTTTGTCAAAAAGCAATGCTTCCTGCAATTATCACAAGATCAAAGAAGAATCGCTCAGAAATAGATGGGGAAACACCATAAATAAAACAGCTGTGTTCCCTTAATAGTTAGATACAAAAATTAGAGAGGATAGACAAAGGATTTATTGGTTCTATCCCATAATATGATGGCATTTCAATTAAATCAGTGTTTTCCATTTATAAAGAAAATGTGTCACTACACTGTGAATACTTGCATCTTATAACTTGTAGCATCAAGCCCTAAAAAGGTAAATACCTTCACAGCCATAAAATTACAGTCTAATGTTCTCAGTCCTAAAGGGAAAAAAAGAGAGTTTTACCTCTTAGATGCTCTGAATCAGTTATGGTTCATGCTGCTACAGAAGAGAAGTGTTCACTGTTCTATTCAAAGGAAGTTTTGCAGGCTCATTTGAAGTTGCAAGTCCACATTGCCAAAATGCCCTAATAATTAGTCCTTCTGGTTTCAGTCTTGCAAGGCAAGGATGCAGAAACTGAACCTCCCTCTTATCCGTACACACTTTTTCCCATTTCTTTTCCCATTTCAGTTGACAGAAATGAAGCAGGAACCTCGGGAACCTTAACTTCACTTTACTTCAGGAACTGCTAGCATCTTTGCTGTACTATTTTGCAAACAGAACTTAGACCTCTGGGAACATCACTTTGTCACCTTTCATCATAACTGAATGCACTCAAAAAGCTCCAGACAATAAAGTGAAATTTATATTTCTTGCACTAGAAAACTTCTTGGGCTTCCTGTACTTTACCACAGAGCCCAGCTCCCCTTGCTTGTCAAAAAGAGTATGTTGCTAGATTTTCGCCAAATAATTGACTTGCTTCCTGGTCCACTTGGGACTACATAAGCATTTGGAGGTCAGTCTCCAAGGAATAAAGTGTCTAACATTGAAAATAACACTCAGATAACAGCATTTTAGTTCCATGGACATTAAAGTCTTTTCCTACAAGCTTACCTTCTTGCTGTAGGGTATTTCAACAGAGAGAAGTATTTCTTCAGGCTTAACTACTGTCTTTCTGTATCCAGTGAAAAACTTCTCATCCATTGTGATAGTCCTTTTGCCCCCTGTAGAGCAAGGAGAGATCAATGACGCATGAATGAATAACTCAGATGAAGAATGGCAATAGTATGTGTGAAAGAGCCTTCAATCTACACAAATCACTCTTGATATGGTATCAGTTTTCATTTTCCACTCTCTTTCACCAAATCAGGAAGGATTTTCTCAGATTTACTTTGGTCCTTATGGAATCTGTGACAGCTTCTACCTACATACAGAGTTTTATTTGTGCAGGAACTGATCACAGAGATCTCTCTCCTTCTTTATCTAACTAGAGCTGAGCCTCCACGTGAGCCAGTTTCCAACATCCCAATGTAATTCCCTCTTTCCGCTTTCCTTAGCCTGCACACAAACCAGTACAAGAGAAAGTCACTGATCAGGCAGTCCACTTACTTCAAGGATCCTATTTAAAAAAAAATTCTTCCTAAGAGCAAATACAAATCGAGACATTTGGCTTTCTTCATAGAAAAAAACAAAACAAAACAAGTTTCAATCTTTAGCTGAAAAATCTACAAGGATCAAAGTATGATAGTGACAGAAATAATTTCATGCCTATTGTTTTTCATGAATAGACATCTTCAACCAGCTCTTCACAAGGACATGTCTGTAAGTACATACGCAGTACCAGAGATTCATTCTGGCACGGAAGTTCAAAATTCTTTAGGAAGCCAACCTTAGGCCTAGCCTTAGGACCTCAGCCTCAAAAAGGGCAAAACCCCTGAAGACTCAGACTAAACCTATTTTATGTAATGTTAACTTCCACTTCCAAGTTCTGACCTGACCTAACAACCCATGGCAGAGGACTGTTGACTATCCCACTCCCCTCAGTGCTACAAGGAAATGTAAGTAACTTACCATTTGATACCAGAGTCAGTTTGCTTCCACTTGCCATTAACACAGGATTTAAGTCAGAAATTGGGCTTGCTGTCATTATGTTCCCACCAAGAGCCTAGAGTGATAATATATGCATCAGATAAATATTAAAAAACCTGAAGATACAGCCATAGCATCTTGTAATCCTGCATTACTCCATACACAGTGCACTAAAGGTTAGTTCTGCTTGAGTTTGCTTCGATAAATTCTTTTTGCTCACTCAGCAATTTTAGGCCTTTAATGAAGTGGGAAAACATAAAACCCATTAAACCAGTTGCTGTCCCAGTCAATACTAACATTTGCCTGAAACAGTTTTAGGAACAGTCTTTGGGTAATGCATCAAAACTACGTTATGCTCAAACCACGTACGCCCAACAATGTCAAAATTCAATCACTGTAGCCGCAATTAAGGGAAGATCCATTAAAGTATAGAGCATCTTTTCAGTAATGTTCAGGAGCCCAAGTTTTCTGGCTGCAATACAAATGTAGTGCATTTGGCTGCATACAAATGCACATTATCTTGTGGAACAAAATTTTGTGTTTGGCAGGTTGGTTCATCTGCTTGCTTGATATTTTTTTCTTTTAGTATATGGAGTTTGAACACACCGAACCCACCTCCTCTTTCCCTTCAAAACTAGAGGAAAATTTGCCAGATTTGATGCATGAACACTATGACTACCATAGTTGTGCTGGAAAAAATCTACACACCTGCTTCTTTGAAGTTTGTCCAGCACTCTAAATACATTTTTGTTAAATTAGTCAAATCTTACTACAGTTTCCCCCACTTATCCTGATAACAGCAATGGAAGACCTGGACAACTGCCACGTTTCCCTTGCTTGCTAAATCTGTGATATCAGTGTAGCACAGACACCAGCTGAGACCCATGTTGCTATCAGTTCCTAGGGTTGGTTTACGTGTACTAGCTTCTTTGCCTACGTTTGCAAATGTTCTCGTGTGAGAAGCACAAGGCACACCAACATTGGATAAGGCAGGCCAGCTCCTCAGACTGAGTTTTCAATTCCAGTCCCTGATGCTCCTGAGTCACTTACGGCAACGTTCCTGATCTGTGGCCCTGCAAACCACCGCAGCTGTTCAAGGACAGCCTGGAAGACCTCTGTTTTGTAAGGAGGAAGCTCTGCCACCGCTTTTCTCAGCACCTCTTCTACTGAGCTCAGGGTACAGGCAGCGCCAAAGGTGACCCCTGTAAACAAACAAATGAAAAGAACTGCTCTCCCAAATGTCAAGGTACAGGAGGACGGTTATAACTCTGTCTACAAAGCTTAGATGCCACTGAGTTTAATTAGACAGCAGGGTTTAGAGAAGACATTCAGTCACACTGGACTATTTTGTATGCACTGCATGTAAACATCACATCCTCAGAACAAAATTCACCTTTAAATCACAGCTTATGGTGGTACTGCCTCTCACACGACAGTAACACACCACCCTTTTGCCTCAGTGTATTATGAATGATATTGCCCTCCTATAGGTATTAGTTTGTCCTTTGAAAAGTGAACTCCAACTCCTCTCCAGTTTCCACACCTTAAACATGCTACCAAGCACTGGGCCACATGCACTACATTGTCCTAATTACTTCTAATTATTTGTAAGGTTGACCTGTTTCCACCACAAAGATAAATGCAATACTTCTCTTAGTCACTTAGGCTGTCAAATCCAGCATCTTTCCCCCAGTTACTAATTTTAAGATCTTTCTAAATAAAAACACTGCCCATTGAAACCCATTATTAACCCAGTTAATACACACGAAACACCATGCATCAAACAGATAAAATGTCTAATATACCTTCTAGTGAAAGCCCTCTTTGATTCTCAAATTATTTTTACATATCACTCACTTGATTCCCTGCATGGGAGAGGCATTAATGCATACAGAAAGCAGTTTTTAATCTGGGGATTTTCCTTCATATCCTCTTCACTATTCCGTGGAGTCCCCCCTCACTCAAGAGGCATTCTGCCTCTTTTTTGCTCACCTGTTTCAGTGTGCTGAACAGCATTCATTTCAGAGATCCATGCTGGTGCTATTATCACTGGATACAACATGTTCTTCAACCTCATCTCAATACCTTAAGGAAAAGTAAGACTCCTTCAGTTACACACAGGTGACAGAGAGCCTAAGTTAACTGTTTCCCAATGAAATGGCAGCAGGCCTATTAAAGAGTCAGTTCATTGACCATCTGTTACACAGATTATATAAGGTCACAGAGATACCAAACTAAAAGCTGTTTTCCACTAATACCAGAATTCTCTAGGGAAGTTTTATTAGAGACTCTTTTCTAGGCTTATAATAACCTTAAATACGCTGTTTAGTACTTGTGTAACCTGGCTATTGTTGTACATAATCCTTCAGGAAAGAACAATGAATACAATGAACCATACAAGGTGTGGGGATTGTCTCCTGAACCAATTGCTCAGGATAACAGAATTACTAAATACGTCTGAAGTCTCCTCCTCAGCAATTACGTTTGCAGAAGTATATATTTTGGGCGAAAAAACAGTAAGATTTCAAGTCTTGAAAGTTTACTCACTAAAAAATCTTTCAATACACAGGTTTCACAACTGAGTCAATTTGATTATGAGGACATTTTACGCTGTGCCACTCCTTTCTTCTCAAAGTTCCACAAAACTAGCACAAAAGCTCAGAGGTCTAGATAAGCATTTTTTTTCGCCCGACACAGCAAAGGACAGGGAAAAACATTCACTGTGAGATTAATCTACCTGAGAAGAAAATTTGTTCCTACATACAACCTGAAGATTAATCAGCTATTTATAACAGCAATGGCATGAAGGAGGTTTACATTTGCACTGTTCTCACGAAGTACTCCATGGAAAGTTTTCCAGCTGCTCATAATGAGCATTAGCTCTTCCTCTTACCCACTTCCGTGTTCCCCACAACGAGCTTGGCATTGGGGAACTGGGATTTGAGAGCCACCAATTCCTTGAGAGTTGTAGGCTGGATCCACATCACACGCTCGCCTTTGAAACACAGCTGTTTCTGCTGTTTATTACTCTGAGTCTGCAAAAGTGAATTCAGATAGAGCTCAGACCCTACATCAAGCCAAGAATCCCTGCTCACATGCTGCCCATGCCTACGCCAGGCCAGGCTCCATCTCAGTCAAGTTACTGACAAGTGGCTATGATATCCACACTGTTGTTGGCAGTTAGCCATTCCCCATCCTTCTCCTAGCAGTGACAAGTCTTTTTCATGCTGGAAAAAGTTTTGCCTTCCTGATACTTCCAGGTGCATCCTGCTGCCACATCTCCCTAAGCAAGACCTCTGCCAGCAAGCTCCATCTGACCAAAGTTCTGGCAGACGCCTGTGGCTGCAGCCATCTTAGAAGTAATGAGTTTTCCATTCTCATCTCACTGCACAAATGTCAGTCTTTAGCACTGCTGAATTTGAGTTACCAGCTGTAAGGCCAGATTCTGGTTCCCTTTTTAATGCCTTCTTCCGGTGACTGAAGAAAACAGACTAGCATGGCCGTGTCCCAGCAACATCAGATCAACCCTTAGGCAGGAGAACGTCTTAGAGAAGAAACAGAGGGGACCTGTCTCAAGCTAAATACATATTACGCTATGGTCTATGAGAACCTACTCATGCTGTAGCTCATGACACATTTAGCCTGGGTGCTGCAGCAGAACTAATGATTGAATTTCAGTTGTTTGTTAAATGTGAAGGAAGCTGTAAACATGCCATGTGCCAGACTAGATTCCTAGCTGGGACACATTTGCTTAGGGGAAAACTACCCCCAAAAAGACAGGAATGAAACATGGAGAGAGACTAATCTCACCTAACTTTTGATGTCAGTGTGAGCCAGCCAACTTCTACTCCTGCTACATTGAGTGGAGAGAAGTTGGTCCTTTTGGGAAGTCATCTAGCTGAAACATATATTCAGCTACATCCCATAGCTTCTACTTCTCTTCCTACACTATAAAGGGAGCACAGGGTGATTAGCTCAGATATGGCTGTATTTAATGTAGAAGTTCACATCTGACCTAGTAAATTGAAATCTAGATGTCAGCAACTGTTCCACCCCTGGACAGGCAGTGACCGGAAAGGAAGGCAACCCAAGAGCAGGCATGTATGGTGAGAAACAGAGAGGAAAACTAGCCAGCTGGGGGAGGCACTTGGCCTACATATCTTTTAAACCACCCTGGCTTAAAAGCCTTCCCTTTTGTAAAACAGGGAAGCATTCATGCCCATGCTCTTCTTTTATCAGCAGCCATCTTTTGCACTGCCATTTCCTCAGGGCAGAGACACTGCAGACATTCAAACCCTGTGCAGAACAATGAAACCAAGGAACCACATACTATTTCTTTCTGAATGAACTTACCATTAACTCTGGTGGGAAGATTGGCTCCTGTGTAGGGTCCAGTGGCTGGAACTCATAAGAATTGAACAGGCTGGAGGACATCATTGTCTATGACAAAGAAAATGCAAAAGGCTGGGTGGCAGAGGAGAAAGCTATCCACATACAACCCTAACTCATTCCACTTTCCAGTCAAATCCCTATTACTATTTCATGGAGCAAAGAATGACAAACACAGCGAAAAGATGCCACCTGATCCAGCGTTTCAGGTTCTTCAGTCATATTTTTCTGATCACAATGCATGTCTGGTCAGAAACCCGAACCTGAACCCTGAACACACTAACAGGTTTTTGCCAATCAAAAGTAACATCACTTTCACATTGACATGTTAAATTACATCAAAGGTACCTTTTCTGAGGTAAGACCAGCATAAAATATAAATCAGTCTAAACTGCTTTGCATAAATACAGCTAAATTAAAAGCATTGGGCTTTGGCATAGAACAAGCCAGAGCTGAAACTCAAAACATCAGAAATAGAGAAAAAAACTAATAGTTGAGAGGCACCTTACCACATTTTCTTCTGTTCCATTCATGCAGCAGCCTGGACCATTGGCTTTTCCTCCACAGCAGCCTCCATTCTGAAGAAACAAGCACACTTCAGCTATTCTATATAAAGTCAGAACATTCCAACTTTTACAGGATATATTCCTCCCCTTTTATCAATCTCTGGATCACAGAAATTTGCAGTAACATTTTTTCATTAATAAACTACTTGACGAAAGAGCTCCAAGCAGTCCTAATTGCTGGAGTGTTCCACACAACACTGGATGCTTCCTAACAAAGAATCCACAGAATTCACTGGAATTTCCTGGCAAAGAATTTCATTATATTCTTTCTTTCCTAAATTCATTTTGTACTCACACTACCTTATGCTCCAATTCCTTGTTTTCATCCGTCCATTGCTTGTACCTCAACTGGTACATAAAACGTGATTAACTTTTTTCCTCCGGATATTCCAAAAGGTTCCAATTGTACAATTTATTGGAATGGTGATTAAATTACTTCATTCATCATTGGACCGCAAAGTTCGGGAAAGATCATACTGGGGAATTAACCGGTTTTTAGATCTGTTTTCACAGAAAGATGGATTGCTTCAATATACCAGAAGCTGTTAACACATTGTGTACAGTTGTCACCATGCTATTTCACAAAAGTGTTGCACCTCACAGATTCAGAAGGAACGTATCTAGCTCACTATTGTAAAACTTGTGTCACAATGGCTAGTCATGCTAACCAGGACAAATGTGGTCACAGTGTTTTCCAAGAGACAGACATTCAAACCAGCTGAGATGGCTCTGAATATCTGCACCACAGTAGAGCCAGAGAGGTGATTAATACACCAAAACTCTAACACTTTATTGCAAAATGAGGTTATGGCTTTTAAAATTCAGCTTACCATGCTATTTTCCCTCTCACTACGACAGCATCCAGTGCCATTGGCTACTCTGCCACAGCAATTCAAGTCCTGTGGGGACAAAAACTGTTCTGAGAAAAGTGTGCAGATTCCAAGGAAATGAAGTAGACTTGATTCCCTTTTGAGAGAAATTGATCCCACATTTATTATAGCCAAAGCAGAAATGGGAGATGGAAGGTGCCAAGCAAGTAGGTGTTTCCCTTGCCAATGGAAGGCTGTATCCTGCAGTGTGATGGCTAGGTCATGTCCAGTCTACTGATAGACCTCTTGTTCTGGTTTAGAACTTATCTCTGACCATTGAGCCAGTATCTCTAGTCCAGCTGGAGTTATGAGGAGATACCCAGAGAAGCATAAAAGGGACAAGCACATACAATACAATACCTAGTACTCTACCAGCATCCAATTGCTTTCAGCTCAGGGGACTACTTCAGCCCAGTGTGGTTTCTGTCTCTTTAGTAACCCTCAGTAGCCTAGTACCTGCTCAGTCTTCCCTGGAGCCTGTGTAAGTTTTTGGTGCCCACAACACCCTTTGGTGAGTTCTGCAGGTCAGCTACCTGGTACGTGGCAGACCATCTGCCTTTGTTTTCAACCTGACTCCTACTAGTTCCATTTCTTGACACCTTGCTCTTGTATTGGAAGAGGCAGCAAACAGCAGATGCCTGTCCACATTCCACGTGCCAGTCACAACTTTGTAGATCTCTATCAGAGGTCAACACAAACCACTATATGGGCTATGTAGAGCCCCTTCCCCTCCCTGACATCTTTTTTCCAGGCTGAAGCATCCCAGCCTACTCAGTGCTTCTTTGTATGGAAGCCAGATTATCACAGATGTGATCCTTATTCCACTTCTCTGAGTCTTTTCCTATTCTGCTATACCCTGTTAGAGATGAGAGGACCAGAACTGCACAGTTCATTTTATATGTGAAATGAGGACTTCCTTTCACTCTGTAAATTGCTTTGCATTTATTTGCCCGGAATTTTGTATCCCATTCTATTCTCCAGTCTCTCAGGTTCATAATGTCCTTCTGAAATTCCTCAAAGTCTGTTCCTGTCTTCACTACCCAGACTAACTTGATATCAGTTAACTTATTTTCTCACATCACTGCTCACTCTCATTTAGGGATATCTTAAACAGCCTTGCTCCCACCACAGGTCCCAGCAGAACTCCACCAGTGACCGCCCTCCATTGCAAAGATACACCATTTTCTCCTACCTGCCATTTCCTGCCTTTTAATCAATCTTTCATCCATACAGAGATCTTCCCTCTTACCCCATGGCTGCTTATTGTCTTTAAAAGCCTTTGGTGAGACATTGTTGAAAGCCTGTTGGAAATCCAAGTAGACTATATCGACTGGGTTTATCAACCATTTGTAATGGATCTCACTCCTGCTTGTATTCTCTTTTGTTGATCATAATTCTGGATAATAAAATGAAATTAATGGGCAGCATTCCAAATTCTTTACTTTTGATATTTAATACCAGTGTAGCCCCATAAGTGGCTAGAAATCACTGAAGTACCTAATGACCTACTTTTCTTCACAGCCTCCAGCAGTCTTTCAGGAACAAAGGGACTAGAAAAAACTTATGGCAAAGCTTCGTACCTCACCCAAACCAGCAGAGGAGTTGTGGGCAAGAGCATGCCCACATTATTAATGCATGAAGCACATACAAAGGGGTCAAGAGTTGGACCTGGGTTGTTGTAGCATGTGTATTTCCTTCCTCCCCATTTCAGCTCATGGTGTATTTTAGTAACAGAGAGAAAGACAGCCAGCCTTCCAGATTTTTTTAAACATTATCTGAATCCACTTACTTTAGCAAATGTCCTGTATCCTTCCAGAATGGGTCTGTACCCTGTACACCGACACAAGTTCCCTGCATTGCCAGAGCAAAAGGATAAAGATTTAGTGTCATTTGGCTGAGAACTTCTTTTCTTTTAGAACATTTTATTTTTTCTCACAAAAGCTTGTCAAATCTAGATAAAGCTAATGAAAAAACTGGGAAGAGGAAAATTGCATTAGTAATCTTGCAACAATCCTATCATCCCTTTTTGTTGAAATTTTAAATTGAAATTAATTTAGAAAAAATTCAATCTGCTTTATTCAGTATTCATTTACCTCAATTGTGTGAGTCTAATCAGTATACCAACTATCCAGTCTCCTGAATTACAAAGAGGTTGCTTTCTCCTGCATCTGATTTCCTCTCGGGTCACTGCCAGAAGCATGGTAACAGCTCTGACCTCAGCAATAACAGTAGCCTCTCAGATGATTTACACAGTTGGATTCTGCCCCACTCCATCATGTACATTGCTGTCTCGGTCCTTTACTTGAGGTTGGCTGGCCCAGATGGTCTCTGTCACCTCTGCAGGCTCTTGTGACACCAGTGAATAAACAAGGAGATGTGGAGGCTCTTATAAGCCCCCCAGGGACAGGCCACCTTTTGTTCTGTTTTAAGCTTAGTGGGGTCCTAATCCAAGACTGAGGCCACTTGCCCCTGCTTCAGGACAAACAATGACCTTCTGCGAGGTTTTCCACAGGCCATTTTTGTTCACTTCATAGCACCTGGCCAGTCTCCTAGTGGAAAAGCTAGTTCTTAACCTCATAATAATCGGCTATTTTTAACAAAATACATTAAACAAAGGTGCACCTCCATCCCATTTGGTGAAGCAGATGTAATGAAAGCAGAACAGGTTGCATCTCTGCAGGGCTATGAGTATTACCTTGGAAAGCATCTTCTATGTCCTCCATTTTGGGCTCAGGTTTGTTCCGAAGCAATGTATACATGGACATGACAATGCCTGGAGTGCAAAAGCCACATTGGGACCCATGACTTTTTGCTATTCTCTCCTGAGAAAAAGTAACAACAACCATCAGCTCATAATATCAAGGTGAGTTCATTTGTTTTGCTTGTTTCTGTAACATCTCTGTTAAAAAAAAAAAGCAATCTCACCAGAGGAGCTAAGACTATCAGATGTTCTCTGATGAGATGGTCAATTAATTCGTGAAGCAAACTTCAAAGAAGAGAACACTCGGAAAAGTTTGCATCTAGGCTTTGAACACCCAATGTAAGTGAAGGTGACTAGAAGCCTCCAATGAGATCAGGAGTTCTTCAGATTTACCATGCTAGAAAGGCTGGGGCTACCTGTATAGACCTGAATTTCAGTTTCAAAGCTTAGCTGTTAGAATCTTCAGGGGACATAAGGAAAAGAAGACAAGCAAACAAAGGTCAGACTAGCTGCCATCCATTCATGCGTGTCTAACTTATTTTTCACTTTGTTGTTTACTGTCTCAGATAGATACTGGCACAAGTCCTACCCACTGTACAAACTAAGATGAATCATAGTTTCCCTTAAAGGAGCAGTATCTCTGACAAAGCTGAGG